>NC_048233.1:80873978-80874178 GCF_002007445.2 Ailuropoda melanoleuca | reverse complement strand
GGCCAATGGGAGGCTGTCCCTGTTGATCAGTTTCTCCTTTCATCTTTCCGATGACCTGGGAGAGGCCATTCTCTTCTGTTCCAGACGGGGAAACTAGGACCCGGAGGTCACTTCTGGCCACACAAGTGTTATGCTGGTCCTTGATTCCAGAGCAGCGTGGGCTCCTGCTGGTTGAGCACTGGTGCCCGGGAGGATGGGGG
>NC_048233.1:80779589-80873824 GCF_002007445.2 Ailuropoda melanoleuca | reverse complement strand
CTTCTGTTCCAGACGGGGAAACTAGGACCCGGAGGTCACTTCTGGCCACACAAGTGTTATGCTGGTCCTTGATTCCAGAGCAGCGTGGGCTCCTGCTGGTTGAGCACTGGTGCCCGGGAGGATGGGGGCCTCCCGGTCTCGGTCTCTCTGGACCCTGGAATCTTTTGAAAACGAACATCACTTTTGTCATGAGAAAGCTCCACATCAGGGCTGTAGGATGCACGTCTAGAAAAGGTAACAGAGGACGCCGTCAGCAGAAAGGAAGAGTGGCCTGGCTCTGTCGGTGCTTCCTCCTCTTGGTCCCTGGGGCTCCCTCCCGGGGCTTGGCTGTGACTCCCCTGTCTGTCACACAGTCGATGTCCCTGTTGGCAGAGTGACAGAGGAGGTGGAGGACCACTGAAACCAGCTTTTCTGTCCAAGTGGATGTTCCGTTGGGGTCAGTCAGTTTTCTTTCCCTTCTAAGCGCCGTGAGGGCCAGTGTGATGAGTTGTGTTGTTGTTCTTCTCCGAGGAGGCCCTGCACGGGACTGTCCATTTTTGAGGCGCGTGGAAAGGACTGCGGTCGCCAAACCCCTCGAGGGAAACGGGTTGTTGGGGCACTAAGCGTAACAAGCAGCGATGCCCTTGAGCCTGGGATGCTGAAGCTGCACAGCCCCCGTTTGTGAAGTTCGGGTGTGTTTCTGGGTCCGGCCTGCTGGCATCGGGGCTCACAGGCGGCCTTGGGCCCATCTTCGTCTCTGTCCCCGGCTGCCTGGCTTCTCCTCCCACCTTTCCCCGTGTGCTCCTTGGGCAGCTTTATCTAGCACTCCGAGGAGTCGTGGTGTTGCCTCTGGCTGCCGAGGGCTTTCACACATCCTGCTGCTCGTGGTTTGGTGGAAGGAGTGGCTCCTTGGTCTCCCTGGGGACGGGATGGCAGGGTGGCCGGGATGTGCTTGGTGGGACCCTAGCTCCTCCCTGAGGCTTCCTGCCGAGTGGAAGCATCGTGGGAAATTGTAGTATGTCTTTCCCTCCATTCTGTGTTCGCAGGGAAGATGGAGACCCTGAAAGACAAGACCTTGGAGGAGCTGGAGGAGATGCAGAATGACCCGGAGGCCATTCACCGGCTGGCCCAGGAGGCCCCCGAGGTAGAGCAAGGCTGTGCTGGGGCCCGAGGACGGCAGATGGGGCTGTGGCCTTGCTTCGGGACGCCGGCATGGTGGGAGCTGGGGCCCTGTTCTTCTACCTTTCCTGTGGCCCCCCCTGGTTGGGACCAAGCCGGAGGAATCCCTGAGATCTGAACGCAGCTCCTGGGCTCTCTGGCAGTTCTGGGGGACAGTGCTGCGGCGTCCGGGGCCCCTCTGTGAGTTCCCACGTATTGTTCAGCCTGACCCTGGAGGTGGTTTCTGAAAGTACTCGTACTGTTTTGTGGCCGCCTTTCCCCAAGGGCCTTGTCTGGCCCTCCATCTCTGGGAGGAGCCATGCTTGCCTGTGGTGTGGGCTCATCTCCTGTGTGATCCCGCTTCCCGTCAAAACCAGCACCTAGCCATCCTAGCTTGTCACAGTCCCCGTGGGAATAAAATAAGCCTTCTGAATGTGTAGAGCTTTATACTTCATAAAGGACTTCCTGTCTCCTTGACCCCGTGACCCCTGTGAGGTCAGGTGACTGGATGTGGCCAAGAGCTGGGTATACCCGCAGTCCCGCCCTCACTGACTGCAGCCTGTCCCCTGCTCTGGAAGCTACCCTTGCTGCCCCTCATGCTGGGGACAGACACAAGTACAAGCAACGCCAAGCTCATTGGATTAGCGTTCAGAATAGATTTTTATTTTCACTGATGAACAGGTATGTTGTGTCTCTGCTGAGGATTCATGGTATGTTCTCAACCCAAGGGAAGGCACCCCATTCAGCTTTCTCCCTGCTTTCCGTAAGGGGTACCCAGTGAGGCCGTGTTCTCGTGCCCCTTCCTAGCTTGTGCTCTGGCTGCCCCCACCTGCCCCTCCACCCAAATGAGCAATCTTTGCTGGGGGCAGGGGGATGGAGTAGAGGGCAGGGTGTGAGGACAGGTAGGGGGACTCCGTGTGGCACATTCTGCTGCCTTGAGCCTCGCTCAGCAAGGACTGGAAGCAAAGCCTGTGTTGGGTAAGCCCCAAGCCCGCCTCAGTGGTCAGTCAGGCCATGACGCGGCCAGGCTCTGGCCCAGCCGGCACCATGCCGGACTCCTCGTCCTCCGTTTGTCTGTCACGAATGAAGCACCACGTGTCTCTTCTCCGCTGTGAGCACGGCGTCCTAGGAATTCCAAGGCCTGCTCTAAAGTGCCTGACACTTGGCAGAAGCGAGCCTTCACATGAGTAGTGTGCATTGACTTCCGAGCTGAGCAGGCTGATAGACTCAATGCCGAAGCGCAGACAACGTCTGGGGCTGGAGGCAACTGGCATTTTGTGGCGTGCGGCCAGCCCGACCAGTCCGTTTGTGTTCTCGGAGGGGAAGAGCACTTCTGGGATCGGGGGAAGCGAAGTAGGGCGCGCTGCTTAGATTTGCAAAAGCCCTTGGACGAGGTTTCCAACACGGTCCGTCAAAGATAATTTTACACATCCTCGTCGCTGCATGGCTGCGCAGAGAGACGGGAGCTGGTTCGGTGTGGGGTGCGGACGTTGCTTGGAGAAAAGAAAGCTAGCTGGTAGGGGCCTCTCTCCACAGAGGGCAGTGAATGGTGGGGTCCACACAGGCTGGTGAGCTCTTTTGGGCGGGGTGTTAGGACTGTCTGATTGATCTCTTCTAAATGACTGGAGGAGGGCTTCGTAGTGAGCCCCCTGTGGTGAAAGATTTGGGGGAGGCTGTGGGAGAACAGGCAGGAACGTGTAGGACAAAGTGCAGGGCTGACTGACACAGCTTAGATGTATTGGTTGAGACGCAGGGAGGAGACCGTGGACACCTAGGAGGACCAGTGGGGCCCCCTCAGGGGCAGCCGAGCAGAGGGCTTCAGGCCTCCCATTCTGGAGCTCGAGTGGCTCTGAAAGGGGCTTGTGGCAGCAAGCCAGGCAGCCCAGATGTGGGGGCAGCTTGCTGTGGTGGGGAGACCAGGGAGACCACAGGCAGGCCCCATCCCTGGGCCCCAGCGGCTGCATGGTGGAGGGAGGGAGGTGTGGCGTTCCTCTGTCAGGCCCGCCCCAGAGCTCGGAGCTCAAGGCCCCGTGGCTGGGCGTCAGCAGGAGGGCAGGTGTCCAGGATAGCCCTGGCCTGTGGGGGATGAGCCAGTCTGTCCATCACGTGCTGACCGTGGCGGCCCCTGCGTGGCAGCCGCCCTCACGCAGCCGTGCCCTGAGCCCCCTGTGGGCCTTTGTGTGCCCTCTTCTCGTGCCGCACGGGGCTCCCGGTGGACTGTCCCTGTCTCGGGGGTGGTAGGTCTGACTCTCCACCCTCCTCCCTGGCACAGGGATGGAGCTTCAGGCCGGAGCAGGTCTGCGAAGGGCTCCCGGGCGTCGCCTCTCTTGCTAATCTGGCTGAGGGCAAGGCGCTGCTTTGCCTGGGGACGTGCTTTCAGGGGGGCACGGCCAGGGCCAGAGGTTGGCCTGAGGGCCTCAGGTTGCCCGTGTCGGTGGGGGGCCCCTGCTGGCTCTGAGGCCCCTCCAGTTCTCGGGGGCCCCGCCGTTAGCTCATCTGCCCACAGCTTCTCTGTGGGACCTGCCTGTGGCCTGGGAAGCAAGGACAAGTCTCCCCTGAACCAGTGTCATGGTCTGGCCCTGCCTTCCTCACCCCTCGGCGTAACTTTCTGGGGCCTCATCCGTGGCCGGCCTGTGGTCTGACTCGGGCCGCCTTCGTGCACCTCACTGGAGGCCTCCTGCCTCCGAATCTTGGGGAGAAGTAGTTGGGGATTTGGGCCCCTTCCCTCCTAAAAAGCCTCTGACTCTGTCATATTACTGGTCCGCCTGCTTGCAGGCGTGCTCTGGGGCCGTGGCGGGCCCGCCTCCCGCTCCTCACATGGCCCTGGGCAAGCTGAGGACCTTCAGCGCGTTCCGCCTGTGTCCACCGCACGGGGTGTTGCATTAGCGATTCAAGGAGGTGCCCGGGTCAGAGCGCCTGGCTCAGGGTTTGAACCCAGGTCCATCAGACCCTAGTTGGGGCATTACCCCCTTCCCCCCCTTCCCGGGAGCAATGAGTCCCAGAAGCCCCAGGTGCAGCCTGCCGCTAGGTGAGTGGTGGTGATGGTGGTGATGGTTCTTACGGTCAATGTCCTGTTCTTTTAGGTCCAGGACCTGCAGCTGGAACGGGAGATGGCATTGGCCACCAACCGGAGCCTGGCGGAGCGGAACCTGGAGTTTCAGGGCCCCCTGGAGATCAGCCGCTCAAACCTCTCGGACAAGTACCAGGAGCTCCGGAAGCTCGTGGAACGGTGCCAGGAGCAGAAGGCGAAGCTGGGTAGGGGCGGCCTGGGAGCATGCTCTGGGGTGCTCCTCTGTTAACTTAGAGGCCCCATTCAAGGTTGGCCTGGGAAGAGCTCCTGGAATAGTGTGGAAGGACAGGTTCCCTCTCCCTTCCCCGGGACAGGACAGGGTCAGGTGTGAGGATGACCCCATGCCGGCCCCGTGCTGGGTGCTTTACATCCATTTTTTCACAACAGCCTGGAAGGGGAGGTACTGTTGTTCTTGTTTCATACATGAGAAAATGAGGCTCCGAGAGGGTCAGGAACATGGCCAGGCTTCTATGGCTAGATGCGGGATTTGAGTCCAGAGAGCCTGCCTCTCGCACTGTTGCTGGCCGGCACGGCCTGCTCAGCCTCTGCACTTTACGGAGCTGGGCTGGGCTCTCCGTCTCCCGGGACCTGCCGTCTGGGAGGGGGAGGCTGTCCTGGTCTTGACTGTGAAGAGGCGTGGTGCTCAGAGGGTGCAGTAACTTACCCGCTGTGAGGCAGCACAGGGCTGGGGCTGGTCGGTGGGCTCTGATGCGGGAGTCCTCCTTGCCTCTGGCATGGGGAAGGCTGGCTAGCCAAGGTCTGGGCTGGGCCTGGTAGAGCCCCTCTCTGCTCAGGAAGGTGACCTCAGGGAACTGGACTCCATGGGGCTCCGCAGCAGACCCCCCGAGCCGTGGCTGGGTCTCAGAGCGCACAGAGGGCACTCTGAGGGTCTTTGCGGAAAGCTCAGCCTCTTAACACTGAATCGAAAGGTACTTGTAGAATGTCGATCTTTCCGCCCTCCCTTCCAGAGAAATTTTCTTCAGCACTGCAGCCGGAGACCTTGTTAGACCTTCTGCAGATCGAAGGCATGAAGATCGAAGAAGAGTCTGAGGTAAGATGGCCGTGGTCACGCCCTCTTCCGTGGGTAGCGTCAGGCCCTGGAGCAGGAGCCTTTGGAAGGAGCACCGGTGTCTGCAAAGTTGGGATAAGGGGCCTTAGTAGCCAGCAAAGGCGGATGACACGGTTAGTCCCTGTGGAGGCCCTGTTGGTGCCCAGCCCCACCCCGGCTGCCTGGCCTCCCTGTTCTGTTTCCCTGGCCATCTCTTCAGTCTGTGGGCAGACGGGCTCCCTCCAGTTCTCCGTGCTCTGGGTGGAGGAAGCTGCCAGGTCCTCCCAGCCCGGGGCCCGCCTGCGGTAGTGTTCATTTGTTTATTCATCACGGACATGCAGGAGTCGGGGGGTGGGGGGGACAGCAGTGGCCACCACAGCCCCTGCCCTCCAGGAGCTGCCATTCTGGTGAGGGAGACAGCACACCCCGGCGAGTGCAGGTGGAATATGTCAGCAGTGATCAGGGCCAGAAGGAGAAAGTCCCAAGTGGCGGCCAGAGAAGACAGGGAGTGTCTGCAGCGGGCTGAGTGGGGGTGGGGGGTGCGCAGCTGGCCTTTGCTCCCGGGCAACACGGTCAGCCTTGATCTCCGGCAGGCCCCTGTTGTCACCAGACCTCATGTCTTCCAGGCCATGGCCGAGAAGTTCCTGGAGGGCGAGGTGCCCTTGGAAACGTTTCTGGAGAACTTTTCCTCCATGAGGATGCTGTCCCATCTGCGAAGGGTGCGCGTGGAGAAGCTCCAGGATGTGATGAGGAAGCCCAGAGTTTCCCAGGAGCCGGCTGGCGACGCCCCTCCTCCACGCCCGCCACCCGCCTCGCCCGGCCCCCCAGGCGACACCCCCTGTAGCCGAAGAGCCGCCCCCGCCACCATCAGTACTGCCTCCTTACCCTTTGCCCTATAGCCCATCTCCTGGCATACCCATGGGCCCCACCGCCCAGGGTGCGCTTCAGCTGGCCCCCTTCCCCGTGGTGTCCCAGCCCTCCTTTCCCTACAGGGGGCCTCTGGGCCCCCCTTACCCATCAGCCCACTCGGGACCCCGGGGTGCTTCGGGCTACTCCTGGTCCCCGCAGAGGAGCACACCCCCCCGGCCAGGCTATCCCGTGGCCCCCACTGCTGCCTCCAGCCCCGGGTACCCCTTGGCGGGGAGCCAGGCCCCCAGTCCTGGTTATCCTCAGCAGGCCTCCTACCTCTCGCCAGGAGGAAGACCTCCGTACCCAACGCAGTCCCCGCTCCCGAGCTTCCCAGGCCAGCCTCAGCCCTCAGGCCCCCCTCAGCCACCCTACACCCCTGGGCCTGCCCCTCCCTATGGGTTTCCACCACCTCAGGGGCCTACCTGGCCTGGGTATTAGACACCGTCCTGGCCCTCGGCCCTTCTCTACTTGCACCTGTACCACAGCCCTTGGCCTGTCTACTGCTGAGATTCGAGGTTCAATTGGAAGTGGACTTGTGTCAGCACACGGGGGCCTTGGGGGGGACCTTGGTGGGAGCGTGCAGGCCTGGAAGGCACCAGGCAGTGTGACTGGCTTGCCCGCGCCTGTGGTCACAGCACTTCCTGGCCTCCCCGGGGGAAGGGAGCGCCTCCTTCCGGTGTGTGGCTTTAGCTTCTCTGGTGCTACCCAGGCAGGGAGTTCGGTCCCTCGTCGCGGGTGTCGTGCGAGTGAGTGGGTGCACGTGTTGGTGGCCGTCTACTTGTGCCTGCGCTTACGGACGCTGGAACCAAATGCAGCGATCTCAGTGACGAGGGGGCTGGTCCCCGGCCCCTGCTCACCCCCTCCCCTCTCTCCTGGGATCTGGCACTTTCAGCCTGGTGCCCGTAGCCAGGGATACAACTGTGCGTCTGTCTGTCAGGGATGGCCTGCCCCACGCACCACGGCTGGAGTCGCATTGAGGAGGGCACAGTTAGGAAAAACACTTGCTGATTTTTAAGTCCCATAAAGCCATAACTGAACTGTGATAGGCTGGTGTCAGAGAAGCGTGTCCTGTGAGCTGGCTTGAATGGTGGCAGCGGAACCAGAGCAGTGAGGACGCTGGGGATTGTGAAGGTGGACCCCAGACCTTGCTCTCACTGGTTGGAGAATGGGGGCGGGGTGGTTTGCCTTGGCTGGAGGGGAGGGAGCAGCTCTGGCCCAGGAGATAGTGGTCACACCAGACTCATTTAGAAGTGGAGGGCCGGGTCACCTCCCCAGCCACCCTCTCTTCTCTGGGGCCCTCCACTTCCGGTTGACTTGTGGGGTTCCCCACCCCCTCATCCATCCACTCCTCTAGTGCCTTGAATCTCATCCACAGCAGCGCCCCCCCTTCATCTCTGTCCTCTGGCTCCCTGGCATTACTCCCACCCCCCAAGCACCCCTTCTCAGACATCGGAGGACGCCCGAACAGTGACTTCCCACCTGGTGCTTTCGCAGACACCATCGCTCTGTCAGATGGAGTCCTTTTCTTTGCTCCTCTCTCGTCTTCAGAATGTACAGGGCAGGGATGTGACTCCGTGCCATGCGCAGCCCCCGGCACATGGGGGGGCTTTAAGCGCGTTCAGTAATAACAAAGGCAATAGACCAAAGGGGTGTGATGACCGAAGCATTAACTTGATTGTTGGGGTGTGAACCCGGTCTCAAGGGCAGGCTGTGGAGCTGCTGTCAGCCAGGAAGTCACACGTGCCTTGAAATGTCCACTACTTGAGTACCCAGCATCTGGTGGGCCTGGGGTGCTGGGGGCCCACGAGGAAACTCGACCTTCTGGTGCCTGCCCTCCCCCCTCCGGCCCGCGTGCCATCAGTGGGTATTCTCCAGAAGATGCTCCATTCGCACTGTCGGTTGCTTGCCAATCGTGCTTGCTTCTCGTAAGTTATTTATAAAGAGAAATCACTAATGGACTCAACTGGTTCGGGAGCTTCTGAACTGGGTGAACGATCGCTGGTATGTTTGTATAATTAATTGCCATAATAAACTGATGAGTTCCATGTCGCGCGTGTGGTGGTTCTGGTGGGTTTGCGAAGTGAAGGTGTGGCCGTGGGGGCGGGGGGGTTTGGAGGGTTGGGGGTGTCGGGGGTGGAAGTCAGGATCACGCTCAGCTGGAAGGCCTCTTTGATCCTCATGTCCACAAAGCCTCATCTATCTGGATATCCTCCCTCCAGTGGCTGCGCTCCCCGGCTCCTTGGTCCCAGGGCCTGTCTCTCATGGCCTTTTCCTTTCTTCTACACTTTGATTTTCCATCTTAGGCCTTTTCACGCTGGGCCTGCGGATTTGCCTCTCCTTGGGCCGAGCTTGGGCTGTGCCACGGCACAGGCCCCCGCTAGGGGGCGTGCGGGGCTCAGCCCAGTGGGGGCGGCGTCACATTCCAGCCACCTGCCATCAGCCCGTCCAGTTTGTAAATGGATTTAGTGAGGAGCCACGACACTGGCTGTGAGCCAAGTGGTTTTCAGCCGCTGCCCAGCCTGCCCCCTCTCCAGCCCACCCTGAGCTCAGCTGGTTCTGTCCTGAGGTTGGGAGGGCGTCTTCTGTTTTCAGCGGTAAGGGCAGCTTCGGAGCCGTCAGGAGACCAGGCTTCCGATGGACCCTCCAGTCAGCCCTTCTGCTTTTCCTTCCCGGCAGTGACAGGGACAGGCTGCCTGTGGACAACGTGCAGAGCTGCTGTGGATCGTCAGTACTGAATATGCAACAGGGCCACCCGACATGACATGCATTATCTCATTGGGTCCTTTCAACAGCCCTTTTCCCCCCAGTTTTAAGCAAGGGAGGAGACTGCAGGGTGGGTGGGTCAGCGACCCGGTCACATAGCCTGGAGGGGCGGGGGCCGGGCTGGCACCTGGCTGGCTGACCTGCTCCGCCACCACGCCATGCCTTTGTGGTGTCAGAAGTGGTCCACCTTCCAGAGGCCACCGTCCTGAAGAAAGCGTGTGGAATCTAAGCCCACGTTGAGAATCCCAGGGCTTTAGTCAAATTTCTCCTGCCTTTTTCCCCCTCCTGAACTCTCATTGCACCTTGCACGTGTCCAGGGTTAAGGGCACAGGACACCGGGGAGAAATAGACGACTTGGCTTTGTAGGAAGAAGCTGAGAAATCGCACTCTGGCAGCACAGTCTGGTCACTGGCTTTGTCTCGGGTCCCAGTGGTTGCAGGGGGGCAGGGGGAGGCAGGGGGGCACGGAGGGGCCGACGGGAGGAAGCACCACTTTCTACGAAAGGGCTTTATGGAGAGATGCTTCAGCTGGTCCCCCGTGCACGGGCACCCCTGCTGCTCCTTGCTATCCCTTCTCCCCAGGCCCTCTGCACGCCTCTCCCCCTGCCCTGCACCTGCCCTATGAAATCCCCAGGCGTCCTCCCCAGACCTCAGTGGGCCCCTTGCTGCAGAGCCAGCTGCCCGAGGACACGCCCTCAGTGCCAAGTTTAGATTCCTAGCTTAGTGAGAATGACACTTTGTTGAGTCAGCTGGGATGAGGCCGCTTGAAATGTCCCTTCAGCTGTCATGTTGGTCCCCTTCAGTACTCCCAGCGTCTAGCGGCATGAGGACCTCGAAGCTAGGCTTGTTACTGGATACTCAAAGTGAGCTTTCCTTCGGGGTCTCCTTGACTCAACAGGAGGAGAATGTGCTCACACGCTCGCATGCCCCCGACAGCCAGGCAGGGAACATAATTCAGGGAAGTGGGCTGGGCACACAGTGACAACTACCGTCTCTGGCCCCGGGGCAGGCCCTGCTCGGCTCTGGCAGCTTGCTGTAAGGCAAGAGGGTGGGCCCGAGGGGGCCCCAGGCTGCAGCACGGCCCCCTCTGCAGGGAGGAAGGCGGCCCATGTGTGGCTTGCTGGGGGGAGCAGCGCCCACCCCGGGCCTGTGGGCTGAGTCTTCCTGCTAAGGCTGGAGCCTGACAAAAGGCACCTCCAAGGCCCAGATGGTTCCTATTCAACTGTTAACCAAACACATCTTCGTGGGATGCCCCACCCAGGTCTGCCACCACTCGGGAAACCATTTTCTAAAGAGACTGACACCTCCGTGCAGCTCCTTTCTTTGCGGGGGGTGGGGCGGACGTTAAGTGGGCCATGGTTGTGGTGAGGCCATGCACGGTGGCCATGCTGAAGGGTAGAAAGCTTTTATCAGGAAAGGTGCCGGCAGGCGACATTGGGTCACAGTCTCTGCCCTGCAGGGGCGGGGGCATGCCTCCCCAAGAGGGGCCACTTGGCTCACGGACTCTTTTGAGCTGAAGGCAATCGAGACTCCGAGGACTCACGAGAAACTGTTGCCCCTCCTTTAACTACACAGAAGAATCTAAATTGGAGGTCTTTCCAGAGTAAGTGTTATTACCAGAGATAAATTTTATCTGAGTGGCCCATCTGTACGGCAGGGCAAACATCTAATTACCAAACATCTGGTCTTCTTACTGCCCTGTGAAGAGCATTCCTTCCCTTTGAAGACCCGGAGCCCTACCCTTCTCCTTTGTTCAAAATGACACGTAGACCTCATTCGGCCTGACTTTGCAATTTCCACGTCTGTGTGGATTCCCCGTACACACTCCTATTAAGTTTGATTTTCTCCCGTTACTCTGTCTCACGTCAATTTGATTCTTAGTCCAGCTAGTAGGACTGCTGGGGGGGGGGGCGGACACAGGAATTCTTGCTCCCCGACGGCTCTCCCTAAAAGCCGCGTCTCAGTTCCCTCTTGAGGAGCCCCTTACCCCTGCCACGTGTAGGAAGGTGACTGGGTGCCCCTGTTTCCAGATCCCTAGCATGGTTGGGGCAGATCCGAGACCTGGGCTTGGCCCCTGGGCTCTGCCAGGACTCTGGGTCCTGAGCAGGGGAGGCCGGGAGGCCAGGTTGGAGGGTGTTGGCAGAGTGCTGACCAGACACTTGTAACCCGCTAATTCCCCCGGATCCCCTGATTCTGTGAGCACCCCTCCCCCATATCCTTCTAGTAATTCCCCGTGGTTCTTCCAGCGTTGGCTTCTGTGGCTCGGGCCGTGAGGAACTCTTGCTCCCGGTGGAGACAGTGGCAGAGTGCGTGAAGGAAGGCCCCAGACCCAAGATACCTCCTTAGGGGACTGGTGCCCAAGGGCTTACTGGGGCCTGGGCCAGTCTCTGCCTTTTCTAGATTTTCAAGCTCCCAGGGAGACATTCCCCTCTCGCTCGTCCTCCCTTCCTCTCTAAGGAAACCCGGGCTCTGCAGGGTACCGTGTGTGTCTAGACACTCTGAGTGGCAGAGACAGTTTCCGCTGAGGGAATGAATTATTTAACTCCCAGGAATGTCCAGCCCCAGTCTCAGACTCTCGGCTTAGAAGTTCGCTGTGATGGGCTGAAAGCACTTTAGCTTTGAACTTTAAACTGCTGGATGAAACAAAACCCCACATCGTCTAGGATGTACCAGGTGCCCTCTTGGTGCCAGGCCCAGGTGCCCTCTTGGTGCCAGGCCCTGGGGTGGCACGGTGCCCTCGGGCTTGGCAGCCAGCGGTCCCAGAGATCCAGTGCTGTCTGTCTGGAAGGCGTCTTGGGGCGAGTGGCTGAGAGGTGGCCATAGAATCAAGGTGGTGATGGGGCTCCGCGTCAGGGGACAGCCGCCTGCCATTTGAGCCACTCCGTTTTCAGGTGTGCAGCTCTCTGGCCACGACGGCCACCACTGTTCCCAGAGGGGTCCGGGGGCTGGACCGTGGACTGACGAGGGGAGGCCCTCTAGTTCACAGGAAGCAGAAGTATTATTTATCAAGAACGTATTAAAAAGACACTAGAGAACTGAGCTCCGCCCATGCCCCAGAGGGGAGCTTCCTTCCTCACTGGGGTCAGAGTCTGAGGAGAGAACCAATTCTTCTGGGTGCTTCTCCCCACATTTCTGCTTGGCGGTGGGGGGGCTCTGGTTTCTGGGCTGTGCCTCTCACGGCTCCCACACGCGGAGGGGCAGCCCAGCTGTGTGGGGGGTCTCCCCCCCGGGCCAGGCTTCAGCAGCCTGCCACTGCAGGGACAGGGGACGTCGCTGAAGGCCCCCTTGCCTCGGTCCATGTTCTGGCTGGGGCAGAAATTACTTCCAGGCAGCGAACGCAGAGTGTTCTCAGGAGACAGGTCTGGCTCTTGGTGTTTCCTACCTGGGGCCTGGTTCTGTGCAGAGAGAAAGAAACAGGTCAGAGGAGGAGACCTCACATCCCGGAGATAGTTCAGGGAGGTGGAGGACAGGCCCCCAGGCCCCGGTTTGATGTCAGAGACAGAGGCTGTCCCTCTGGGTCACGGGCTGCTTCTTTCCACTGGCAGCTCTATGGGGGTGTAAGTCCATTGGGAAATTCTCCGGGGCTCTTTTGGGTGGCCTTCTAAGATGGACTTCGGGAGCAGGTGTGAAGATTGACAATCCTTCTCCTATAATTGCCAAATCATCACCTGTCACCTGAATTGCTCATGCTTATTCTGTTTACAAGAATCGAGATGTGGGGCGCCTGGGGGGCTCAGTCAGTTCAGTGTCTGCCTTCAGCTCAGGTCATGATCCCAGGGTCCTGGGATGGAGCCCCGTGTCTGGCTGTCTACTCAGCGGGGAGCCTACTTCTCCCTCCACCCCTCCACCAGCTTGTGCTCGCTCTCTCGCTCACTCTCTCAAATAAATAAATAAATAAAATCTTAAAAAAGAAAAAGAGTCAAGATGTGCAGAGCCCCCTCCCCCCCCCTTCTGGATGGGCAGGACGGGCAGGAGATGAGGAACTGAGGGGCTGGTTCCCATCCGCGAGGCTGTTCAGGGACCCCAGGGGGCCAGGGCACCGGGCTCACCTTTCACAGCCTCTGAGCCCCGTGCAAATCGTAGTCACTATCGGAAGAGTTATCAGGCTGGGTGGAAACACGATGCAGGGCCCCTTCCAGAGCTGCAGATAGAAAAGAGGCCATTTGCAGCAGGCTTACCCCACAGGCTAGAGAGAGCCCCACAGAGCCCAGGACCCCGCGGGTGTCTGAAGATCACAGAGGCTGTATGAGCTGGTGGCTTGACAGTCCTGTATCTGTTCTGATCAAATCAGCCAGTGTTCACTAATGATACTGAACTCCAGGCTCCCTGGGGCTAAATTGTTCGTGCCAGTCAGGGAGCATTCAATACAGGGCTTCTGCAGGCCCCCGCCAGCTCTGTTCTGCCTGGAAGGAATCCAAGGGGCCTCATTTACCATCCGGCCCACAAGGCCCTGCGGAGAAATAGGCCTGTTAGGTCACAGCAGTGCTGTGGTTAATGGCATCTCGGCGTATTCTTCTTTCTGGCTGAGTGGCTCATGGTCTCGGGGGAGGCAAGCTGAGGCCCGTTAAGGCTGGATCCGTTCCATACCCTGCTGTGACCGCTGTCAAAGTGCAGTGAGAGCCCCCTCTCCCCTGGGGCATCCCTTCTCTGGGCAATCATGAGCCCTGTGCTCTCTCCCGCTTTCCTACCTGGAAGCGTGGGCTGCCGCTTACCTGCATAAGCAGAGACGTGGGAGTTCCTGGGCGGCTGACTGTATTCATTCTCCACATGTGAGACGGAGGTGCTCTCAACCTGGGACCGGACGGTCACCGTGTGGTTGCGATGGAAAGACACTGAGCAGAGGAAGGAGAGAGTGTCATTAGCCTCGCTGCTCTGTCCTCCTCCTCCTTCCCGACAGGGCCACGGAATTTAAATCTCTTGTTCCCACTGGGTGATGGGGGAGAGGGCAAGGGCACCCACAGCTCCTTCAGTGCATCCCTCTGTCCTTTCTTCCTGGGCAGGTTCCTTCTTGCAGGGGCCAGACTTTTAGAGCAGCTTGGGGTCGGCCAGCAATCTGATTGGATGGGCGGGCCTTCGCCGGTCAGTTAGTCATTCATCAAGCATTTATTAAGCAGGGAATTGGAACTCAAGTGAAGGGCAGATATCATCCCTCCTCTCCTGGAGCTGAGGGGTTTTATATTGTAAAAGAGACTTCACAACGCACCTTGACTTGCAAAAGGAAAGGAAGAATGTGGAGTGGGAAGTGGGAGGAGGGCCATGGTTCTATCCATTAGGGTGGTCTGGCTGTGGCTAGAGGGAGAGAGGATGAAGAACAAGGGTGCGGGATGGGCTAGCTGCTTCAAATGGTTTTAATGTTTTAGAACTGGCCTTTTTAAGTTGTTCCATGAGAAAAGGCTTGGACAACCCTTCTTGCAAAAATACCCATTAAGGTTCTGATAAGTCCTGAAATAAAGAACCAAGTCTAATGTTACTTAACTCACTGATTTCTGAATCTATGTGATCATGGAGTCCTCTTTCAGGTACCACCTAGTACCAACTGTTGACCACAGTCCCACCTTAGATGACCATGGTGGAGATCAGAGGTCTCAAGTAGCTGCTGGCTCTGATGATGGTCTGCAGTGAGCCGTGACCCCCGTGGATACTGGATGGGGCTGAGGGAGGACCTTGCCTCCCGGGACACTTACTGTTCTGGTTCATTCCTGTGGGGCCAATCCACTGGCGCTGTTTCTTCTGGCGGACTGGGAGATAGACAGGAAAGGCACATGAGGACAGGGGTGGGCAGGGATCATGGGAGGGAAGGGTGGGGAGATGGGGGGGAGGGAGGTCGAAGGCCGCAGGTGCCGCTGAAGGAGGGACTGCTGGACTTCGCCCCCTGAACTCTTCAGGGCTCAGTTTTCTGACTTGCCCAGGAGGGTAAATGGACCCATCTAGAGCTAAAGGAATGTGTTGAGCGCCGCTTCTTCAGAAGAAACAACCACGGGGCGTTAGAACCAGAATAAAGCCTCGGAGGGCGCTAGGGACCTGGCTGACACTGTGCGTCTCCAGGCCTTCTCTTATCAGCCTCTCTAATCCACTTCCTGTCTCTGGATAATTTTTTCCAGAGTTCTGCAAGCCAAGGATACCGGCCCCTTAGATTCACAACGTGCGCAAACGCCCATCAGGCAGATAAAGAAACTGAGGCTCAGAAAGGAAGTGGCTCAATCAGCATCCTACGCAGTCGCCAGGGGGTGGAGTCAGGCCTGAACCCAGAACCGGAGGCTGGGGGCATGCCCCAGTCTGAAAATGGCCACGCCCCCTCGGCCTGGGGGTGAGTCACAGCGGAGGGGCTGGGGGCGGGGGCTCGGGTGTGGGCCATCAGCGCTTACCAAGTTCCTGACTTTCTCTTTCTGTTCTTAAGGGCAGGAGAGGGGTGGGGCCGGGTGGCAAAGCAGCGGTGCCCTCCTCCGCCCTTCCCGGCTCCCCTCACAGGGGCTTGAAAGGGAGGGGGTTTAGGGTACCCACACCTACATTTCTTCACCAGCTTCCTGTAGGCGTGAGGGCCGCACACAACCAGCAGCACTGCCAGGAGCACAAGAGCCAGGATGATGCTCGCCACGGTGCCTGCGCCCAGGCCTGCCGGGTTTGGGTCCTGGCCTGAGGGAGGCAGAGAGTTCAGGGGGGTCCTGCCCGGGGCATCGGAACTGTCGGATCAGAGGGAGGCTGCTGGCAGCCGGCTCCCCCACCCGCCCTTGCTCCTTGCAGTAATTCACCAGCGTGGTTGGGACGCAGTTACACACCTGCCTCTACCCGTCTCTTGAATTCTCTGCTACCGGTTCATCTGTCTATCACCTATCCTCCAGCAATCATTAGCCACTCTTGTTACCAACTATTTAATGTTCTACCCTTTGCCAGTTGCTTATAAGTGGTCACCTTGCCATCATATGCTAATAACCAGCCATCCATCCACCCATGCATCCATCTACCCATCCTCCCATCCATCCGTCCATCCATCCATCCCTCTTTCATGCGTTATTCGATTACCGTTCTCCCTTGCTTTTTTATCTTCCATCCTGGAAGACTAGAAGGTAGACTGAGAGCTCTCTCATCCATTACGGCCAGTCTCCTCTTTATGGCTCATGCTCATTGCTGTCTGAGCACCGTTGCCACCCCCATTTGCCACCTCTCCATCTTTTCCTAGGGCTCCGCAGCTCTCTGTCTAGTCCTGGAGCCTGTCCTTCAGAAACACGCTCACTGATTAGGTCCTAGAGGGAAAATTCAGAACTGCCCTCTGCCCCCCGGGGGCCGTGGTCAACTCACACTTGACAAACACCCTCTTGCAATGGGCTTTTTTCTCTTGCAGCTGATGGCACTGGGACAGCTTCTCCTGGGGACAGGAGAGGGCGCGGGCTGTCTTCTCGGCGGCATCCAGCACCCGGTAGGAGTTGACTTTGCCGCATTGCTGCTCCTGGCACACCTCCTCCCACCGCGCTGTGTTCTTGGCCCAGGGGACGTCGCACAGGACTTCCCAACGCTTGCCCTGGCGCACCTCCACAGAGCCTTCACACAAGCCGCCGCCCCCCACCAGGCGGCTCTGCACCTTGGGCTGGAAACCTGGAGGGGGGGAAGCAATGGAGGGCAGGTGGCAGGTTTGGAGGGAGCTCCCTTGGCCCCTAGCCTATGTGCCTGGCCACTGGGGCCCCGTGTCGCTGGCCAAGAGGGGGCCCTGGCAGAGCCCAACTTGTTGTGGGGGGGGGCTGGGATGACCTTCCTTTCTGTCCTTCCCTCCTTCTGGCATCTTCTGGCATTTCCCCCATCGAGCTCTTTCCCTGGCATGTGTGGGCAGCTGCTGGTAGCTATCCTGAGATGTGACATCATGGGCGCTTTCAGGGAAGAAGCTGGCAGAGTGGCGATTCCCGTGGCAGCCACTGGAGGGAGTTGGCCCCCCGGCAGGTGAAGGTAAGAGAAGAGCAGTGAGGAACAGGCTCTGGGTCCCTGGGTCCACTTCCCTCTGAGAACCATCCTCTCATTTGCTGCTGCTCCTTGGCAGGCGGGAGGGCTTTTTAGAAAGGAGAAACTGAGGCCCGGGGATGGGAAACACCTCCTGCTCCGGGTCCTGGCAGTTCAGGGGTGGGACAGACCCCAGGCATCCTGCTGCCCAGCCACATGGGTGGGCTTTCATGAAAGGACTGGCTGGGTCTCTGCTTGTCAGGGTGGGGCCTGGGCTGCATGGCTGAGGCGCACCTGTGCTCAGGTTAGAGTGAGTGGTGATCTCACCAGCTTGGCCTGTTTCCATAGCGACAACCATCTAAAAGGCCCTAGTAAAATTTCTACTTAGAAAGGAATTTCAAAGGCAAGCCCTCCCTGTCTGGTTTCGCAGGTTGTAGACTGCAGGAGGGCATGGCGAGCGGGGCTGGGAGCCAGACCATCTCCCCTCATCAGGCCGAGAGACCCTGGGGGCCGCTTCTACCTGGAAGGGGTGGTGTCTCACTAACCACACCAGGTATCCACGGGGCTGGGTGGTGGTTGGGGGGTGGGGGCGGGTGTGCCAGCGGGATAGCCCAGTGGTCCGGAGCAAGGCTTCCCAGATGTGTGCACACACACCGCTAGGACCTTGCCGAGAGGCAGATCTGACTCAGTAGGTCTGGGGTGGGGCCTGGGCATCTGCATTTCTAACCAGTCTGATGTAGCCGGTGCTGCTGGTCTGGGACCACGCTTTTGGTAGCTAAGGCTCGGACAGCAGCAGGTCCGACTTCTTACAGTCTGGACTGGTGATGGGAGCCCACTCCCTCCCGAGGCGAGGGAGGTCCCCAAGACCATCCTCTTTGCTCTCCTCCCCTCAGCCACACCAGATTCATCAGTCTTCTTGTCATTGTACAAGGACCTCCGTGGGGAGCTCTTTGGGGACCTGCTCTGGTCTCCCTCTGCCTGCTGTGCCCTGGGGGACCTCCCACTTGTCACCACAGCTCCAGCCTCATCTGTCTCTGGGATTTACAGACTTCCCTCCTGCCAAGCTGGCCCCTCCCCCTGCCCCACCTGCTCTGATCCTTGGGACAAGCCGCAACTCCCACCTAAAAAGCCCTCTCTCCTCTGCCCCACCAAAGCCACACTCCTCTCCTCCTTCCAGACCCCTGAGGAGACCTTGCCTCGTTCTGGAAGTCCTGCTGGTCCCATCTTCCCGAGCTGCAGCCAGGCTGGCAACGCCCTGGCTCTGTGTTACTTTGCGGAGATTTCTAGGGCGTTGGGTGTGAGTGTAGCCTCCCCACCCCACCCCGCCCTCTGTTTCCCTCCCATTCTCCATGGTGCCCAGGGCCCTGTGCTCCACGCCGGGGTTTCGGCGAATGGGTGTTGACAGACCACCTGGGGGCGCTCCGTGGGTCCTCGCAGGGTCTGACTCACCAGAACAGACGAGGGCCAGAGCTTGGCCACCCTCGTAGGGGGGTACTTTTCCAAAGCACTGGTCCAGGGAGGCGCAGCTTGCGTTCTGGATCTTCCATCGAATCGGCAAGGCCTTGCTCTCCCCTGGATCTTGTGTCCTGGTCGTTTCGGCCTCTGGCAGGTGCCTCAGGAAGGAGCCACACTGGAGGGCCGCACAGATGCGGTTCTTCAGGTCCTGGGTCCCGTCCTGCTCCTGCACCTTGTAGCTGATGGCCCCTCCGAGGCTGCCTTGGTAGAACTCGACCACGCCGGCACACCGCAGGCCTCCAGGCCCGGCCACCAGCAGCAGCCTGGGAGGGGCTGCGGAGGGAGAGAGCAGGGAGCGGGCCTGAGTGTGGCGGCTGGCCCTAGGGGGCCTTGCTTTCTGCCTGCTCTCTGGCTCCAACACACGGACGAAGGAAAGACTGGCCAACAGCCGTGGGAGGTGGTGAGCCCCCAAACCTTGCCCAGGACCTACTTACACTAAACTTTTTCATATCCACCTGCAATTCCAATGCCACGGGGCATCCCATGTTTTTATTTGCTAAATCCCGCACCCTGCCCCCAGGAACCTCAGAATTCTCTTACCTGTGGGCTCTGGAGTGGTGGTGGGTGGGGGGCTCGTGGGAGGGGGTTTTGTCTTCGGTGGCTCTGCAATGAGAGACTCTGGTGAGGGATGGGCAGGAGGAGTCCTGAGAGGTTGCGGGGAAAGCATGCAGGGTCGGGGGAGGGTTGGGGGTACCAGACAGTTTGGAGAAAGACCTAGAACTCATGATGGAAGTGCCACTTGCCCCATTAGGCCCACTTGAGCCACACATTGTCTCTAAGTGTCCTGGGTGGGGTGGGCAGCACCAGCCCATTGTACTGTTGGTAAAGTGAAGGTGAAGAGAGACAGTAACGTTAGCAATGGCAGAACCAGGTTTTCAACCTCTTCCATCCCACCAGACAACCCCTCAGCCTTTCCCCTCCAGTTCCCCACCAGTATGTGTTTCTGGGGAGGGTTTGTTATAAATCAGGACCCCCCTTCCACCTGCCGGCTCGGGCCCCATATCCCAGGCCCTGGGCAGCCTCCCCCGGGGCTGGTGTGCACGCCCAGGGGACCCGTGCGGCCGGCTCGTCACCCACCTAGGCAGATCAGGCCCAGAGGGCTCCTCTGGCTGGGCTCACTGGGGCTGCAGTTGGAGAAGGACCCCGGGTGTCCGTAGCAGGTGACTGAGTTGTGGGGACTGTTGAAGTCAGGGACGTGGGCCAAGACCAAGGCGTCCCCGCATGAGAACCTCCAGCAGAGCTTCGAGGCCTGCTTGGGGTCCTCCCAGCGGCTCTGGTTCCGGCTCCAGCTCCAGCTAGATACCGTGTGCCACTTGTGCCCGAAGTGGACCTCCAGCTGGCCCTGGCACGGCGAGTTGGAGCCTGTCAGTTTCACCAGCTTCCCTGGGGGTCAAAGAGGTGTGTGTGGGGGGGGTTCCCTCCGTGGGAACCCTCCTCACTGCCCTCTCCCAGCCGGGATCCCATCCAGCCAGGCTGCCTTCTGCCCCACGGGCTGCCTTTCTGGCTCCTGTGAGCTTTGTCCTCGGGGGCATGGCTGGGGGGCGCTTTCCAGACACTCAGGCGGTCCCCCGAAGCCGGGCCCGAGGGGATGGGGCTGGAGACCTCGGAGCTGAGGGGAACTGAGAGCAGCGGGCAAGGGGGTGCTCAACACCCCACTGTCCAGCAGGCTTGCCCCACTCTGCAAATTCTGCGTCCCTAGAAATAGGGCCTGTTGCCTGTTTGTATTTTTCTCTTTCTGACTTCTCAGATCAATGTCGTTGGGGGACGATCTAGACACAAGCGCTGTGAGAACGCTCCTTCGGGGGAACTTGACAAATGCATGCGTGTCTGGAGCTACCCCGTGCTGGAGACGTAGGACATGCCCGTCGTCAGCTGGAAAGTTCCTCACAACCAGGCGCAGCCGATTCCCCTGCCTCCAGCCTCAGGCGCCCACCGATCGGCTTTCTGTCGCTAGAGATGCGTTTTGCCTCCTCTCAGATGTTACGTACATGGAATCATGCAGCGTGTTTGTGTTTCTGTTGTGCTGTTTTTCTCGTCTGACCCCCTGCCCTCGGCATTTGGGGTTTTTCTGCGTCGTTGCATTCACCGCATTCCTTTTTGTTGTGGAATAAGCTCTCGCCGTGTGGCTATGGCGTGGTTCCTTTACTTAGCTACCGTTTGGCTGCTGTGAACAAGGCTGCGTGGAACGTTCGTGAACTGCTGTCTGTCCGTGTGGGCATGTGTTCTGTTTCTCTTGGGTGAATACTGAGGAGTGGAATTGTTGGATCGTAGGTAGGAAAGGGACTAGTGTGATTTTATAAAGCTCCGTGAAGTAAAAAAGAAGGATATGTATTTGTATCTGCATAGGTTCTAGAAGGAGAGACAAGACAGGAATCCGTGTGGTTGTTACCTGGGGTGTTGGTGGGGGAAGGACTGGGCAGGTGGGGGACAGAAATGGAAATGAGATTCGTCACTGTAGGTCTTTTTATATTTTTAAAGTTTTTTTTTTTAAGATTTTATTTATTTATTTGACAGAGAGAGAGACAGCCAGCAAGAGAGGGAACACAAGCAGGGGGAGTGGGAGAGGAAGAAGCAGGCTCATAGCAGAGGAGCCTGATGTGGGGCTCGATCCCAGAACGCTGGGATCACACCCTGAGCCGAAGGCAGACGCTTAACGACTGAGCCACCCAGGCGCCCGTATATTTTTGAAGTTTTAAGCCAGGCAACTGTATTACCTCTTCAAGAACCTTTTACTTATTTATTTGTAAACGTAAAAGGTTTTTCCAAGTGATTGCGAGGTGGCAGTTTTTCCCTGGTTGGAAACTTCTAGGCAGGCTACCTTTTTCTTCTGGGCTTGGAGCCCAGAGCGCAGGGTTAGTTCAAAAAAAGGGGGCTCGTCCAACCCCTGCTGTTGGCAGAATGTTCTGCAGCTTTCTCTCCAGTGAGCAGACTCACTGAATCCTCTCCAGGGAACAGATGTTCTCCCCATTTAATAGGTGGGGAAACTGAGGCTTAGAGAGGACAAACCTCTTGCTAGAGCTCAGAGCTAGGACGCCACCACAGGGCTCCAGGTTCTGGACAGGGCCCTCCGTGGCCCCTCCAGCTCCTTCTGGTTGCACGTGGCTTCATGAGACCCTCTAGCCACATTTCTTCCAAAACACATTCAGCGTGATGTTATCTCAGGAAATGTGAAAGAGTGAGGTCTGGGGTGAAATGAGTCTGAGAACTGCTGAGTTAAATATTGAACGGGTTTCTTCATTGCAGGACTTCTCAGAGCCTTTTCCAGGCCTGTATACACAGTCTCCAGTGAGTGATGATGTTGCCTACCTTTTATGCAACATGTTCCATGAGCCCTGTTGGGGAGACACCAGCCTCTTTAAGTCCAACCTTGAAGGCAGGGCGTTCAACATACTTGACAATCTGGTGCGGCCTCTCTCTACAGCCTCAGCTGCAAATGCATTTGACCAGGGAGACTTGGCAGGACCGAGTAGGAAACAAGACTTTGCAGGGTGCATTATGGGCCAGTATGTTTTCTGTGCGTGGTGAGTGGGTCGTAATAATTATCCTGAGAACTAGCATTCAGGCGGTGCTTTATGGCCATCGAGGGCGTCTGTCGGCACACAGGCGTCTAAACGTATATGCGGTGTGCGTGTACGTGTCTGTGCGTGCTGGGGCTCTCTCTCTCTGGGGTGGGGTTCATCTGGCAGGCCCCCCTACTGCCTGATGGAATTGCAGCCCTCTTCCCCCATCACCCCCTGCTCCAAGCCTCTGTATGGCTCTTCCTTACCTGAGTCATCCCAGTAGGGCCCTCCGAGGCAGGAAGTGACTGCAGAAAGGAGAGAGGAGGGTCAGGAAGTGGAGCCTCCCTCCTGCCCCCCACCCACCTCACACCCACCCACAGCCTGAGCGGTAGCCTCTTCTGCACCCCCCCAATATGGGATTCAGGGTTTCATACTACACATCAGAACCCCTAGGTGGGTCATGAAACCAGTTCAGTGGGTTGCAACTATCAATTTTTCCCCCATTTTAAAACTTCACTTTTTCAGTGAACATCAGTAAAATGGATTTTCCTTGGTGCACAAATTGATGAACGCTCACACATGCAGGGGTCTTGGCGATCACCATCACAGTCAAGGTAACAGTCCCATCACACCCAACATTTCTGCGTGCTCTCCCTTTGCAAGGATAGGTGGCCTGGCAACCATTAATTTTGACAAATTATGTCGTCATGCAACCATCCCGTTTTTTACAAAATGAAATGGACCGGAATAGAGAACGTCAGAGTACACAGTTGGTTGTGAGGATACGATCCCCTTCTGGGCGTTCGGCTGCAGCGTAAACCCTCGTGAGCATTGCTTTCAATCTATAAAAGCTTGAACTACAGTTGTGCAGAAGCAGAGGAATGACCTAGAATGGGAACCCCAGGCATCATTCGCTACTGTCTCGTATCCCCGAGGCGGGATAGGGATGCCAGCAATTTATCTTCAACAGCTCAGTTTCTAGAGGAAGAAATCAAAGCCCGGATAGGTGGCGGGGGTGGGGGGGCCTGAGATAGCACAGCCAGGCGTCACAAAGGAGTCAGGACCAGAGCCCCAGTGGACGGGGGTCTTGGGGAGCTGGCCTCCTGTCTGGCGTGGCCCCTGCCCAGGCCCGTTCAATAGCAACGGGGTCCGTTTGGGAAGTCCCGTCTGACTCTGGAGCCGGGGGGCAAACTGGCCCATTGCAGGGACCCTCACGGAGCAGCCTGTGGCCAGCTCATCTGTGGCTGGGGTGAAGGTTGGATTTGGGTGGGCCTAGGGTGGGGGGGAAATGCTCCTATGGGCTCAGAGCACCCCCTCCACGTTTGCTGCTCAGCTCTCTCTTGAAGTAGGCGCTCTGATTTCCACCTGTGGGACCCCTGGGCTTTGCAATTGGGAGCCAGGACTGTCAGGGTGACGGCTTTGGAGCATAAATGGTTCCACTGAAATTGCTTTTGAGAAATTGGTGTTGTGTGTTAAAAAAAAAAAAGTGTGTTTTAAAAAGCCTGTTCTGGCCTGAGTGTTCTGGAGCTGGTGGTAGAATTGTAAGGGAAGACAGGCCCCAGCCAACCGGCCCTCTCCCCTCAGCCAAGGCTCCCCCCGGGTGTCCGCGATCGGTACTCAGAGCTGGGGGCACTCGGGGCCTGGGGCAGGTGCAGGGAGAACAGCTGGGGAGCTCTGCCGGCCGGGGATGGGCGGAGAGCCAGACAGGAGGGCTCGCCACTTCTCTTCCCCACTCGAGACCTTCCTACTCCCCAGGTCACCACAGTCAGCATTCATTATCAACAGCAGCTACCAGTTATTGAGCACCTACTGTCTACTCAGCACTCAGGTGCCTCCTGACAGGGATCACTGTTACTCTCCACACGGCTCCATGACGGGAGTTGAATATATGCATGGTGTAGACGTTGGGACAGGGAGGATGCCCTGTCCGGGGGGACGCTGCCAGCAACTGCCAGGGTCTGGATTCAAACCGGGAGTCTGCCTTCCGAGCCCGTGCTCGCTGCCACCTAGTTGTGCCTCCAGACTGCCAAGTTTGGGGGTGCAGACATGAACGCAGCCTAGACTCTGTCCCCGAGGGGCTTGAGCCTCCTGACATTGGAGCCCCTGGGGGCAGGGGCTGGACCAGACCATTCTCGCAGATCTCACACAGGATGGCCCAGGCCCCGGTCAGAGAACATTCTTGGGAAAGACTGAACAAAATGCTCTCTAGAGGAAGGGGGTCTGGGTATCCCAGGGCTTTGCCACCCTCTGGGTGCCTCATGTCCTCGGCAGAGCAGCGTTTCCTGGCTTGTCCCTCCTTCCCCATCACCGCCACTGTCACCATCATCACTGTCACCAGCATCACCATGGCTACCATCAGCTTCACTGTCACCATCACTACCACCATCAGCCTCCCCATCACCACCACCATCACCATCACCATGACTACCGTCACCATCACCACCTCCATCAGCCTCCCCATCACCACCATCACCATCACCATCACTACCTCCATCAGCCTCACCGCCACCATCACCATCACCGTCACTACCTCCATCAGCCTCACCACCACCATCACCATCACCATCACTACCTCCATCAGCCTCCCCATCACCACCATCACCATCACCATCACTACCTCCATCAGTCTCCCTCACCATCGCTCTATGAAGTAGGCACTATTGTTTTTTTTTTAAAGATTTATTTATTTATTTTAGAGAGAGAGGAGAGAGCAATGTGAGCAAGAGAAGGGGCAGAGGGAGAGGGAGGGAGAATCTCAAGCAGACTCCCCATCCAGCACGGAGCCTGACGCGGGGCTCAATCACACCACCCTGAGATCACAACCTGAGCCGAAACCGAGAGCTGGATGCTTAACTGACTGAGCCACACCGGTGCCCCAGTAGGCACTATTATTTTGATCCCCATTTTATAGCTGAAGAAGTAGGGAAGGATGAACTAGGTGGCTAAGCAGCAGGTCACGCTGGGGCTGGGACTCGAAGCCAAGCCATCTGTCACAGACTCTGTGCTCTTGACCGCTGGGCCAAGCTGCCTCCCCTCCCTTCGCCAGCTCCCTGCACGATCGCGGCGCACAGATGTGATGAGCCGGCGTGAACTTGGAATTCCGTTCAGTTAGTGAACCACGCCATGGGGAGACTTTTCCACGAACTTGCTCTGTGATCTTGGCAAGTCACTCAGCCTCTCTGGACTTGGTTTCCTCACCTGTAAAATGAGGAAGTCAGATGCCACGATCCCTCACCTTCCTCTCCGCTCAGACTTCTCTGATGTTTACCCTTTAGTTCCTGATGTGTCTCAGTGGCTGGCAGGGACTGGGCAGAAGTGGACGGTACAACGTGTGACTGACTCGGAGCCTTCTGGGTGCTTCTTCTTTCTGTCTGTCCAGAGATATGGTCGGGTTTTCATTGTCCGCAACATATTTTCATTCTCATAGCTGCTCCTCACAGGGGTGCAACCGACAGCCTCCTTCCCTGGAACCCTGCGGACCACACTTAGGTTCTCTGTGAGCCCCCCTGGGGCTGCAGCTCAGCCGGCCCCACGTGCAGCCTGAGGCCCACGGCTCTGCTGCTGCAGGAGCTTCAAACAGAGGCCTGGAGACCCTGGGGACCGTGAGGGATGCGAGGCTCGGATGCATTGTGCCATTTCCTAATCCGCCATCCACAACTGGGGCTGAGCCCCGGGGCCAGGAACGAGAATCTTCCAAAGGCCCCTTCTCTCCCCTGCTAACCTCCCCTCGGAGTCCCCCAATTTCGGGCTTGGAGTGGCCGATCCCACGCAAACAAAGTGCAGGGCCCAGAAAGCCCGAGAGAGTTAGAAGGCATCTTGGCTCTCCTGGCCTCTCTCTTCAGCCCCCCATTTACAGAGACTCAGCCATTCTGAAACTGCTGCGCGGACAGGGTCTCCATGAGGTGTGCATGCATTCCTCAAGGCAGCCCGAGGTTGTCCCACCCTCACCCCCACCCCCCTGTCCTCTTGCCTCCCCAGCATTCCCGGTGAGTCTCACTCTGGTTCTCGGTGCAGCAACACGGTAGGTAGGCAGCCTCAGGCCCTGGGTGGGTTTTATTTGCTCTGCGTGGGGCCTAACATTTTTTTTCAGTCAATTAAAAAAAAAAGTGCTTCTTTCTGTTTTGCTTGGCTTAAAAAAAAAAAATCCCAAGAGCCAGATGTTTTTGAAAAATAGGATTGTCAGGCCGCATTGGGCTGTATCCCCGTGAGCCCCAGGTGGCAACCTGTCCGATCTGGTTGGCCGGCGCCTCCGAGGGACCTTACTGTCACCCTGTGTCTGGAGATCCAGCTTCAAACTCGTGATAGTTTCTGCAGCGAAACGTATGAATTTTCACACCATGTGGGATGCGCGGGATTATAAATAGCCTGCCATTTGTTCAGGTCAGGATTTGCACCGAAGGCGTTTTCCCGAGATCCACAGATACTGTTGGGTTTGGGAATCGCTGGTGCGTGTTCCGGGTTAGCGGTTCCCCTTTGCAGTACCAAGCAGAGCCAGAACTTGCCCAGGCTGGCCGGCCCCAGGCGCACTCACAGAGCATGCTGGGACCCACGGACATGGGCCCTTGCAGCTGCCACGCGCTGGGAAGTGGAGGCAAGGCAGTGGGCGCCTGGGGAGGAGCGGGGTTGCGACTGGTAGGAACAGTGATAGTGAGAGTTCATGGCACTCTTACCGCGTGCAGACCCCAGGGTGAGCTCTCTGCGTGGGATACCCAACCTCCTCCCAGCAGCGTTACTGAAGGGGGCTCCTATCACCCTGTTTCCCAGATCAGGAAACAGAAGGACTTAGCCCGGTTTGGAAGTCAGATGTGCCATCTTTTCCAAAAACAAGGAGTCCCTCTAATAGTCCACAAACGTCTCATGAATTCACAGCAAACACCACACGTCGGACTGCCTTTTGGGGCATTCTGGATTTTTCTTCCTTTCATCCTCTGATGAGGGGCTGACCTGGAAGTTCAGAAATCCTGCTTTTCTGACACGACACTGATCAGTGGAGTGGTGTCGACCCCATGTCTGTAGCAAGGGTCTAGGGAAACAAAGATCACAAAGGCCCCACATTCTGTTTCTTGGTGGAGTACCAGATAAAGTGGCTGGTTTTTGATCAAGAGTCTTTTTATGTGCAAGGCACACTCAGAGTCACACTGAGCTAATGCCAGGTGAGGCCTGGGGACTGGCACCCACAGAAGGAACAGCAGATTCGGGCCTCTAATCCGGCTCACAGGGCCTGTGCCCACTCCTGGATGTGAGCCGATCGCGGGCACGATGGCCGTCACAGTCTGAACTGTGACTGCTCTCTCGCTGGTGGCCTGCTGTGTCCAGTGGAATTTGCATGAATTTCATGCCACATATGCGTCTCTACTGTGACAGTGACAAGCCCTCCATTTTGTTCAGTTTCACATATCCCAAACTTTTTTCCACCCATGGCCCCGTGAGGAGGGGCCCACGCTCATTCTCATTTTCAAATCAGCAAACTGAGGTTCAGAGAGGCCGAGCGACTTGCCCAAGATCACACAGCTTTGCTGATGGTAGAGTCAGGACAAGAAACCCCATCACCATCACCTGACAGGGCTCTTCGGGAATCTACCACTAGAAAAACCTGGAACCTGCTCACCCCAGGGTACAGGTAGGGGAAACTGAGGCCAAGGAGGGAAGGGCTTACCCTGGATGTCTCCATGGGAGTCTGTGGTGGCATAGGACCCTTTTTGCTTCTGCCAACCACCACCGATTTCCTAACCTGTTCCCACCACCTCTGTCCCAGCTGTGCCCCAAGGGAAAAGCGAGTTTCAGGATTCCTGTGGGAACCGGACATGATGATGGTGGTGGTAGTATCATCATGGAGAAAGTGATCTGGGGCCATAATCCCTCATCTGCAACTCAAAACCCAAAACCATAAGACTTTTCTGGTGCACTCGGTGGGAGGGTATTTGCAGCCTTTATGGGTCTCTCCTAGGGTGCGATTTCCTGTTTCACTGAATGGGAATGTGTTTGATTAGGGGGTGTTGCCTGAGACCTCAAGGGTGGGTGACAAGCACACAGCCCATACACAGTATGACCCAAAATCTGGAAAATTCTGAATTCCCAAACACATCTGGCCCGAGGTTCGGGATTAGGGTGTGTGGACGTGGAAAGGTGTGGGGACGTTCCTTTCGAGGGCACTCATCACACTTCCTCCTCTGCTCTGTCCCTCTGCCTGGATCGTCCTGCTGGGGCCCACACGGTGTGCTCACTTGCTTCCTACCAGCATTTGCCCAAACATTGGCTTCTTGTGAGACCCGCTGCACCCTCCCTGGGTAAGCGTGGCCCCCAGCACTGCCAACCCCCAACCCCACCCCACTCATGACCTCCCAGCACCCATGCCATCACTGTCCGTCTCCCCATCACACCCCGACTCTTATATTGGATCCGCCAGGGCGGGGATCTCGATGGTTCTGCTGGGTCCCCAGCACTGAGAACGGTGGCTAGCACATAGTAGGTGCTCAATAAACGCTTGCTGTCTGAATAAGTGAATGAACCAGATTTACAATTGCCTTGTCCTTGAGTGTGGGCGCGGTGGTCACCCCCATGTGATAGATGAGAAGGCTGAGATTCTGAGAAGTGTCCTTGTCATCTGTGAGGGGCCCAACAGAAATCGAACCCCAATCTGCGCGACTCCAAAACCCCACAGGCTTTCACACACATGTGTGCACACACACAACACCCATGCACACGAGGACACACACCGCAGGTACACACGGCACGCACACATGTGCTCACACATGCACACACGGACGAGGGGTGCAGTCAGTTTTATCAGGTGGAGTTGAAATCCCTCCTTGGTCTCTGCGGGGAGCACCCCTGAGGAGCTGGAGCTGGACGGAGTGACCGGAAGGGCCAGTGCCAGCGCCCGAGCCCCCGGTTCCTCTATTCCCCCCCGGAGGTGGGGAACTTGGGCTGCTGGATTCTTTGTGCCCAGAGCCATCAAGGGCCTCAGCCTCTGAGCGCTGGAACAGCAGACCGGGGCAGCCTGCTCGAAGCTAGAGCCCCCATGTCCCTGTGGCCTGGGAGTGCCCAGCCCCTCTCAGGCCTGTCCTGCCCGTTGCATTGGCCCTTGCCAACCCCCGTGGGACACTTCCTTCTTTCCTCTGCTTGTCTGGCTCCTTCCCTGCATCCGGGTCTCAGAAGAAATGCCACCTCCTCCGAGAGGCCCTCCCCTTGGACGGGGCCCGCTCCTCAGGGAACTTGGCCACGGAGTCCCAGCCACTGTTGTGTTCTGTACTGCACTTCCCACAATATTTAGGAATTGTAAAGATTTTGGGTGCTCCCTCCAGGAGGGGAAGGACTCCCGTCTTGTGTGCTGGGGGATCCCTGGTGCTTTGTACTGCGCTGGGTACGAGTAGCTGTTCCATACAGATTTGTAGACAGATAAATGAAGGTGGGAATCGACTCTCCACCATGTCCTACCTCACTCGTTCCCTGCTGACTCCGGCCCTGGTGATGATGACAGTACTAAGTACTATGGCCATCGGTGCTTACTGAGCCCTTCCTACCCTCGAACTGGCATTCCTACTCCGAGCTCTGCATTCATCCATTCGTTTAATCCTCACAAATCTTTACGAGACACATACTCTTCTTATTCCTGTGTTTGCAGAGGAGGAAACTGAAGCTTACAGAATGGTCCAAGGTCACCCAACTGGCAAGCAGCAGACCAGAATCCAAACTGCAGAGCCCAGGACTTTGGGCACGGCCCAATGCTGGCTTCCGCAGTCCTGGTGGCCAGGCCTTCACCAGCAGGTGAGCCCCAGGCAGGCTAGGGCTAAAGGCAGTGACAGAGGGCACCAGCTGTCACTACCACTCCAGGTGGACCGTGGGCATCTTCATGCCCCAAAGGTCCCCAAGTCACAACCTGGATGGCCAGGTCAGGAGACACAGTATCCCCAGGGCTCTGGTGGCGAGGTGTCTTTTCCTGGAATGGCTCAAAGGGTAGGCGCGCTGTTGGCCCCCAGCCCTAGCCCTGGCCCTCGGTGTCCCCTGCCCTCAGCATCCCCTGCGTCGGTGGGGGCATGTCTACTAGAGAGAGTTGTGACCTTCACCCATTTTCCTACTTGGGGGAGTGGCTTTGGTGTGTCTTAGGGTACAGGGGGCTCCATGAGCGCGGGAGTGCTGGGCAGGGGTCAGCCCTGCTTCTCCCTAGTTGCTGTGTCCTGGGCTTTGCTTCTCGGCTTTTCTGGAACTCCGGTTTCCCAACTATAAAATGGAGGCAATGGGCCCGCCTACCTCATAGGCTGTTGTGAAGCTTACAGAAGAAAATGGCTTTAAAGCTATTTTGTAAGCTGTGACCCAGGGAACAATGGGAATGTTTATTATCCGCCATTTCACACACACACGCACACACACACACACACACACCGGAAAGCATGAGCTCCTGGGGTTCTGGATGGTTCCCATACTCCGGGGGAAGGTGCTGCCTCCCAGTCTCCGTGACTCTGGGCTCTGCTGGCCTCAGGGAGCGGCCTGACCCTGCCAGGAGCCTGGCCCCATGATTGGCTTCAGATGGGAGGCCCAGCGAGCAGGACCCCGTCCCCATCCCTAGCTGGGAGCCTGGCCAGCCTCCCTGCCCCGGTAGCATCAGAGGCCACAGGTCAGGGCAGGAGGGGCTTAAAGCCCCCGTCCTAGGAACCCCCAGGGCCAAGGAGGCCACAGCAGCTCCGCGTGAGGGTGCCATCTCTAGGCCTCTGCCTTGGGGACAGAAGGCATTTTGTATGTCTTGTGGTTCATGTGAGAAGAGCTGTGTGAACATGTCTGCACCTGGGCCATCATCACACGCACGGGCAGAAGGTAAACCTACATGTGGAGACGTGTCTGGTCCATGAACACACACACACACTTCTCATACACAGATTCACACAGACACAAACACACACATGCGTCCTCACACATACATTCACACCTGCTCACGCATACCGACTCACACGGCACACCAGGCTGTCTAGGACGGCCTGAGGCTCCCTGATCAGGCAGGCAATGGCCCCTGGGTCCTTTCCCTCCAAACTGGGAAGCCGTAATGCCCCCCTCTTCCCACCTGGCCTGCGGTCAAGCATCTTTCTCACCCACAGTACCCTCCAAACCCTTTAGAAGTGGCCAGACCTCAACCAGTTCACCCCCTGCCTTTCATAAATGGGGAGACTGCCAGCTTCCATCAAATCCCTCCCAGCAAACAGGAGGCCCCAGGCTCACCCACCTCTAACCTTACCCCCGGCCGGCTTCTCAGAGGCCCCAGATTGCTTCCACACTGGCCCCGGGGGCCCAGGTTCTGAAGCCCCTCCACTGGGCCTGGAGTGAGAGCAGACCCAGTGTGCGCTCACACCGTGGCTGGCCGGCCTGGCTGGGGCTCCTCTGGGACAGAGTGAGGAGGACTTGGAACTAAGGGAGCGTCTTTGACACATGCTCAGCTGTGTTCTCAGAGGCAGCCCCTACCCTGCCGCGGCCCACCGTGCTCAGAACACCATCAGAACTGCCCAGGAGACAGTGGGTGCCCTGTACCTGGGGGCATCTAGGTAAAGGCCGGACATCAGGTAGGTGGGGGGAGCTGCAGAGGAAGCTCGCACTAGATGGGGGCTGGATGACATAATTTCTAGACTGAGAGTCTGATTTCACATGGGTCCCACCTGGAAGGGTGCAGGAGGACCCCCACAGTGCAAGAACGAATCAGAGCTGGGACAGGTGGTAAAGGGATGGGGGGACAAGCAAGGCAGCCCCAACCCTCCGTGATGCTCCAGAGAGGGGACATGTGGGCCTGCGTCAGACCAGGGCAAGACCTGGCATCTCCCCGCCTGCACCCTGAGTCCCAGTAGGCCGGTGTGTGCCCTGGTACTCACCCAGCACCCCCAGCAGGTACAGGGCGGCGAGCGGCAGTTGCTGAAACCCCATGGGCGCGGCCTCCTCCTGCCTCAGCCTTGGCAAGCTCGGCGCCCGTGGGTGAAAGGTGTCTGGTCCCGGGTCTCCCTCTTGGGGAGGAGGGGGTGGGGCGGGCGGGCGCAGGCAGGGGTGGGACAGGGGAGCAGGAGGCAGTGTGGGGCCTGCGTCACCCGTGTTTGAAGTTGAACTGTCAACTTCCTCCCGGTAAAACCATCTGCCCCAGTTCGAATGGCGGCCCTGGCCTCTGCCAGCTTCCTGCCTGAGGTGTCCGGGGCTGAGGCAGTGCCCCTGGCCACACCACACGGGGACGGGGCCACGCGCGGGGCAGCTCTGGGCCAGGCTGCCAGGAGGGAGGAGGCCTGGCCCCACAGAGGGCAGGCCTGAGGGGACTGGGGGGCGGGGGACAAGCTCCCCAGGCAGGGGTCTCACTGAAATGGCACTGAGCTGTGCCATGAGGTGACAAGTGGGGGTGGGGTGCCACATCTGTTCTTGCCAAAGGCGCAGTGATGGAAAACCAGAAGGAAACCTCTGTGTCCCCTTCGCGAGGATGAGGTGGGAATTTGAGGTGACTCTTCACAGATGGCATTTTACCGGGGAGCACAGACGAGGGCTCCTCTATGAGTGCTGGGCTTGCGTGTGTGTGCGTGTGTCTGTGTGTGATCTCCATGTCAGTCTGTGTGACTTCTATGCCGGTGTGTGTGATCTCCCTGCAGTGTTGCTCCCACAAGGGCTGGAATCGACCTCTGGCCTGTTGAGGAAGCGGCAGGGTGGCTGGCTTTCTGCAAATTCGCTGGGGGGGGGTACCTAGCACTGGGGAAGGGCTGCAGCCCCTGGGCCCGGGCCGGGTTCAGTCCCTCTGCACTCCAGGACGGGGCAGACCCAGACCTGGGCTCCTTGGGGCTTCTTAGAATCTGAGCCACGCCAGGAGGCACGAAATGGTTCAGAGAGTTGACTGTGAGCAGTGTGAAGCGTGAAGAGTGTGTGAAGGCCTTCCCGCCACAGCCTTCAGCGGCTCCAGCTCCTAGGCCCCTGGCTCCCCAGCATTCCACACTGCCCCGTCTCCCCTTGGGGGGTCCAGGTGCTGCATCCAACGCCAGAGGCAAAAATGGAGCCTGGATCAAAGACGGAGGACCCCCCATGACAGCTGTGATTGGGGGCACACTGACCCCCTTGTACAGGAGTCAGAAGTGCCTCTTCCTCTCCTCAGAGCTGACGCTGCCCCTGCCCTCACATCCATGCCTCCAGTCCTGGGACTCTGGAAATCCCAGACTTCAATTTTTTTTTTTTTTTTTGAGAGAGAGCACGCACACATGTGCAAACAGGGGTGGGGAGGGGCTGAAGGAGGGAGAGGGAGGGAGAGAATCTTGAGCAGGCTCCACGCCCTGCATGGAGCCCAACTCCGAGATCATGACCTGAGCCAAAATTGAGAGTTGGACACTTAACTGACTGAGCCACCCAGGCGCCCCAAAATCCCAGACTTTTTATTGATTAATTCACTCATTCATTCTTTCAACAGAATTTTGCCCCATGCTAACCATCGGGGCTGCAGAGATGAAGGAGACAGACATGGGCCCCGCTCTGCCTACCCTCTGAGGGCTCCTCTGGATAATTTCTATCTTAAAGCCTCGGCGTCGAGCAAGCTTGTATTGGTCACACGAGCCCCGCGCCGTAAGTGGCCCTTCACAGGCCCCGGTAACCCTTGGTTTACAGAGCTGCGCTGTGGAAGGGAGAGGGCATTTTACTGAGCACCTCGGTGAGCCTGGGGTGGGGTCTCTTATTTTTCCCAAGCACCACGGGAAGGGGGTGGTCTCCCATTTCACAGATGAGGACATGGAGGCTCGGAAAGCAATGCATTTGGCCTCAGGAGGCCGAAACTAAGATTTGAACACAGGTTTCTCCCTCTTCAAAACCCCTGCCCCCCCCACCCCCACAGACCCAAAGCAAAGACAGTAAACAGAAAACTTGGCTTTTTATGTGATCCCGAGTCTTCCTCACAGACAAAGGCAGGGTTTCTAATCCTTTCTGTTTTTGGAAAACGGAAGGCAGCTCAGGGCCTGGGGGCTCGGTCCCTGCCCCATCCCTCCCTGGGCCTGGTGGGCTCCCTCCTCTTCAGCCCCCCCTCTGGGTGCCCATCTTGCACGTGTTACCCCTCCCACCTCCAGGTTCGCTGTCCTCACGCTCAGACCCCAGATCCTAGGTGGGAGTTTCCTGTTCTCATCACCACACTTTCCATGACACAAGAGGAAGTCAGCTGAGCCGAGGCTGGGTTTTCCAAGCAGCCGGGCAGGGCGTGGGGCCGAAGGTGGGGGGCAGGGAGGGGGTGAGCAGCCCCCAGGGCCCCGGGTATCACTCCCTCCTCGGCCTCTGCCAGAGAGGCGCCTGCCTGCGCTGCCCTGGGCCCACTCCAGGTAACCCCGGGGTGTGCACGCGTCTGTCAGCGGGTCAGTCAGCCCTTCTGCGCTCTGTGACTCCCCAGTACCCCCAGAATTTGCCTTCTTGCCAGTGCAAAGGGGCCACAGGGACGCAGGGGGAAGGGGAGGAGCTGAGCACGGGGAGGCAGGGAGGAATGTCGGGAGGAGAGGAAGGAGGCCTAGTAGGAGAGGAGGTGCCTAGTGGAACCTCAGTGTTTGTCGAATGAATGAGTGAATCTATGGGATGGCCTGGTGGCTAGAGGAGATCCTTCTGCTCTGGGACGGGCGGCGGGGCAAAGAACTCTGCAAGTATTCGTTAAATGACTCAGTGACCTGAATCCTTGCAAAGCTGTACTTGGCAGCTTGGAGAGGGAGGCCCACTGAGGGGAGCAGGCTTTGCAGAAGCACCCCGCCCCTGCTCTGCGTCAGGAAGTGCGTCCCTTCCCCCAGCTTGGCTCCCGCTCAGTGAGATCACTGGTGGGGGTGGGATGGGGGGAGGAGGGAGAAAGTGAAGTGGGATGTTAAGATGGGATTCTGGTTCTGGATGGACGCTGAGGGGCATGCAGTTATGGGCCAGGCAGGCACCTGCGTGCGAGTCCCAGCCCTGCCCGATTGTCAGGCAGATGCCCAGGGCCTCGGGACTTGTCTGTAAAATGTGGGGTTGGGTGATCCCGAGGCCAGTTCTCTTATTCTAGGAACCCTCTGGGGCTGTACCAGTTGGTTCTCTGTTCTGGGACCTGAAGGGTTTGGCTCTTTCTCTTGTGTGAGAGGGCGTCTAGTACAGGGCTTTTGGCGAAGGGCAGAGCCTAGAGGATTGGCGGTTGTGCGGATAGGGGTGTGCTGGCTCTGAGGTGGTGCGTTGTGTGCATTTCCCCCTGTCCCAGGTAGGTGGGGCTGCCCTCAAGGCCCTGTCCAGCCCGCAGGGACAGGTCAGGGTACCTCCCCGCCAGGCTTTTTTTTTTTTTTTTAAGATTTTATTTATTTATTTGTCATAGAGAGAGAGCAGGTGCGCACAAGCAGGGGAGCAGCGGGCAGAGGGAGAAGCAGGCTCCCCACTGAGCAGGGAGCCCGGTGTGGGACTCGATCCCAGGACCCCCGAGCCTAAGGCTTACCCGACGGAGCCACACCGCCCCCCCTCAGTCTTTCCTAGCCCCTCCTGGGAGCCAGGTTTTGCTCTCTGCTAATACTGGCCTCACTTCCTGGTGGTGAAACCTTGGGGATATGACTCAAGCAAGTTTCCGAGACTCCTCGCGTACAGATCGCGATGTTTTGAAGATGAAGCAGGATAATCCGTGTGAGGAGCAAAACACAGTCCTGGCTCCTGATCGGGGCTCCGGAGCCTTGATTTCAGGGTGGGGAGTAGAGGGTTTGGGGATCCGGAAGCTGGCTTTCCCTTCTGGCCAGATGGGTGAACTTGGGCGGGTTATTTTCCCTTTTGGAGTAGGGAATGATCCCTGCATTGCAGGGTTTCTGGAAGTTTCTGTCGTAACGACAGGAAGGGTTTGTAAACCTTCGTGTGCTCCCCTGAGTGTGAGGGCCGGTCAGCTGAGGCCTTGGCTACCCCAGCCAGCCCCAGGGCCTCTCCACACACTTCCTGTGTGCCTGGTAGCCCAGCAGATGCCCTTGAACGAACTGACCTGCGCTTTCACCCCGACCCCCACCCCGCACCCCCAAATCTGCTGCAGGCCTCCCCACGGGGGGTGTGGAAGAAACACGTTCCTAGCCCAGGGCCCCATGGTGGGTGTGAATCACATATCTCAAGGACTCAGCGTTCACGGTTTCTCTTCGGTTGCTCTGTAAGTATGACTGGACTTGTTACACCGTGGGGCACGTGTTCAGATTGAGAAAATTAGGCCACTAGTAGAGAGAGTAGGACAAGTGTTAACCAAGCCCATTTTTCAGATGAAGTAACAGGATCAGAGAGGCATGGCGAATTCCCCAAGGCACACAGCCAACTGGTAACGAGGTTTGACCTGGAGCCCCAGGTCTCCTGGGCTGCGGGCCGCCCTTCCCCGGCACAGCCTTCACGGCACCTTGGGCTGGGACGTCTCCTGCCCTCTGAGGGTCCCACTGTGTTAGTGTGGAGACTGTGGGGGCATGGGGGGCCGGCAGGCCAGCTGTAGGTGTCACTGGCCCACAGCCTCTGCTCTCAGAGCCTCCCTTCTGTGAAATGTGTGGAGCAGATCCTGCCCAGAGGCTATCTGAGGACTGGCCAAGCACATTCATGGAAAAGGCACACAGTGGGTGGTAAGTGTAGTAGGCTTTAGAGCGCCCCAACTCTCCAGCCCCAGGGGGCAGTGCTCAGCCTTCTGAAGTCCCTGGCACCTGTCGGAAGCTCTCCTGTCTCTTTTATTCTCCGACCCAAACCTTCTCTCCCTAGCATCAAGCACCCGGCACAAAGTGATTTCTTGAACAGATGAAGGAATGAATGACAGGGAGACTTTCAGCAAGGGCACCTGAGACAGAGCGGCAAGCAACCCCCCAGCCCTGAGCTTCCGGTGTAGAGGGGACACGACCTGACTGGCAGCTGGGACAGAGCAGGGAGCTATATGGGAGGAGGAGATATGTCCACTCCAGCCTCTGGGAAAGTCAAGAAAGGCTTCCTGGAGGGGGTGACATCCAGGCTGACACCCGAGCGGAGAGTAGACGTTTGCCAGTTTGGCCGTAGGATCTGTTTTTCAGGCTGAGGGCAAAGGCTTCTGGGTCATGTTAGCAAAATAACCATGTAACTACAAGTGGGAAGGGTCGAGAAGTTGGGGGACCTGGGGGTCAGTCCTGACTCAGCCCCTCGCTGGCTCTGTGTCTGGGGTGGAGTGTTTCCCCCAGGCCTCAATTTATGAAATAAAGGGGCTGCACCAGTTGGTCCCCAAGATTTCTTAATCTGTGTGTTAAGACTTGAGATCTTACTTCAAGGATGCCGTTGATCAGAATCGAAAAAATCGATAGAGCCTTTTTTTTTTTTTTTGAAAGCGTAGCAAAAGCCACAACATTAAAAAAAAAAACACAAACCCTCATACAAGTGTTATTTTTAGAGAGCTCTTCTGTGCTCCCCTGGGTAGAAGATAATATACATAAGAGTGTTTAGGTCACTTCGGGATGATGAAAACACGGCAAAGCAGGGCGCAGGGCAAATAAATTCCACCCAAGTCCACTCTGGAATAGGATAGAGCCATTGAGGAAGGGCACATAGACCACAGGGAACCCACTCGGAGAGACGGCCGTTCTGTTCAGTCAAAAGGCTCATTTCAGGACAGTCTGCATGCTGTGATCTTATTTTCATAAAATAAAAATACGAATGAACTGAATAGCTGGACAAAAGGTTCCTACATTAACAGAAAACGGTTTTACAGGCTATTCATCAAAATAATGATAACAGAGATTAATGGTTGGGGACGGGATTCGGTAGAGATGGGGGAAAGGCTGGGTTGGGCTTTCGTTTTTATTTTATGCACTTCCGTATTGTTGAGATATTTTTCAAAGAATGTATATTATGATTTTATGAGAAATTAAAAAATAATGTAAAGGGATTTGCAGAAAAGTTTTTAAAGAACAAAGTCCCACGTGTGGTCATATATTACATATCACATTTTATTTATTTATTTATTTATTAAGATTTTATTTATTTATTTGACAGAGACAGCCAGCGAGAGAGGGAACACAAGCAGGGGGAGTGGGAGAGGAAGAAGCAGGCTCACCAGCGGAGGAGCCTGATGTGGGGCTCGATCCCACAACGCCGGGAGCACGCCCTGAGCCGAAGGCAGACGCTTAACCGCTGTGCCACTCAGGCGCCCCTACATATCACATTTTAATATCATTTTCCATTTCCCTTAAAAATAAAAATAATGCATGTTTATTGAGAAAAATCAGCAAGTACAATAGAGTATAAAGAAAAAATAAAACCACCTGTAATTTTACCATCCAATATGACCACTCTTAACGTATTAGAGCATATATTTATTTTTTCTATTTATAATTATAATAATTATACTGTATTTCAGGATTAGTATCATATATGATAAATATTTTACATATATAAAAGATATGTATGTATGTACATATTAAGATATATACACACAAAGATATACATATATAAATATATATACATACAAAAACATATGTATATATTCGTAACCTGCTTTTTCTCTTATAGTATATTTTGAGTGTCTTCTCATGTCATATACTTATATAACATGATTTTTTAAAATGGTCTATACTAGCCAATGTATAAAAGTCTTGATGCTTGTTTAACTAATCTCTGTTAACTGGACATTTGTCTTGTTTACTTTTTTTTTTACTATTAAAAATAATTCTGTGATGAATATTTCTGTACAAGAATCTTTAAGAAATATCCTTATTTCCTTTAAGTAGAATTATTTGAATCAAAGATTACGCCTATTTTATTTATTTTTTATTTAATTGTATTTAAATTAAATTAATTAGCATACAGCATATTATTAGTTTCAGAGGCAGAGGTCAGTGATTCATCAGTTGCATATAACACCCAGTGCTCATTACATCAGCTGCCCTTTTAAATGCCCATCGCCCACCCCCTCCCTTCCAGCAACCCTGTTTGTTTCCTAGAGTGAAGAGTCTCTTATGATTTGTCTTCCTCTCTGATTTCATCTTGTTTTATTTTTCCCTCCCTTCGATTATGGCCATTTTAAGTACCGAAAGCCTTTTTAAAAAATTAAATTAGTGACATCCCCCCTCCAGCTTAGCTCTCGTAAATTTGGATGCTCATTGGCTGCATTTACTTAACAAGGGCCACACCCAAATAGGTAGGGGAACCCTTGCAGGGGCAGTGTTTCCCTACTCTGCGAGTGGGTGCTCTGGGTACCGGCTGACAGCATGAGGGAGGGGTGCGGACACAACCCAGAGGGCGAATGTCGAATAATATTGGCACATTTTGAATGATTTACTGAGTGTCCAGAGCTCTCCCATGATGACTTCTGTGTGTCTAGTGATCTGGGCCCACTGGTGGCAGGTTCGGAGGAGCTGGCTGTGTTGTAGAGGTGAGGAGAGTGAAGCTAAAGTATGAGGGGTCAAGCCCAGGTGCAGTCAGCCTCGGCCTGCAGGAAGAGATAGGTCAATACAAGCCTCTGGGGAGAGACTGGCTCTGGCCTGGCACGGACGGTGGGAGCGTACAGCCCAGTGTCCTCCATCCAGTCTGTACCCACATGGAGTCCTTACCTGGATGTGCATCCCAGCAGATCCCAAAACTTCAGAATGGGTTCTGTGTCCTGAGCTCTTTAAGCTCTGCTGAGGCCAGGGCCATGTTGAGCTGGCCCCATGAGATGGTCTGGAAGCAAGTATTTACTGATTCCGTGCGTGGTGGTAATGACGATGGTGATGGTGATGACGATGGTGGCGATGGTGTCAGTGATGCTGCTGCTGCTGCTGATGGTCATGATGCTGGTGATGATGTTGGTGATGCTGGCAATGATGCTGGTCATGATGATGATGGTGTTGGTGATGATGGTGATGCTGGTCACGATGGTGATGGTGTTGGTAATGATGGTGATGCTGGTCATGATGGTGATGGTGTTAGTGATGATGGTGATGCTGGTGATGATGGTGATGCTGGTCATGATGGTGATGGTGTTGGTGATGCTGGTGATGCTGGTGATGATGGTGAAGAGGATGGTGATGGTGATGGTGTTGGTGTTGTTGGTCATGATGGTGGTGATGATGGTGATGCTGATGGTGATGGTGTTGGTGTTGTTGGTCATGATGCTGGTGATGGTGTTGGTGATGCTGGCGATGATGCTGGTCATGATGGCGATGGTGTTGGTGATGATGGTGATGCTGGTGATGATGATGATGATGTTGGTGATGCTGATGGTGATGGTGTTGGTGTTGTTGGTCATGGTGGTGGTGATGATGGTGAAGACGTTGGTGATGATGGCGATAGTGTTGGTGATGATGGTGATGGTGTTGGTGATGCTGATGGTGATGATGGTGAAGAGGATGGTGATGATGGTGATGGTGTTGGTGTTGTTGGTCATGATGGTGGTGATGATGGTTACCACTTGCTAAGGGCTCGCACAGTGCTAGGAGCTCTGAGTAACCCATTATCTTGGTTCTTCCCAGTGTGAGTATGCAACCATCACTGATATGGAGGATAAATTGAGGTGACTCACAGATGACCATTTTTATCTTAATAGTTGTGTGTTTAACATATATCAACTGAATAAAGTAGAGGGGCACCTGGGTGGCACAGCGGTTAAGCATCTGCCTTCGGCTCAGGGCGTGATCCTGGCGTTATGGGATTGAGCCCCACATCAGGCTCCTCTGCTATGAGCCTGCTTCTTCCTCTCCCACTCCCCCTGCTTGTGTTCCCTCTCTCACTGGCTATCTCTATCTCTGTTGAATAAATAAATAAAATCTTTAAAAAAAAAAAAAAAAAAACTGAATAAAGTAGAAAGTGGATAATTAGCATACCAAATCCATGATTTATGAGAGCGATTATAAAATTTCATTTTTAGGTTATTTAGCAAACACTGCTGAGTTGATTTAAAGAGAAAATATTAGTACTTGGTGCTGGGTCAATACGAAGGTCAATACAAAGGTGGAACTTAAATAGTCGACATTTGGGACCACTAGAGGCAGAAATCATTATTATCCCTATTTTGCAGAGGTCAGAGTGGAGAGAGTTTAACTGGCTGAAGGTCATGCAATATGCAAATGGTAGAGCTGGGTCTTGGCCCCAGATGCCAAATTTGGAAAATACTTTATTTAAATAAAGGTACACACAGAAAAGCGTGTGTATCATACAGGGATAGCTTCAATGACTGCACAAATTGGACACCCGAAGCCCCCCTCCCGTGCGTGTCCCCAGCCCCTCACCACCTGCTCCCCAGGTAGCCACCACCCAGACCTCCAGCATCACAGATTGCTTTTGTCTGCCCTTGAACTTTATCTAACCGGTATCACATGGTTAGTACTTTTTTGCGTCTGGCGTTATATTAGCCAACACTGTGCTCGAAAGTGTCACCCGTGCTATGACGTGGCAGCAGCTGGGTCTTCTTCCTCACCATCTAGTATTCCACAGTGTGCTGCTATCACAGTTTATTTACCCATTCTCCCACGATGGCCACTGAGGTTGTGCAAAGTCTGAAGATCTGCTGCCCCCCACAGATACCCGCGCACTGCACGGTAAACAGGACTTTCTCCGAGGGTGTGAAACACACAAACCCACAGTTACAGAACAGGTGCTTTCCTCAGCACTGAGTGGCCTTGAGGTGGCCGGCGTGGTGAGTGGTTTGGACGATCTCACTGCTTGTCTTGTGGCATTGTACTTTATAAAGCACTTTTCCCAGCAGCACCTCACAGCCCTGTCCGGTGGCGGGTGCCTTGTCCCCCTGCTGTAAATGAGGAAGGGGAGGCCAACAGAAGTGATTCCACCACCACGTGGGGAAAAGGAAACAGAGCCCGGATCTGAGCTCAGATCTCCTGCCACTAGATCCTTGGTTATTTGCACCTTCTCCCAGGTGCCTGGTACATCTTGGGCAGGGTTGGGGGGCCTTGAGGCCAAGGAGACCTCCGTGGCCAGGGCATTCCAGCTGCTTTCTGAGAGGGACCTAAAGCCAAACCGGGTCCCTGGCTTTTTGGAGTGAGAAGCTACCTTCCTTCCTTTGAACCCGACTTTATTTCATTTGCAAAACAGGGGGAGGGTCCCTGCCCCCTCCCTGGGGAGGGTTGTGGTCACCAGGACCGACAACGCCTGCCTGCGGCCCTCACTGAGCAGAGCGGTGAACTTTCACATTCATTGTTGTAGTGGATCTCACCACCCTGGGAGGAAGGTGGCGCACACATCGCGTCTGCCCCTTGTTTCCGAGAGGTGAAGTGACTCGCCCATAGGCACGGGGCCCAGTAGGGAGACAACAGGGACCCAGGGCCCTGGGGGGATACTCCCTTCTCTGCTATACTGGGCCTGTCCTCTAGGGGAGCCCTGCTTTTAGGACATAGCCCACACTGGGGTCATGGGGCCTGCAACACAGGGACGTAGGGGCCCAATGAGGTGGGGGACGCACTATAAGAAGGCTCAGGCCAGCTGAGAGCCCAAGACTCCTGCATCCCACCGTCTGCAGGATGGGGCATGAGCGTCAGCAGAGAACCTCAAGACAGATTGGGTCTAGGGCAGCCTCCTGGTGAGGATAGGGGTTAAGCGAGCTTCTAGAGCCCCTTTGTTATTACCTGGAAAGCTCTGCCCGCTGAGTAAGGTCTGTAAAATGAGAATACTACAAGTATTTTCTGGGTGGTCGTGAGGATTAAATGAGGCAAAGCCCAGACCCGGCTCGGCTCCTGGCACCCCGCCCCCCACCACCCCACCCCACCACTGATGAGGGCGGCTCAGGATGGACATGGCTTTGGAGAAAGGCGAACCAGCGCAAACCATCCCCAAAGTTCCAAAAGGGAAGGGGTTTGTGACTGTCATGAACGGATGCACCCAGAGCCTAAACGGTGACCATCAAGTGTCCCTTGATTCTGTGACAAGGCCACTCTGCTAGGTTTCCAAGAGGCTGGAAAGGAAAATGTGCTCTCATGGCATGTAAACCACACCCCGCCTGGGGGTTGGACCAGGGGAGGCGGCGTCAGAGAAGCCCCTCTTCTGGGCTGCCTGTGTCTCTGGGGCCTGGGGCCCGCCCTTGAGGGGACCACTCTCAAGGGCTGCCCTCTGTGCCCCTGTGAGGTTGGGCTGATCAATGTGCAGGGCTGGCCTAGGCCCTTGATGAGACAGGCTCAGGGGAGGAAGGGCCGGGCTCCGTGCTGGGGCAATGCACCCGGGGGTGAGGTCTGGGCGGGGCGTGGGAAGGAGTGTGGGGGGCGGAAGGAAGCTGGAGCTGGTCCTCCCCCACTTTTCCCTTCTGAAAGTCCCCACTTGCAGCCAGGCCTGGGCCCAAGGCTTCGCCCCCAGGAAGCCCTCCTTGGTTCCCCCTCTGCAGGGAGGCGTGGCCTGCCTCATCACCCTCCATCTTCTTTTCTCCTCTCAGCTCCCTTCCGACTTCCCTCTCTAATAAAGGGGTTGGAGAGAAGAGCTAAATGTCTAAAATTCTGTGATTGTGCGAGCTCACTTCTTCCCAGGCTCTGCTAAAGGCACGGCCAGTGTGGCCACAGGACGGACCGCAAAGTTCTGGGTCAAATCCGGATCGTAGTTGGTGGAGAGAATGGCACATTTAAAACACGAATGAGGATTTTTCTCAAGGGCTCCACTGTCAGCTGGGTGTCCTCCCGTGCCTGGTGCCTGGGTCTCTGAAGAGGGAGGCTACAGGCGGGAGGGGTGGGGCTGGGGGGGCACATTAGGGAGCAGAGGGGCTTCCCACCATGTTGAGGTCCAGAATGGTCCAGGACACAGAGCTGATACGTCTGGAGGTGGGGTCTTTCAGCCCAAGATTTTGGGGATCCAGTTACCCACTGATTTCTAGTTGTAAGTGGATCTAAAGGGGGGCTTTGGGGGCCAGCTGAGGAACTCCCCTCTTCTGTCCCAGGGTTTGGGGGCCCTGGGAGAGGGGATGAACCAGTGTGGGTGGTCAAGGCCCAGAGGTAGGGTTGAAGCTCTCGGCCCAGGCACATCGCGGAGAGCTGCTGGGCCTCCAGCCTGGTGTCTGCCTCCTGGGGGGGGCGCCCCAGGCTGGGGAGGTTGTCTAGGGTGCCCCTAAGCCCAGGGTGGGCGGGGGTCCTGACCAGGGGGCCCAGGTTTGTGCTTCAAGTTTCCACAAGCTGCCCAGTGTCATGGGTGTGCATTCGTGCATTTTTTTCTGGGGAAAGGGCCGTACCTTGAGACTTTGTGCCTCCCTCGCACCTTAAAAGGTCCCAGAGCCTCTGGTCAGGACCAGCCGTGCACCATGGAAGTGTGGTTTCGTGTTCTGTTGGTTTGCTGGCTTTTGCTTCAGACAATGTACCTTCCCCACTTGGCAAACCACTGCTTGGGGACACAGGCTTTGTGCTTTTCGTCTCTACTGCCGCTCTCTGGGTGCAATTGTTCCGCCCTAGATGACAGCTCAGCTCACGTGCAGTTCATCACCTCCCTGAGGCCGGTCCCGAGGAGCCTTTGGCAATGGTTCTGGCTGCTGGGGCCTGGAGGTGAAATGAACCCTGCTGCACAGAGAAGGAAACTGAGGCCCCCACGGTCAGGTGGCCGGCACCAATGCACCCAGCCCGTCTGGAATGGCAGCTAGGACTTCCTCTTCTGAGTCCTGGGTCCTTTCATCCCATTATTTCCCAACCTCACTGCCTTCCACGTTGCCATGGCAACAAGAGACCAGGGGCCGAGGGAGTTAATATTTACTAGTACTTTCCACGCATCCGCCGCTCCCCACAAGCCTGCAAGCAGCCTGGGATCTTGTCTCCGCTTTGTAGTCACTGCCCGGCCTGGATGGCTCGATGACGAGGGTTCGGTCCTGTTGTCCGGCCCCAGAGCCCCTGTGAGTCCCACAAAACAGACCTGCTGCTTTGCACTTTGGTGACCTCCTCCTGCACCAGCACGGGTCTCTCATGCTCCCATTGGCGGCCCACTCATTTCAAGCAAAATTCTACGTTCAGTGCCTTGGCAGCGTGCGGGCTGAGCAGATCCGACACCAAGCCCGGCACTCCCGGCTCCCGGTTGATAAAAAGCCTTCCCCCACTTTGTTGCAGGCCCTGTGGGATTTTGGGGAGCTGGGGGGTCAGGAACTGGAATCACACACCAGAACTCTGCCTGGTAGAGATGGAGTGGCCAAACCCCACGTGGGGAGAAGGGGGTCATCCCCGTTCCCATCATGGCCCTTTTGGAAGTTAAAAGGGTTTTTTTCCTTGTTTTGGGTTTTTTTTTTCCTCTTTACGTGTGTGGCCTGCAACCTGTGGGTTTGGCGCTTGGAATGACTGGGCCCAGCTCTTGGGGGGTCATGGGGGGGCAGGGTGGGGATGGCCACTCTCACGCACTCAGGGGAAAAACCCTAAGGGACAGAAACGGGGTAGATCTGTTATCAGCTATGTACATTCCTTTTTTTTGCGCTCCCGCAGGGAAAAACCTCACAGATGTCTCGTGGGGAGCTGAGGAGATAAAAAGGGATCCCTTCCAGTCCCCGGTACCTGGCCTCACCACCTGGGTGTGTTTGCACTGTGCTGTGTTCCAGTGTAGACGAGGACTGGGTCCAGCCCCCAGCCTCAGGCCCAGCAGTCCCTGTGAACGGTCCTCTCAACACTCAGTCCCACCCCCTCAGTACCTGTCTCTATCTGACTCAGTTTTCTTCCCTAATCGGGGTCAGGGAGCCTGGTTTTCTTTTTAACTACCTTTTTGTGTGTGTGTGATTAGAAAAATTAAGACCTATTTAACAGGCACATGAAATACACAGAAAACAAATTTAAATCACCTCCCAGAATCCCGTCACCCAGAGACGCGGCTTAAACCTGACCGCCTGAGCATAGTCGGTTAAACTTACGTATTTCAGTGTCGGCTTTTTGTTTTTAAAGCATTTTTATTGCGTAAAGTTTGCACCCTCACTGAGGAGAATTTGGGAAACGCAGAAAAAGGAGATTTTTTTTTTGCTTCTTTAGCAAAGAAAGGAAACTCATCATCCCACGGTCCCGACATGACCACTTTTTATTTGCAGTAGATCCTTCTCATCTTCTCGGACGTTTTGCAGAGCGTGTGTCTAAAGCGTATGCTTCCGCAGTTGCGAGAGTGTTACATAGAGGATTCTGGGTCCTGGTCTGTCCTGCAATAGTGTGAATAACCATTTCCCATGTTAATAAAAATAGTGGCTTGTATGCTCTATTGTGTGCTGACTTCGCCCAGCACTTTGCAGGCAACGGCTCGCTTAATTTTCTCATGACCTTTTGAGGCGGGGGCTGTTGTTAATTTCGGAGGAGGAAACTGACGTGACCTTGTCTGAGGCTGGAGAGCTAGCCCTCCTGCCCGAGGTCCATGTTCTCAATCACTCCATTATGTCTCCTCTTCTGAATTTTTAATAACGTTTCTAGTTCCATAGAAAAGCAGCAAATGATCATCGTTAACAATTCAGAAATCTCTGAACAGCATAAAAACTCTGCAGAACCCCATCGCACTGTAATGTTTTTTCTGACCTCTGAGAGCATTTTGTGCGTATATCATCCTCGTATTTTTATAGTGGATATTATCCTAGCTGGCTAGTTTTGAATGATTTTTTTTTAAAATCTTATATCTTAGGTATTTCCCAAGTCATCAGACCCTCTCAGAAAAAGCAGATTTTTATCGATGATTGATTGGTTCATCGAGTGGGGGGTCTGTCGTAGATGTAATCACTTCCTTCTCTTTCTGTATTTATAGAGCGACCAGAGATAACTAACTTTCTGCATGAAACTGTTTCTGTATATCTATTTTTTTTTTTAGGATATATTCCCAGGAACTGAATTAGTGGGCCGAGGGTTTTAATTGCTCTTAATTTCTATGCCAAATTATTTTACAGATGGTTGGTAACTCTGGTCTTCAATTAGCAACATCCACTTTACTCCTGGATAGATGAATATAAAATATTACCTTGGTTTAATTTGCATTCCTTTTATTCCTAATGAAGTTGAATTTTTTTAATGTGCTTGTATATCTTCTTTTGTGAATTGTCTAAGTGCTTTGCAATCAAAGTTTTAATGAGGATAGAAATGGCCTGGAGCTACAGCGTCCAAAAGTTTAACCATCAGCCAAATGTGGCTATTGAGCCCTTGAGATGTGGCTAGCTTGACCGAGAAACTGAATTTTCAATTTAATTGAATCTAAATATAGATTTAATATAGTTTAAGGATTTAATTTAAATCTGAATTAATTTAAATCTGAATTTAAATAACCACTTGTGGCTGTTGGCTCCCATATTGGACAGCACGGGTCTAAGTCTTTCCCCAATTTTATACCGGAGTCTCAGTGGATGTTTTGTATTGATTTGTATGAGCTCTTGTATGAGCTCTTTAATCGTACATTACAGCTATTAATCTTTTGTTGCATTTGTTGCAGATAATTTCCCCAGGTTGCTACTTGACCTTTACTTTTTTGTTCATGTTGTTTACAGAGTATCAAAATTAGGTAGCCAAATCTCGCGATCTTTTCTTTTGTGGTTTCTCCCATCGCTTTAGGCTTAGCAAGTCCTCCCCTTCACCAAGGTTTGATAAATTCTCTCATCAACTTTATTCGAGTCTTTCTGTGATTTTTTTCCCCTTTAGCTCTTTAATGTACCCAGAATAACTTCGCGGTGTATTATGTGGTATGGTATGTCTTAGTCATCTCTGTGCCTGATACAGAATATATATTTAATACAGTTTATCTCAGATGGGACACTTGGGTGCCTGTGGGTTAGGTTGGGTGGGGGGTAGGTAAGCAGAGTGAAATTAAGTAGTGAATAAAATACCACTACTTAAAGCACCGATATGTTTTAAAATTGTGATGCTTATGGGGCGCCTGGGTGGCTCAGTTGTTGGGCGTCTGCCTTTGGCCCAGGGCGTGGTCCTGGTGTTTCAGGATCGAGCCCCACGTCAGGCTCCTCTGCTAGGAGCCTGCTTCTTCCTCTCCCGCTCCCCCTGCTTGTGTTCCCTCTCTCGCTGGCTGTCTCTCTGTTGAATGAATAAATAAAATCTTAAAAAAAAATTGTGATGCTTATGAAGGTGTTAATGATAATAAGAAAAGGCCTCTGATACAATGTTATTTTCAAGGAAAGATATAAAATCAGACCTACAATGTACTATCAACTCTGTTTTAAAAAGGCAGTGAAAATATTGGAGGAAATATTCCAAAATATTAATAGTAATTACTGGTAATTGGTATTTTTCCCCCTGCTTCTTAGCAGTTCTATACCAAGTACTGATTCCAATACTTGAATGATCAGAAATGTTAAAAACAGCGCTTGGAGAAGCAGCGTGCCACCACTTGCTCTGACAGCCGCGGTCTGCCAAGACAAAATTGACACGGCCTCGCTGTGGTCCAGGACGGGCGGGCTGTGGTGGGGAAGGGTCTTCCCTGGCTTTCCGTTCCGGCAAGCCAAGACGGAGCTCCTTCTTAGCTTTCACAGCATGTGAGTGTCTCCAGCAAGTGACATAACCCGGAGCTGTTGTCTCATCTCTAAAATAAAACTAATTGCGATTTTGTGTGGGGGGCTGTGAGGATACACTGTTTTGTTGTTAATTTCTCTCTCTCTCTCTTTCACACACACACACACACACACACACACACACACACACGGTATACATATGTGCAAAGTCACACGTATCACTGCAACATTCAAAGAACCCCAGCATAAGTTTTTTAAAAGCAACATTCTCTCATCTCTCACCTCTCTCATTCTCCACCAAGCCCGCTGCCCACGTGTAGCCGGGGCTAAAATTTGGTCTGAGTCTTGATTCATTTGTTTTTTCTACAAAATGGGATCATAGTCTACTGATTACTATAAAATTGCTTTCCCCTTTCCTCCCAGTGAATTGTGAGTGACTTTCCACAGCAGGATGTGTGGATTATGTCATTCTTTGTAACACCTCCCCATCATCCGCGATATGAATGTGCCATAATTTCTCTTATCCTTCTCTTTGTCAACACGTATCAGGTCCCCTGTTACAAGGAGAGCACAGCAAACATGTCTTTGAGCAGATGTGTTTAGTTATTTTTAGGATGTATTTCCAGAGGTGGTGTTGCTTCGTACAGGAGTATTTGCAATTTTGAAAGATGGTGCCAAATGGTTCTTTTAAGACAGCTCAACAGGTGGACATGGCCACTGTCCAGGTAGGAACTATCCTTGCCCCCGATGTCCTCAATTCTGGGTGCTGTTGGTAATTTTAATTTTTATCACTGTGATAAGTGTAAAATATCTTACTGTGTTTTAAATGTTAATTTCTTTAATTATCAGGGAAGGTGAATCCTTTTTCATATGCTTTGTGGACATTTATATTTCATCATTGGTTATCTACTTATTCATATTCTTTGCCTGATTTTCTTTGGGGTTGTCTGTCTCTTACTTGTTGATTCATAGAAGCTCTTTAATAGAATGGATATGAATTCTTTGTCTATTACACGTGTTGCAAATATCCTGTTCCATCCTGCTCTTTTGTTTGCCACAATTTATTTTTATGGTGTCTTTCACTATTCACAGATTTTAAATTTGTATGTGGTCAGAATTCTTTTTCTTTCTCTTTATGGTGTCTGGTTTCTCTATCAGGCTTAGAAAGAGCTTTTCCACACTGAAATTATAAAAATTTTCCTCTATATTTCCTTCCAGTATTTTTGTTGTTTTGTTTTCTTATCCAGACATCTTTAACCCCCTCCATGGTTTTTGAGTATGGTGTGAGATGTGACCCGTTTTAACCATTTAAAATTGTCTTTAAACATTTTACTTTTTAATTTTTTTCTCCCAAAAGGAGAACGTTTGCTTCAACACTACTGCTTGAGAACTGCTCTCCCCCCGCCCCCGATTAGAAACACTACCACGCTATTGAATTTTCTTATAAGTTTGGGCCTTTAAATTTTTTTGGATTCTTTCTTATTTCCCATTAATTAATCTAGCCCCCAAAATGATACATATCGTTTAAGTTCCTATAAATCTGTAGACTTAACTATTCTCTTGATAGGTGGAAGGACATTTTTCTTCTTCTCAAACATTTCTTTATTCTCGCTCATTTTCAAATAAATTTGCCAAATCTCCCACCCCTGAAAGATCCCCCTAGGTTTACATCTCAATGAATGTACGGATTGATTTGAAGTAGAATTAGCATGATTATAACATGGAACCTGCCCAGTCGAGGTGCTGGTGTTAGATTAAATAAAATTTATGCGCTGGGCCTCAGTTTCCCCATTTGTAGAGAGAAAACCGGATTAGATGGGAGTGTCCTTCAGGTTCTATAATTGAAAACAACAGCAATGCTAGCATTATATAGCCGAATGCACCATGCTGGGCACTATGGCACAGAGATGGAGGGGACAAAATCCTGACTCTCCAGGGGCTTTTCATCTAAGGGGAGATTCAGCATGTGCAAGAAATTATGGCCAGAAGGCTCAATTGATGTGTTCTAGATTCATGGACAAAAGTCAATAAAAGAATAAAAAATAAATACACAGATGGAGGGAGCTGTCCTCGTCCACAGGCCAACAACATCTTTGGCAATGTTTTGCCCGTGGCACAAATGTTCACTATCTTTAGTGAAATTTCACATGAAAACATTAACAATGGTGCCTGTATCTGAATTTCCGGACAGCTGCCCACCTTCTGGGGGCACCTTTCTGCTTTTGGTAACCAGCTGGTTTGTGAGTGGTGGTTTTTTTCTGACTTAGTCAGAGTGGGTCCAGACTTGGCCACTCAGGGCTGCTCAGGGTCAGATGGAACCCCGAGAGCCCAAAATCTTGATCGCGTTGAACAGGAAAACGAGTCCCAGAGAGGGAAAGGGACCTGCCTGCGGTCACACAGTGAGTTGGAGCCAGGAGAATTCGGGAAGGCTCTGGGGGTGCAGTTGATCCTCTTTCCCTCGGGGCCCTGGGGCTCGAGGGCACAACCCCCCTCAATGCAAGGCAGCTGCAGCCCTGCACCCCCACTCCAGGCTGGTAGTCAGAGAAGCCGTGAGCTGATGGCTATGTGAGCAGGGAGGGGTGCCGAGTGGGGGTTGCCCCCCATGCTACTGACTCAGGCCTCTTGGGAAGCCCTGACTTTTATCTAGAAAACTCCCCAGGGCCTGGCTTCTGATCCCGGATGGGATTCTGACTTGGGCAAGTCTCTCTCAGGGAGGCAGAATGAGCAGCCGGAGCAGAAGTTTCTGGAAGCCCCACCACCAGGGCTGGCTCTCTGTGTCCTTTAGCTTCTCCACCACAGGTCGGGTCCGCAGCTCTGGGTATCCCTCCTGCTGCTCTGAGGGCAACCACGGCCCGGCTGTATGTGCTGGGGGATGACGGTGGCAGCGGACGAAGTAGGTGCTGGTGTGTTGGGGGTGGGGCAGGTTGTGACGGCCTCACGCCCACACTCATGGAGAAGCCATCTTGATGTGCCAAGTGACCCATCTCCCCGCGTGCACCAAGCTCTCTGGAATCTGCTTCTCTGGTTCCCAGCGCAGGGAAAGACCACCTGTGCTCAATCCCTGTCCTCTTGCGCCCCAGGCAAGGGCCCACGTAAAGCTTGAAAGCCCCCACCCCCAAGCCTGGGCAGAAGAGCCCAGAACCTTCATCGGGTGGGTGGATGCCTACAGAGAATGAGGCTTGGGCCTCATTATCCTGAGCCCGTGTGGACTGGCCCTCACCCGCTAAAGGCAGGAAGCTGAGGCCCAGCTCTGTCATTGTCACCTCCCTCCTCTGGGACTGCCCCAGGTGAGGCCCCACTTCTTCCCAGAAGCTGACTCCCCCTCCCCCTCCACAGCGGTGGTAGGTGCTGTCCTCTGGCCCCGTTTCTGCAACAGGGCCCCATGACTCCAGGTCTGGGCTCTTAACTTTCCTCTGTCTTTCAAAAGAGGTTTTTTTTCTTCAGGACATAGAGGCACTTCCAGCCCCGAGAAGCTCATGAACTGAGATGCTCATTTTCAAAGCAGTGTTGTGGCTCGTCTTTGTGAATGGCTCATTCGGTTCATTCATACCTTCATTGAACACGAGTGCACTAAGCCCCGCATGCACGAAGCCCCGGGCCTGTGTTGGGCACCCGCCTACAGAGATGGATAGAACACAGTCAAATTCACCAATTCTGATCCCCCCGGGATGAATACCTTTCTCTGGGTGGTGGCCGTAGGGGGTGGGGTCAGTTTCCCCCAGGCTGCTGGGCACAAGCCCAAGCGTTCCTTGGAGTTGGACAGGACCCCACCAGGGGCTTTGATGTAGGAGTGGCTCGGGAGACCCGCGGAGCTTCCATTCTTGTGGCCTTGTGCTCGCTCTGGCTTCAGGCCCTATTCCCTACCACAGGACCAGGCTCAGGGTCCCTGAGGGGCCCGCAGGCCTGCTGGGCCCACCTCGCCTGTGACCTGGTCGGCCTGTGGTGGACCTGGCCCCAGCGAGGGCCGCACTGCCCTGTGAATCACGGTGGCCCCCAGATTTGGAGTCCCCACTGGCTAAGCGAGCCTCTGGCTCTCACCTAAGGTGGGCAACTCTCCTCCCCCCGGAGCTGCCTCGCTCCCCAACTCTGCAGGAAGTGGTTCTTTTCTCTCTGCCTCCCCCTCTTCAGTCACACACAGGGGCTTGACGCCACGGGGAGGAGAGGCTGCGAGGGCCAGGGGCTCTGCCTCGATTGCTCTGCAGGCGTGGGTGCCCAGGTCTGGCAGCAGAAGTGACCCTGGGCCCTTGGGAAAGCCTTCGGGGTGTTTAGTGTTTTTTCCCTTAAATGGATGCACTTTTTCTGTCTTATCTACTATGAACAGTGGTATGCGCTCGTTGAAAATTAGTCATGGCATGCAAAAAAGAATTTAAAAAAGAGTAGGTCCCCCCTCCGGGCTCACTAACTACAGACCACCACTGTGGTCTGATACACGTCTTTCTAGACACTTTTCTGTGCCATGTTCACGCCTTTTTTAGAAAACAAGGATGGGCTCACCCAGCACGGGGCTTCATGTCACAGCCGTCTCCCTGAGTTAGGAGATGGTCTCCGGGAAGTCATGATTTATGGCTCCCGTACCCCTGCTGTGGACCCTTGGATGGTTCCCATTGTTCTGTCTTTCCAGCACTGCTCGGATGGACGCCCCTGCCCAGCCCCCAGGTGACAGCCTTGCAGCAAATCTCTAGCTGTGGGATGACAGGCCCACAGGGATGCACAATTAAAAGGCCGGGGTATGGCTCCCGGCATCTGGACCAGCATCTGCTTTAGGCTGGGGGAAAACCAGTTCCCTGGTGTCCTCCAGGCCTGCCTGAGCCCCCTACTCCCTTCTGCATCCCCCTTGCAGGTGCTGGTCTCCTGGCTTCTGGCTGACTCATTCTTCCCCTGTGGCCAGAGCTGGTTTGCCAGTCCTCTGCCCAGCACGGCCTCTGTCCTCCCCGGCTGTCGCCTTTGCTGCCCAGGAGGAAGCAGGGGGCAGAGACAGGGCAACCAAGGGAGGGCCAAGCTGGGTGTCAGGATGAGGGGTCCTCCTACCTTCTCCGATGTGTGTTGTTGGACCTGGGCCTCCTGGCCCGTGCGACAGGGATGCTTGGGGTTTTTGTGTGGGTTCAGCTGACACCATGAGGACGAAATTCTTTGTAAGTTGCAAAAGGCAGGACAGATGTGAGGGGACAAGGAAGCAAGGGGCATCTTGGAGGTTGAATGAGGGCAGTGGGGAGAGCCATGGGAACTGAGGGGACATGGGAACCTGCTGGGGACACACTATATACCAGGGCGTGCCCCGAATGTGGGTAGTGAGGGGCCAGGGGGAAGGGAAGGCTTCGCCGCCGAGGCTGTGGCCCCAGAGGGAGGTCGCTGAGCCTGGACTCATTCATTTATCCAACAAAATTTTGAGTGCCCTTTGTGGGCTAGACACTGTTGTTGGGGTTGGGGTTACAGCCATGAACAAATGGAACAAAAGCGCCCCTGCCCTCATGCTTCCAACATTCTCATTTGGGTAGACAGACAACACACAAAATAAATAAAAACGTTGTGTGTCAGATGGTGATTAATGCCACGGAGGGGAATTGGGAGGGTGGCAGGTTTTTTTTTTTTTTTTTTTAAAGATTTTATTTATTTATGTGACAGAGAGACAGCCAGTGAGAGAGGGAACACAGCAGGGGAGTGGGAAAGGGAGAAGCAGGCTCCCAGAGGAGGAGCCCGATGTGGGACTCGATCCCGGAACGCCGGGATCACGCCCTGAGCCGAAGGCAGACGCTTAACGACTGCGCTACCCAGGCACCCCAAGGGTGGCAGTTTTAAGTAGGGTTGCCAGGGATGGCCACACCTAAGATGAGAGGGGTAGCCCTGCGGATATCGGGAAAAAGAGCTTTTCCAGCCAGAGGGATCAGGCAGTGCAAAGGCCCTGAGACAGGGGTTGTCTTGGATTTGATGGCAGGAAGGCCATGTGGTGGAACCAGTGCGAGCAGGGTAGAGAAGTAGGATTGAGATTGGAGAGGAAATGGGGCCTCGTTATAGGATCACTCGGGATGCCGTGGGGAGCACGCACTGAAAGGGGAAAGGGCAGGAAGTGGGGACCCAGCGAGGAGGTGAGACATGATGGTGGCTCGGACCAGCCTGGTCGCCATGGGGGTGATGGAAGTGGTCAGAGTTTGGCTACTCGTTGAACTTGGAAGTGGCAGGATGTCTGGGTGGCTCGTGTGTGGGAGGTGAGAGGAAGAGGAGCCAGGGATGACACCGTGGTTTTTGGCCAGGGTTCCTGGAAGGCTGGAGGAGCCCTGTCCTGAGACGGGGACTCTTTGGGGTTTGCTTTCTGTCCTATGCCTCTTGAGATGCCGTGGAGCCTCCAAACAGCGTTGCTGAGTGGGCAGTGGGAAATGGGAGGTATGAGTGTGGGGCCTAAGATGTCCATGCGTTGGACGTACTGGTGTCATTGCTGTGGACGTGGGAGGGGGAGGGGCAGCGGTCATGCGAAGTCATGGCCCGGCCTTTTTCCTGCTCCTCCTTTGTGCCTCGGAGAACAGAGCCCGAAGTTCCACCTGGAGCCTGCCTGGCTTTGCCCATCAGCCACTCCCCACCCACCACTTCTCCTTCTGCGGGCACCTGCTGTCTCTGTGTGGGTGGTGGAAGGGTTGCTATTTTGGGCTCCCTCCACCTCCACTGAACAGAGGAAAGAGCTTTGGAGGACATCCAGGCCAGACCCAGCTTGCTTCAAAACTAGATCACTCTGGAGCCCGGGGCCTCCACGCCATGTCTGTCATTGATCCGAGACTCATGTGGCCCTGCTCCCAGCAGGTGCATCTGGGCCGAACATGGCTCTGGTCACCTGGCTGGAGCTCAGAAAGCAGTTTCCAAGCATCAGCCATGGGAAGGGGCTTGTGTTCATTGCATTTCTGCGGCCACGTGGCCAGACTTGCTCCCCGCAGAAGAGCTGTGCGTGGCTATCGTTGGGGACACACAAATGGGGTGGCAGAGTCCCTGGTCTCATATTTCACAGGAAGGATCCAGACTCAGCACAACTGTCTCTGGCTGAGCCTTTTCATCTTTTGATCAAGCACATAGCAGACACAGGGTTAGCTCTGAAACAGAGGGGTCAACAGACACTGTTAACGATTTTAAAGAAAGCTTACAGTGGGCATCACACAGACACACACACAACTCACATGCACACCCACCCATGGTGCCACTGCCCCGCTGGGGAGAGAGAGCGTTTCCGACCCTCCTTGGAAGGCTGCTCAGTGCCTCTTGCCCACAGTGGCTCCCTCCCACCAGGAACGCAGCCCTGTCCCGACTTCCGTCACTAACACCGAGTTTTGCTTCCCCTGGAGCTTTGTGGAAATGGAACCAGAGAATGCAGTCTCCCGTCTGGTTTCCTTCCCTCGTCATCCCGCCTGTGGAATCCATCCATGGCTTCCAGGGCAGTGGCGGCTGTGCTCGCACGTGGCTGTGTGGTCGACCAGTGGACGACACAGGTTTCGTTTAGTGTTAGTGACTGTGCGCTAAGCACTGTGGAGCCCTAGATGCTGCGTCGCTTTCAGCGCTGTGGCCACAGAGCCCGGCACAAAGTGCGTCCGATAAACGAATGAATCATCCTTCTCCAGTGGACGTTAGCCAGGTCTGGACTCGAGGAGCGTGGTCACCTCCTCTGTGGACAGCCTCACAGCCGTGCTGGGTTATCTACCAAGGACCAGGCAGTTGCTCAGGAAAACCTCGGGGGAGGACCCAGCGTCCACGGTCCTTGTCCCTGCCCCCTACTCTGCTGAGGGCATGTCCTCTAGTCCATCAAGGCCATAGCAGACCACCACCTTGTTACAATCCTGGTTCTGGGGTTGTGGGAGCCCCTGAGGTGACCCCTTTGTCCCCACCTTGGGGACAGGGGTGGGGACATCCCTATATCAAGGGGTGACATGCCCGAGCCAGGGTGAAGAGACTGGCTGCTAGAGCCTTGCTGTGTGACTGGGGCCACACGACTACCCTCTCTGGGCCTTGCTTCCCTCATCCATACAGGTAGCCTGGCTTTGTCCCATTCCGGGTTTTCTCGGGGCTTCTGTCCCCTTGTTGCCACACTTGGCTGTGGGAGCAATCAACGTTTCAGAGTGTTCCTTTTCTGTTGGCTGCTGGGGTCCAAAGTTGCCCTCCCAGAACCCCTCTCCAGGTGGAAAGCTGTTTCTCAGCAGGGCATGCTGCCGATAAGACCGCTCCCCCAGCCCTGCCCTGGCCCTCGTCTTTGATGGTGAAATGTGAAATCAGGAAGCGGCGAGCTCTTGAGTGAAGTTGTATCGAAATGAATCCATCAAGGGAAATGGGATCTTGGTTTTTTTCTGTTCCGTGGTCGCCGTTTCCTGAGTGGAAACATAAAAGATGACAGGGTGCTTTCATTAGAAAACAAAGTGAGACGGATGATGGAGTCAATATTTGGTGGGACGTGAGGACCAGGCTCTCTGGGGAGGAGGGCTCCTCCAGCCGGCCCCGCATCCTCTACCTTCCTGCACCGAGCCTGGGGCTGCACGTCTGGGGGAGCCCGCATGAAGAGGCTGGATATTCTGAGTACACGGTAGCAAATGCATGACTCACGTACGACCACTCCAGAAATGGGGGACCTAGGGTCTGGGGACATCAGAGGTGGGAACTTCGAGAAGGGAGAGGAGGAAAGATGGAGGGCTTGGCCCTCTTGCCTCACTTCTTTTGAGCTGGAGCCAGCCGGGGTTCACAAACAGACAAGAACCAACGACACAACAACACAACAGCAACATGCATCTGTGGTCTGCAGTTGCTTTCCAGTTTATGAAGGGCTCTCCCGGAGACTTCCAACGCGCTCCTCCCACCCTGAAAACTGTCATTGTCCTCGTTTTATTTTATTTTAATTTTTTAAAGATTTTATTTATTTATCTGAGCGAGAGCGAAACAGAAAGAGAGAGCGAGCACGAGCAAGGGGAAGAGCTGAGGCAGAGGGAGAAGCAGTCTTCCCGCTGGGCAGGGAGCCCGATGCCGGGCTCGATCCCAGGACCCCGGGATCATGACCTGAGCCGAAGGTAAACGTTTAATCAACTGAACCACCCAGGCACCCCTCGTCGTCCTCATTTTAAAGGTGAGGAAACAGACACAGAGTTCAGTGATGTACACAGGGCCACACAGCTAAGAATGGCCCAGATGGTCCCGCATGACCCCCACGACCCTCCCACTGCCAAGTCAAATGTCCTCATCGATCCCCCAGGACTCGAATTCCTTTTCTACTTCTTACCTGACCACACTGTCAGCATGTCTGCCTGCTGCCCGGCTGCTGACCGTGTCCTGAATTGAGCTCCTTAATGGCATGTGTAAAATGGAGATATATTTTGGATATCAGCCCTTTATCTGATAAGACATTTGCAAATATAGGAAACAAACTGAGGGTTGCTGGAGGGAGGGGGGATGGGGTGACGGGCATTAAGGAGGGCACTTGTGACGAGAACTGCTTGTTACATGCAACTGATGAATCACTGAACTCTACCCCTGAAACTGATAATACACTATATGTTAATTAATTGGATTTAAATTTAAAAAAAAGAAAAAAGAAGAGAAAATGGAGGTATCGTCTGTCTTTCTCACTGGAACAGCAGGCAGGAAAGGTTTGCGGGCTTGGGAGTGAAGTTAGTTAGGCCCGCGGTTGACCTGGCCTCTGCAGTTGGTTTGCTTTAGCCCCAGTGGAGTCGCCTTCCTTAGTGCTGCAGGGCCTTCGAGTTAACTCCTGAGGGCACCTTCCTCATTTTCCCATTTGACGGCAAGTTATTTTGGTAGGTGCTCTGTGGATCAGGCTTCCATCTGGGAATATATTGCTTTCGAAGTGAGGCTTACATCCTGAGCCCCCAGGGAGAAAATAGAGAAAAGATTCTCTACAAATCCAATCCCGACAGAAGTTCAGTAGAGGGACAGGGCCCCTCTTTACGCCTCTCCCAATCAGGATCCCTCATGGGGTACCGGGCTCCAAATCAGCCGCCCACTCTCCATCACGTGCCCCGTCCTCCCTCTCCCCCCACAGCCACTGAGTGCTTTCTGAGCAAAGAAATCTGGTCAGGCCAGCTTTGCCCTCCCCCCACTTAAAACCCTTTATTCTAGGCATTCAGCCCCTCCCCCAGCTTGCAGGTAATGCCAGGCAGGGGAGACGCCAGGGAGCAGGGGGCACTGCAGTGAACTGGGACAAGGAGGGTGCACCCCATCTAAGAAGAACCATCCCAGCCCTCTTGCCATAGAAGAATATAGGCTCCAAGTTCTCAGGTCCTGATTTTTCAACACAACCTGGGAAATCTGGATTTTTATATGATCTCCCCCCCTCTTTTTTTTTTAAAAGTAGGCTCCCTGCCCAGCATGGAGCCCAACCCGGAACTTGAACTCATGACCCTGAGATTAAGACCTGAGCTGAGATCTGACACCTAACCAACTCAGCCACCGGGCACCCCTGAAGTCTAATTTTCAAATGTTGGTTTATACTTTTTAAAAGGTGCCACATGGGCCACCAACAAAGCATTTCTGTGGGCCAGATACCCACGTGTTGTGACCTTTGCCCTATGCTGTATGTTCACAAGATGTTGGCGGCTCTCCCTAAACGCCATGTTCTTTCATCTCTGTGACTTCCCACATCCTGCTGGGTATGCTGTCGTGGTAGGTCAACTTGTCCTCTTGTTGTCCCCATGCCAGCTGGGTGACTTCGGGCCAGTTCCTTAACATCTTGGTGCCTCTGTTTCTTCTTCCATAAAGTGAGAGTATCATGGAAGTTATCTCAGAGGTTGACAGGGAAGACTGCATGAGTCAATGAACGTGAGGGCGTATCATAGGTGCTAAGCCAGTGTCAGCTAACGTTCTCACTGTCATTAATCTATGATCCTTCTTCTCTCGGTTGTCACCTCCTCTGAGGTGTCTTCGTAGACTCCTTGAGATCAGACATTCCCGCTGCCCTGGATCCTGCAGCACCCATACCCCCCATCCCAGCCCCCATCTCTGCATTGACTGTCTGTTGGCTTGTCCGTCTTCCCCAGACTATGAGCCCCTTGAGTGGACGAACTGTCTTTCTTTCCAACTCCTGGCAACTCTCAGCCCGGCCAAAAGAGGCCTCAGGAGAGACTGACTGAATGGATGGTCCTGGAATGAGTAGCAGGCTGGACTCCTGAAACCACTTGATATTTCAAGCCTGACTAGGGCTGCGTTTCTTCTAGAGCAGGTGGGCTGGCCCGACCCCGCCCGGGTGTGACATCCATCCCTCCCAGTAGCTCCTCTCCCTGGTGGGAGGAAGCCAGGAAGCAGGAAGTGAAATTGACAGACACTGACCAACTCGGTTTCACTTTGGTGTGAATGAGAGGAACTGAGCCCCTGGGGGTGGGGGTTAGGGGGTGGGACGGGGAGTCATGGTGTGTCATCGAGATTTTTTGGATGCGTCTTTCAGTTTCAAGAACGTGAAGCACTCTTACCATGGGTTGAGAACTTGGAGAGCCAGATGACTGTGTCCCAAACAGGACGTTGCTATCTGTGTCTGGTAAAGTACCTGGGAGTTTTCACTGCTCCGTGGGGCCTTACGGTGATGTTATGATCCCATACAGTGGCGTTCCTGAACCTCTGAGCCCTGACTAATTCTTCTGCCCTTGAGCTGGTTTTTTTAAAAAAAAAAAAAACAACAAAAGCCCTCTGTGGTCACAACCAAGATGTGATGATAGACTTTGAGCCCCGAGAGTCTCGCCCAGCCCACTCTGGCACGTTTCGGGGATGCTGTGAAACTCAGCCGAGCTGCCTGTCATCACGAGAGAAACAAGTGAGTGGGGGTAAGACATTCAGATCAGCACGAGTTCTGTTTCTTGCTGCTTGAACAAACAGGCACTTGCCGGAAGCTGCCTCAGTGGGAACAAGGTGGAGCTCTGGGAGGGCGCGGTCAAGTCTTTGCTGGGAATGATGGAGGTTTTTCCATTTTCTCATTTTCCGTTACTCTAATACAGTTATGACCTGGGACTTTTTGTGTGTGGGGTCCTGGCTGAATGTTTGTGATAGTCAGGAGTTCTGGGAGGAGTCGGCTGAGGTGTGGACGGGGTGAACCTGAAACTTGCCCCAAATTTGTGTTCCATTCATCACTGCCAATTACCCACATCATGTGGGAAGCATGTGTTCAACAGACATGTGGTGCAGCTGAAAGAATGTGGGATGCGGAGTCTGGTTCTTCAGGAACAACTTGGTTGGACCAGTTCCTCTCCCTCTCAGAGCCCGAGTCTGTGTCTTTAATAATGCATTTGTGATATAGGACCAGTGGGAAGAAATTTGAGGGCCAATGTGCAGACAGGTCCTGGGGCAGAGAGGGTGTCCTTCCGCCCCTCCCCATGCTTCAGATGGATCAGCCTGGAAGCTTGAGGTCAGCCTTAGGGCTGTTCACTTGCCAGGATTCTTCCACGGCATAGATAAGAACTATGGATAGCCCTTGCTGGAAATGAAAGGTGGGACATGATACTCCTTTGAATTAGCTCGGTGGTAGGGAGGGAAGTAAGTGTGAAGGGCTTGGTTCTCCTTGAGGACTTTCTCAGCTGACAGGGACTATTAACACGGACGTGGTCCCTGCAAGATCTCACAGGTAGGGTTCCGGTGGGCTGTGAGGTGGGCAGGACAGGGGTCATTATCCCCTTTGAGCAGGTGCACAGACATGAAGGGATCAAGGAGATCAGTCAAGGTCACACTGCCCCTGAGAGGCACAGCCAGGATTCAAATTCGTTATGGAAACTCCAAGTTCCGTGCTTTCAACGGCTGCCATGTTGCTTTGGCAAAAGGCTTCACACGGGAATGACCAGGGTGGATTTGCTCTTTGTAGAGAGTGACCCCACTTTAACTCTACCTGCTGTGGGTGGGTGAGGGTGGAAGTGACCGGAGGGGCTGGCGGGCTGAGTTCTGTGCCCAGTGAAGTCACCAAGACCTCTCCGTCCAGCCACGTGCATGTCACTCTCTGGAGTTTTCCGAACAGGGGACTGAAGGTAAAAGATTTCCTCTCCCCACCTCCTGTCCCCAGTTGTCAGGTTCAAGGTTAACCTGAAGAGGTTGGCCGTGGTTTAAGTGGTGGAAAACCAACACGCCCACTTGAGACATGATGACCCTTTGATTTTGTGACTCTATTTTTCCCAGCTGACGGTTGATTTAACCACTTGGTACGGTGTGAGGGGTGATTTTCTTGTGTCTGGATTAACGCTGCCCATGACCCCTCTAATAGGTCAATGGTGGACATTCACTGTACCTCCCCTGCCCACAGAGCTTCCACTGGAATATACATCAGTGCTAGAGACCCAGGTGGGGATGGGCCCTAGAGTGTCAGGACTGGATGGGGCTTCTGGATGCGTCTAGTCTAGGGGTTGCAAACTCAGATGCCCACCGGGGCCGGGCAGGTGACCATGCCATGTGAACCAGGCCAGGGATAAGCCAACGGGGAGCGGCAGGGCTGTGGCTCTCACATGCAAACATGTCAACACTCTGTGCTGACCAAACAAAACTGTCAGACCGAGCAAACGTCACCCATGTGCCATCGGTGTGCAACTCAAACGATCAGGCCTCCTCACTACACCACCAGGGGAAAGGAGGTCCTGAGTGAGGGTGACTTCCCAACACCCGACCACGAATACGTCCACGAGCCTCAGCGTTGTCATTGGAAGTTAAAAAACCCAGCACCTTCCTGCACATAAGGTTTTAGAGTTTATGAAGTGTGGTCACACATGATTTCAGTGGGTCCTTATAATAACCTCACTCTAACTATAAGGAGACGGAGGTCCCACGACCCTTAAGTCCTGCTTGCCTGGGACAGTCCTGATTTTTACCAACTGTCCCACTGTCATTATTAATGGCCCCTTTAAGTCCCCAAGGTGCCCTGACTTGGGGGCTAAATCACACACTAGCTAGAAGGTCCCTGAGGGTTCTGGACTCGGCTGTTTTCCCTGACCTTCCGAGGCAGCGCAGCCAGCAGCTGGCCGAGTGGTTCTGCCTCCCGTCTGGAGCTCTCCCCTCCGCTGTCTCCTCAGGGGAAGGACAGCCATGTGGGTGCTCGTGTGAACCCCGGGGGAGAGATGGGACTGTGCAGCTGGAAAGAAGGGCACAGGCTCTGGTGTCTATCTGATCCAGGTTCGAATCCAGACTCTGCCACTTATCTGCCCAAGTTTCTGTATCTGTAAAACTCGGCTAATAATAGCAGCGATGTCATAGCCTAGGGTTGAGGATTGACTGTCAGAATGCATGGAAACCGTGCAGCACACGGCTTGCATCGACATTGGTCATGACCACGGGGCTGTCGATGAGTGTTTGAGGCAGTTCACGGGCGATACCATCACTCCCCAGGGGTGATGAGTAATGGCCTGACCCGCTTTCAGGGCCTGAAACCCTGAGCTGACCCGCACGCTTGGGAGTGGGGGTGCCACGTGCCCCGGCCACGTGGGAGCTGGGTGCCGTGGGGGTGGGGAGGGCCCCACTGCAGATCCTTGTGATTCTGTGCCGGTCTCACGAAGGAGGTGGGTTTGGACTTGCGTTGCCAGAGTGGGAGGTGGTGAGTTGACTGGGGTGCGCCCTGGGATCTGGCTATAACGTGTTTTCCCAAGAACTGCTGTGGCTGTCAGGGTATAGACGGGACGGGGGGCAAGGAAGGTTTGAAGCAGGTGAGCTTGCCGGGGCCACAGAAAGCCGTGGGACATGTGGGTTTGAGGGTGTTCTCCAAACAGTCCAGGGAAAAGCACCCAGAACGTGGCTGAGCCATGAAGGAGCAGGAAATCCAGCCTGGCTTCCTTTAGGGCTCCCTTGGGAATCCCCTGGGGAGCTTAAAAAAATCCCTCTGTCCAGGCTGCACCCCAGACCAGCTAAATCAGGATTCTTGCAGTGACCAGAGACATCGGGCTCAGCTCTGAGCTCAGCTCCCATTCTGCAAATTAGGGTCAAACCCATTTGTCACGGGGACTATGAATTCTTACTGGGAGCAAATGGGGATAATGCTGGAAAAGCTCTGTGTAAGGCATCAGGGGCCGTACGGACATAAGGTCAACCCGTCAGACAGGTGCTGGGACCTTAGGGCAGCACTCTGCTGACAGACGAGTCCCACCGGCACCCTGCCTCCTTATTTACCCTTCAGAGAGCTTGCACCCCCATGTCTGGTCACACACGGGGGTAATGGGACATTGATGAGATGAGGAAAAGCACTTTTGGGGTCTTCATGATGCTGTTCTGGGGTTTGGGGTTTGCACTGACTCGAACTTGCAGCCAATGGGGTGGTGACTGGCTTCATGTGGTCCACAGCTCTGGGTTGGCGGGCCAGGTCTGTCAGCCGCCAGCCACGTGACTTCCCCATTCCAGGCCTCAGTTTCCTCCTTTGTGCTTGGGGATCTGTGTGCCTGCCAGCAGAGGGTTGCTGGGAGGAGCCGGTGCAAGGCTTCTGCTCTACAATGCACTTTGCAGCAACCGAGCTGAGCATTTGAAACCTTAGCATCAGGCTGGGGCTTCTCAGTTTTTATGACCTTTGACACAGAGGATCTGTTGACATCTGGACCGTTGTCATTTCTCTCTTTGCATTTCTATTTGCATTTCTGTTTCCCTGTATTATGTGGGGCTGGTGGTTCTCCGACTTCTTCAGAATTACCTGGGTATATGTTTTAAAATGCGGGTTCCCCATTTCAGCTAGTTGGGGGTGGGGAGGGCCCAGGAACCTGCATGTTCACCCGTATTCTCTGAGTGATTTCTATAGCTCAGTGTAGATGGGGGAGATGAGCAGAGCGTCTTTCCCTCCTTCCCTTCCTTTCCTAGTTATCCCCACCCCCTTCACTTGGCCATCTCTTTGGGGCACCTGTACTTGGCCTTTGGTAGAAACAGAGCAGGTTTGACTCCTGCCCTGCTGCGTACTATCGCGAGACATAGGACAGGGTGTCCCGTCCCTCTGAACCTCGGTTCTCTTGACTATAAAGCAGGGTGACCACTCAGGCACAGCTCGCACTGGCCAATGTCAATTGCTTTGTGCCTTCCTGGGCTCTGGGCCGCTCAACCCATGGCTTCTCCCTGGTCTTGGACCAGTGTCTGCCCCCAGCCCCCTCCTAGGGCCCCCTTCCTTCCCCCCAGGGGTCTTTGAGGCTGACCTCCCATGGCCAGTGCTTAGGGAACAGGAAGCATCCCTGTGATGGGCAGAGCCTGGTTCTGGGCTGGTGTGTGGCTGTGAGGAAGCTCGGGATGAATGACCGAGTCTAATGCAAAGCCCAAGGGACTGGACAGACAGCCATGAGCTGCAGAAGGGACACTGTGGGGAAGGGGACTTGTCTCTAGCCCTGTTCTTGGGGGGCTCCTCCGAGCCGCTGGGATAGTGGTAGTTAGGATGAGGTAGCGATGAGAGGTGGGTTACTGAGCACACAGCCATTTGCGAGGCACGTACTAGGCGACTTTCATCTTCACCTCATTTCATCTCTGCATCAGCCCCGTGAAACCGTTCCTCTCCCCGTCCTAGAGATGAAGGAGCGGAGGCCCAGCCCGTGAACACCAGCGCTGGGTCCCGGTCGGCCTGTGGTTGCACACAGTCTGCTGTGGTCTGGTTAATAATAGGACTGGCATCTCCGGAGCACATTATGCTGTTCAAAAGACTTTTTTGTTCACGGTTTCTGATTTGAATCTTTACCATCGAATACTATTCTCCAGGTACTTTTTAAAAACAGCTTTATTGACGTGTTATTAACATAGCATAAAATTCACTCGTGTTAATTGCAGAGTTGAATGATCTTCGGGGAATTTAACAAAGCTGTACCACCATCACCACGATCCACTGTCATGATGTTACCATCACCCCCAAAAGATCCCTTGTGTCCCCCTGTAGCCTCCACTCCTACCCCAGCTCCAGGCCACCACCAGTCCAATCTCGCCAGCAGGTGCTCCGGCTGTTACAGTGACATTTTACAGCAGAAGGAACGGAGTGCCAAGAGTTGTGACTGTCCCAATCTTACAGCTGAAATCTTGCTGGTTACCCTGCTAGGAAGCGTCAGAGCAGGTCTCGAACCCATCAGCCCAATCCCAAACCCATTCCATGGTCCCCTAAAGCCCCTCCCTTCAGCAGCAAACCTGGACAGCTTTTTTCCCATTTGATTTTCAAAGTCCTTCCTCCTCCTCCCTTCCCCCTCCTCCCCTCCTCCCCTCCTCCTCTCTTCCTGCTCCTCCTCTCCTCCTCCCCTCCTCCTGCTCCNGGGCTGTTACGGTGACATTTTACAGCAGAAGGAATGGAGTGCCAAGAGTTGTGACTGTCCCAATCTTACAGCTGAAATCTTGCTGGTTACCCTGCTAGGAAGCGTGAGAGCGGGTCTCGAACCCACCAGCCCAATCCCAAACCCATTCCGTGGTCCCCTAAATCCCCTCCCTTCAGCAGCAAACCTGGACAGCTTTTTTCCCATTTGATTTTCAAAGTCCTTCCTCCTCCTCCCTTCCCCCTCCTCCCCTCCTCCCCTCCTCCTCTCTTCCTGCTCCTCCTCTCCTCCTCCCCTCCTCCTGCTCCAGCCTTGCCTCAAGGGACGGGCATGCATGGCCAGGCCAGCCATTTCCTGAGGTTGCTGAGGCCTGGGAATCAATTTCCATTGACTAGTGGCTCCCTCCCTTCAGAGAGACAGAGCTCATTTCCTGCGGAGGGAAGGGAGACAGTGATGTGGGGCTGGGGCCTGACCCAGCTTCCCCAGGTAGGAGACTAGAAGTGCATGGAACACTGCAGCTCTTTGGTGTTCATTTGTAAAGCTCTTAGGTGCCAAGAAACTAAACCCGAAAGCCAGCCATTCTAGGGCATACAGATCGGCATTTTCTGGGCTCTGTTTCCCCTTCCGTGGTGTTGGGGAANGCCTGACCCAGCTTCCCCAGGTAGGAGACTAGAAATGCATGGAACACTGCAGCTCTTTGGTGTTCATTTGTAAAGCTCTTAGGTGCCAAGAAACTAAACCCAAAAGCCAGCCATTCTAGGGCATACAGATCGGCATTTTCTGGGCTCTGTTTCCCCTTCCGTGGTGTTGGGGAAATAGTGCTGGCCATGCTGGGGACTGACTGTTCATGCTAGTACCACACCTGAGACATCTACCTACCCAGGTCTCTGGCCTCCAGGGCAGGACCCCTTCAGGCTGGGGAGATGGGGCAAGACAAGCGTCCCCATCTTTGGGTCCGCCACTCAGCCCAGATCCCTGTGGTCATGGGGCGCAAAGACTAGGCTCACCTTAACCCCCCAGCTTTGGAAGATCTGTTCCAGGGAGGCGGGGCTGGGTGGCAACAGGGGCCTGCCGGGAGCCATGCNCAGGGAGGCGGGGCTGGGTGGCAACAGGGGCCTGCCTGGAGCCATGCCAGGATGATACATGGTGCGACACGGGGTTCAGGTTGGCATGTGGGAGTGCTGGGTGTTCTGGCCTTGGGTGGGAGGGCCCTGGTCAGAATTGGAAGGGTGCGTGTGATGAGGGTCCCAACCCCTGATCTCCAGGGGCAGGCTTCACTGAGCTCCTGTCTCAGAGCTGCTGTCTTGGGAGGACATGTATCTTGTCATGGGGCAGGGAGGGCACTGGACACCTGGTCAGACCTGGTGGGATCCTGGCTCTGGCAGTGTCTGGGTGACCCTGGTCCAAGCACTTCCTCTTTCCCAACCTGAGTCCACACCTGCAGAATGGACTCCAACACCTGCCCTGCTTCCTGCTGAGCGTGCTTTGCAGACACCCTGCAGCTCAAGCCTGAGAGGTCCCGTGGCTGCCGCGTGGCCTGCTCAGGCCTCTCATTTTGGAGGGCTCCTTCCCAGGCCCCAGCAAATGTGAGTGCCTGCAGGGCCTGGAGCAGGAGGAAGATAGTTCTGTCTAGGCACTTGGAGTTGAAATGTTTGCTATTTCCTCTAGGGATGACTTGTTCCTTTTAGCTGGTGATTTTAAATCAAAGGCCCAAATGTGCAGAAAGCCATTCTCCTAAAGATTTTAATGAGGCTGAAGGAGGCTGGGGGGCCAACGGCTTTCTTTAGGGGCTGGAATGAGGGATCTCAGTGATTCTCCTACCCTGGCTGTATCTTTATGGCATCGAGAGGAACAATGAGTTCTGTAAAAATAAAAGAACTCGTGGAGTGACGATTATGTCGTGGTTAAAAACCATGCGACAGCCCGTAACGATGGGACCCACTGCTGACACAGTGCCAAGTGACACTCTCAAGCTAGGCCTGCAGAGTTACGGCNGCCTGGGGGGCCAACGGCTTTTTTTAGGGGCTGGAATGAGGGATCTCAGTGATTCTCCTACCCTGGCTGTATCTTTATGGCATCGAGAGGAAAAATGAGTTCTGTAAAAATAAAAGAACTTGTGGAGTGACGATTATGTCGTGATTAAAAACCATGCGACAACCCGTAACGATGGGACCCACTGCTGACACAGTGCCAAGTGACACTCTCAAGCTAGGCCTGCAGAGTTACGGCGTAAACATGGCTGTGTCGTGTATTTTAAGTTGTAATTTATAACTGTATTTTGAATTTATAAACTACTGAGTATATAACGTATGCATAGAATTTTAATTTTTAAAATATCAACTACTAATTATTCACTAAAATGAACATTTATACTTAAGTAGTTCCCACCTACGGGGCCCTCCCTGTGTGCCAGGTGCTGTAAGAGCCCTTGCTGCGTCTTATCTTATAGAATCTTCACAACCTTGTGAGACAAACCTCCTCTTCTCTCCATTTCACAGATGAGATAAATGAGGTTTAAGAAGGTTGAATGATATCACAGGTCACATGGCTAGTAGGTGAAGGAGCCAGGGTAGTACCCGGGTCTTTGTGACCCCAACTCCCCTGATCTGTGCTCTGTTCTGTAGATACGTGTTGACCCGGAAAGGGGAAAGGAAGGCTAGAAAAAGCCATGCCCGAGTGGAAGCACTGATTGTCTCAGGGATGGAGAGGTTCCTTATGGGCAAATAATTTTTGTTTTAGATGTTTGTACATTTTCTAAAATGTCAACATATTACTATGTAGGGGAGGTAAACAACAACAAAAAAAACCCAAAAAAAGTCTTTACCCTTTTAAGTGCAGTGCTGGGGGCATGTGAATCAAGCTGCTAAAAGAAAGTCTAACAGGAGAAAAAGTTTATTTCGCATGACTATGAGGGCTTCACAGGAAAGAAATGAAAACCCAAAGAAGTCAGCCTCAGGAGCTAATACAGCATTTTGACAAAAGGTGATCAATGGTGGAGAAGTAACTAGACCAAGAAAGGGGAGTTGGACTTCTAGGGGAGGTCACTTGTGGGAAGGTAAGTATGCGAGGGAAACTCATGGAAGTGAAGGGTTATTTGGTAAGGTCTGTGATCTGGGTCAAGTTGATGCCCCTGCCATCGATGAGAATCATCTCCAGGGATTACGAGGTGTCCTCCTCTTCCCTGTCTGGGAGACGGACACACGTTTACCGATGAGAATTTATGTTACATTTACAACAGGAAATGTGTGCCCTGCTTTCCGATGGAAAAGTAGAGGGCACAGAGCGAATGGCTTTCAGTTCAAAACAATCCTTACGCCAAAGGGGCCTACTTCGGGTTGGTGCGCTCCGATTTCCCTTAACTATATATATATTTCAAATTTTTATTTAAATTCTAGTTGGCTAACATACAATGTTGGCTTCAGGAGTAGAATTCCCTTAACTGTATATTACATTTAAATCAGGATACATGCAGTTACATTTCTTGTCTTAAATGGCCTCAGTTTAAGGATACAATCTAAGGGAGAGAGATCTGTATGTTTAAATGTCCACTGGGGACTTGCCTGCTGGATGGGAAACCCATGTGCCACCTCACACGGGACTAAGGGAAGACCCAAAGAGCCACTCAAATTGAGCGGCCATGGAAAGGGACTGGATGGGGGCATCTGGGGGCTCAGTCGGTGGAGCACCTGACTCTTGGTTTCGTGGTCTCAGGGTCGTGAGATGGAGCCCCGTGTCGGGCTCCATGCTCAGCGGGGAGTCTGCTTGTCCTTCTCCCTCTGCTCCTCCCCCACTTGTGCTCTTTCTCTTTCTCTCAAATAAATAAATAAATAAGATCTTAAAACAAAACAAATGGCTGGCAGGGAGGTGGAAGGGTTGCCTGGGGTGGTTCTGGCATGTGATGGGAAGCGACACAAGGCAGAACCGAGTGAGGCCGTGTGGGGAAACAGAGTCAGGCGGAGGACCAGCGGGGCCAGGCTCAGGGCCCAGCCGCCTGCTGGGGTACCCAGAACTGGCTCTGGGTGGCCTCTCTCTGCTTTGGTCTTCCCACCGTGGTCGAACGTGGCGGAACCTCAGTCAGTTCATTTTGAAAAGGACAACAGAGCAAATCCAATTACACGAATTATTTTCCATGGTGAAGTCTCATTTCGTGACCAAACGGAAGAGAAGAGAAAAGCCAAGCATCATCTTCCCCTGGGGCGTGAAACCGGTGCGGTGATCGGGCTGTGACAGCAGCACATGTGGAAAGCAGGTGTCAAGGGCTTTGAAGACTTAGAAGTCGATGCAAGCCCGAAGCACCAGCAGCTCGGGCATCCTGGGCGCATACTGCCTGCCGGCGGCTGAGCTGCGGTACCCACAGAGATGGCCGCACTGTCACACTCATTTGATGGTGACGAGGATCAGAACTGTACCGTCGTTCGTGGTGGGCGTGTGCTGTTCAAAGGCCTCTCCCGCCTTAGCTCGCTTAGTATCGCCGCCGCCCCGGGAGACGGGAAAGCCCACAGCCAAGGGCAGTCCACAGCCCGTCAGTCCTGTGGGGTGGGCGCCCTGATTCCCAGCGGTTCAGGGGAAGACGTCAGGAGCCGAAGCCAACCCGAGCTCAAGGTCAGAGGTGCTGGAACAGCAGCGTCAGTGGAATGAGTCAATGACTGTGCTGCTGGGCACGCGGGGTGCATGTAGGAGCCTTTCTTTAGAAACACTGTTGTGTGATGCTTGGCTGGCTATTGGGGTCTCCCTTCCTTTGGGCCTCGGGTAGACCCTGGGGGGTGGAGAATTTACCATCTCTCTTTGCCAAGGCCCGGGTCTTCAGGACAGCGTTGAAATTTAGTTACAAAGGAAAGGCTGTAACCAGCCAACCAGGCAGCTTTCTGTGATGTCACTTCAAACCATGCTGGCATTTTAAGATCCGGCAGTCGCTTGGGTTCCAAATAAGGGATGCCTCCCCCCACCCCCAACCTCCCAGGTCTGGAGGTGGGGGTGGGGAGCAGAGGTGCAAGGGAGGTGAAGTTCTTGCCTGTGTCTCTGCAACAAGCAAGGGAGCTTTAAAGGGTGAAAGGTTTTGTTGCTTCTGCTTGGTGTTTTTTTTTTTATTTTAATGTTTTTTTATTATATTATGTTAGTCACCATACAGTACATCCCTGGTTTTTGCTGTAAAGTTCGATGATTCATTAGTTGCGTATGACACCCAGTGCACCATGCAATACGTGCCCTCCTTACTACCCATCACCGGCCTATCCCATTCCCCCACCCCCCTCCACTCTGAAGCCTGCTTTGTGTTTTTAACCGAGACTTTTTCTCAGTCACCTTAGAACCAGGTAGGGCGCTAAGGAGCTCTGGATTCCTGGGTGGGGAGCGGGAAGCGCTATCAAGGGCCATTTTAATTTCCCAACTTTGTTGCTTTACCTGGTAGGCGAGGAAAACAGGTCTGTTTTGATGGTTGACAATGTGAAAAGAGGATGGTGATGTGCTTTGCTCTGAAGTTAGGGACTAGAGGTGACTCAGACCCGCCTGTGACAGATCAAGGTGACTCCTGTTCCTGGGACGTGGGGAAGGGGCTGGAGTCCTCGGTCCCATCTCTGACTTCTAACATTCAGTTACTTCCCTTCTTGTTCCGCCAAGGATATGAGGCAGCAGTGGATAAAAGGGAAGAGGATAAAAAAATGAGAAAAATCTGCATGAGAGGAAAATAAGGATAGAATATAAGAGGAATTTGGTGGGAAGGCTGTCCACGTGATGCATCGTGCCAAAGGGTCTGTCCATTGATACGTGGTGAAACCCTGACTTGTTTCTGAGTTACCTGGTGGCCAAAGCAAAGAGGTAAACTCAGGGGACTGAGAACACTCTCTTCTGTCCTGAGAGACATTCTCGTCGTCAATATGGGCATTCAACAGCAAGTTTCATGGGGCTTTTTCTTATGAAATCCCTCAATACTTAAGTTTGCTCCAAAGCACAATTCAGTGAAAGCAGTTCTTGAGGGACCAAAGCAAATTAATTCCTGTGGAAGAGGCCTTAATTATGGTCCCAGCAAAGATTTACATGTTAGATAGAGGATTGGATGTTTCTAAGCCTGGCTTCTACCGTGAGAAATGCTGTGTAAAGCTGGGATTCTTTTTTAATTTAAAGATTTATTTATTTATTTGAGAGGGTGGGCGAAGGGCAGAGGGGGAGGGAGAGAGAATCTCAAGCAGAGCATGGAGCTGAGCATGGAGCCCCACGCGGGATTCAATCTCATGACCCTGAGATCATGACCTGAGCCAAAATCAGGCATTGGATGCCCAACCAACTGAGCCACCCTGGCGCTTCTGAAGCTGGGATTCTTGACGAAGGTTTTCCCTAAGTGCCCCAGGAACTGCCCAGGCCTCAGCAATCAAGTGATGCCTGAGATGTGCTTATAACAGTGTCTAGCACGTAGTAGGTGTTCAGTGGGTTTGCATTGCGGTTCCCGTTGGGTCAGTGTCATCGTGTCCAGTCAAAGGCCACTCTCATGCTGACTACACAGCCTGAAAATCTCTTTGCAAAGGCGAGGCCTGTTTCAGGGGCATCCGCTGTGGCTGCGCTGCTGCTCGTACGGGGATCCTTGGGAGATTTGGTGCAGAGCAAACACAGAACTCACAGCATTTTTGAGGCACAAGGAAAGATGCGGGGAAGAAGGGCGGCACTGAAGGCTCTGTGTCGGTGGCTGGGTGGGCGGCAGGGGACTGCATCACCCCCGCACCGCTCCCAGTGATGCTGGCCTGGTTGAAGACAGAGCTGCCTTCCCAAGGGTTTATGGCCCCAGATGGCACTAGAAGTCCCTTTGCAGCCACTCTCCAGATCAGGAAGCAAGCCTGGCGGGGATCTGGGGCCTTTCACAGTATCATTTGACAGAAGAGCTCTATTTGTAGCTGTGCCATTTACTCTGAATTGCACTGAGCACTTCATGTTCTCGAAAAATCAGCTGCCTCTTCAAGAAATCAGGGATTGCTGCAGCTGGAGGCATCTCAGAGTTCACGTGACACCCTCCAGTCCTCATCTTACAAAGGAGGAGACAGAGGACATGATGGGAGTAGCGAATGAATGGTAGAAATGACGACTAGCTGGGAGGCTGAGTCCCGGTCCGGCTCACTTACTGATAACGTTAATCACCGAGTGAAACATTGCAAACAACCTCAGTGCACATCAATAGGGGATTAGTTAAATAAATAATGGAAATATGATAATGCAGACCATTAGAAAAGAGTGAGGTCAATTGACTTTTATTGATATGGAAGAATGTCCATGACATATTAATGAATGAAGGAAGCAATTTGCAAAACAGCATTTGTGTGTGTGTGTGTGTGATATCTGTCTGTCTGTCTATCCAGCCATCTATCCATCTTTTATCCGTCTCGTTATTGTACAACAGGATGTTAGAGGTGAATCTCTCCAGGTGGTAGGATTTTAGATTATTTCAATTTTCTTCTTTAAGTTTTGAGCAGCATTTAGGCTTTTTTCTTTCAAAGAGTATGGATTTGTTATAATGAAAGTGTATTAATTTTGAAAACCATTAATGGCTCATTTAAAATAGGTTTTAAGAACCATCAAAGAAATATGTACTCCTAGTAGAGAACTATATTTTTTTTAACAGAAAGAAAAAAGAATCCCATCCAGCCCAACCACCATTGTTGGTTTGCTGGAGTTTATAAAAAGACTCACTTCTGAAAACGGCCTCAAATTCTCTCTGATCCACATTCCAGAATTGACTGAATGGTTTTGCTAGATGCCGGGCACCTATTCCTAGCTTTTCCTTGTGCTGCTAACGGACATGCTTGTGCAGAGATGTTCATCCACACTCTGTTCTTAGCAGGTCCCGAACCTGGGTATCCTGATCAGAAGCACAGGCATTGCTCGCCTCAGCAAATATTTTCCAATTGCTTTAAAAAGCAGTCTATCAATTTACATTCCAATGCGGCGACTGTCTTTTCAAAATATTTGCCAAATGAATCCATCATCTTGAAGCTGTTCGAGGTGTGTCAGGCGGAAAATCGGGAGGCTGGTGCAGAGCTCCGGGGTGCCATGGGTGTCACCTACCGTGGGCTTCATGACCTCTCACATCCCTTCCAATTCAAGCCAACAGACATCCAAAGGACGTGAAGGAGGGTTGGTACAAAGGCATCCTGACATATTGGATGGAAAGACCAAATATCATAACTTAGAAGTTAAAGGCCATTCTCCCCAAACCCAAATGGTATTGATGTGTGTGTGGTGGGCGGGAGGGTGAATGTAAGTAATTTTCGGGTTCACCTAAAGGGTAAACTGATGAGAATTACCAGGACATTTTTGAAAAATGGGAGTGGTAAAAGAAAGCTTGCGTTTCCAGTTATTAAAATTTTAGTGTTTTGTGAAAACAGAAATAGAGGCTAATACAGGCCTATGTTTATCTGACGGGAGGATGAAGAAAAGACTAAACACCCAATAATGAAAAAAAAATACAAAAGGAAAACGGAAGTAGATTTTAAAGTTCTGTAGGGAAATAAGCATCACAAGAATAAATGTAAGCTATTTGATACCTAAGCACATACTCACAACATCTAATGGGAATGCAGACTGGTGTAGTCCTGATGGAGAACAGTATGGAGTTCCTCAAAAAATTAACAATAGAAATACCCTATGATCCAGCAATCCCACTTTTGGGTATATATCCGAAGAAAATGAAAACACTATATATATATATAAAAGATACTTGAACCCCCATGTTCATTGCAGGATTATTTGCAGTAGCCAGGATGTGGAAACAATCGAGGTGTCATCAGTGGATGAACAGATAAAGAAATGGTGAGAGAGATATATATACACATACACACACGTGCAGTGGCATATTATATTATTCTACCGTAAAAGAGTTGAAATCTGGCCATTTGTGATAACATGGATGGACCTTGAGGGCATTACGCTAAAATGAGTCAGATAGAAAAAGACAAATACCATATGATCTCACGCGTAGGTGGAATCTAAAAAAAAAAGAGAAGAAAAAAGAAAAAAACCTAAAATCATAAATACAGAGAACAGATTGGCGGTTGCCAGAGGAGGGGGTGGGGCAGGGTGAGGGTGGAGGTGGGGTGAAACATGCAAGGGGAATCGTAAAAAGAAAAAACAGTAAGAGGAGGCATTCTGTACAACAGTCTTATACTTTCAGAGATGAAAAAATTTCGATTAAAATAGGATTTCTCCATATAGTCTCATCCAATCACTATTTAAAAATATGGATGTAGAGCTAATTATGTGTCAGACATTGTGCTAGAAAGAGGGGTGCAATGATAACAGAAAATCGTTATACACTGTACTGAAGTTAATAGTAGGGACACCTGGGTGGCACTCAGTTGAGTGTCTGACTCTTGGTTTTGGCTTGGGTCATGATCTCACGGTTGTGGGATCGAGCCCCGTACCAGGCTCCACACTCAGCAGGGAGTCTGCTTGAGATTGTCTCCTTCTCCCTCTTCCTCTCCCCCTGCTCTCTCTCTCAAAATAAATAAATAAATCTTTTTAAAAAGTAATATTGCACCCATGTTTTTCTACTGTTTACAGTGTATCCTGGTGATCCAAGAGGCTATTAATGGGGAAAGCGTATGAAGGGCCCACAGGAACTCAATTCTGAAAACTGTCTATCTCTTTCAAAATGAAAAACGTAATGTCAACAAAGTATACGGCCAAAATGCATCATGAGCAAAAATTTAAGCCATTTGGTAACTAAGAGCACATATTTGCAACATGTAGGAGAAAGGGTGAATGTCCCTAGGATTTATTCATTCCCTTAACATTTATGAAGTGCTGTGATGTTTGAGACACAGTTATAAATGCTGGGTATTCACAAATATATTAAATACTTTTATATTTCCATAAGAAAAAGATAAGACCTTAATGGAAAAACAGGTGAACATCATAGCAATTTGCAAATGGAAGGATAGGCCTGGCCAATAAGCATATTTTAAAAATCCCACCTCTCTAATAGTCGTGAACATGCAAGTTAAGTCAACAATCCTGGGGTGGTCTGGGTGACTCAGTCAGTTAAGCGTCTACTTTTGGCTCAGGTCATGATCCCAGGGTCCTGGGATCAAGCCCCACATCAGGCTCCCTGCTCAGCGGGGAGCCTGCTTCTCCCTCTTCCTTTGCCTGTCCTCCCTGGCTTGTGCTCTCTCCCTTGCTCACTCTTTCTCAAATAAATAAATAAAATCTTTACCAGAAAAAGGGTTTTGTCCAAAGTGCTCAACATTTGAATAATGGTTGAATAAATTAAGGTACATTTATACATGGCCTGCTAAGTAGACATTAAAAACCTTGTTTCCTAAGGAATTTTAATGACATATTACTAGGTGAAAAAAAAGTAGGATGTAAAATCCTATGAACTTTGAAATTATATGTGTTTAAAAGCACACAGTGTCCCTATCCGGGTAAGCATGGAAAGGGCTGAACAGAAGTGGCAAATTTTCACAAAATGCACGGCAGCTTGTTGGCTTTGAGGAAGTCCTCTTATTTCTATTTTAAAACCAATAGTCTATTTTTGAATTTTTGCTAGGAGGAAGTAATGCTTTTGTAAATAGGAGCTATGTTAGGAAGTTAACAAAGTACAATTAGCATCATGAAACACACACAGTCATATAGCAAAGCACACAGGAAGGAATTCCAGCAAGTTGATGATTAGAATTTTGAACCATACTTTTATTCTTTTGTATGTTTTCTGAATTTTCTACAAAATAAGGGTAGCTCTCATGGCCAGGAAGTAAACCACAGTCTAAAACATCCAGTGACAACCCCCAAGTCATTTTTGCACTCGCAGGGTGTTCAAAATCTCAGGAAACAGTATAAGCTTACTGTAAACCAATGTTTACATTGGTTACATTTCCAATCTGTTTTCTTCAACCTCTAGATACTTTTTCACATGAAAGACCTCTAAATTTGAAGCAATGCATCCAATATTTAATCTGAAAAAAGTGCAATGAATGATTACTGTTTCACATGCATTTCTAGACTTTCTGAACACTCTGTTGCCCTGGAGGATGAAGAAAAACACCGAACACGGTATTTGAAATTTAACGTGCTGTTTAAAAATGAGTTTAGCTGGTGGAAATATAAACATGGTACAACCACTTTGGAAAACGGTTTGATCGTATCTTGTCCAGTTAAACGTGCACCATACAACACAATAATTCCACTTCTAGGTATTTACCCGAGAGAAATGAAAGCATATGTCCAGACACAGCCTATACACGAATGTTCAAGGCAGCAATGCTCATAATAGCTCCACGCTGGAAACTTCCCAGATCCCCGTCAGCAGGTAGAGGGACAGACTGTGGTATATCCATACACCATCACAACAATAAAAAAGCACAAATAATAACACAACTGCATGACGGACCTCAGAACAGGGCACCGCGGGCAGAAGCCAGAGCAGGAGGGCATACTGCGCAATTCCGGTTTTGTACAAGTCTGGAAAGGACCAAGTCAGCTATAGTGCCAGAAAGCCCGTCCGTGGTTGCCGGGGGCTGGGATGGGGGAAGCGTGACTGGGTGGAGCAGGAGGGAACGTTCCGGGGTGATGGGGATGTTCTCTGTCGTGATCGTGGTGGTGGTGACACGGATAGACACTTGTGTGAAAATTTGTTCAACTGGCCACTTAAAATGGATGCACTTTGTTGTATGTAAATTATGCCTTGATGAAGTTGACTTTTTAAAAAAGATTTTATTTATTTATTTTAGAGAGAGAGAGAGAGAGCAGGGAGAGGGAGAGGGGGAAGGAGAGGAAGAAAAAATCCGAAGCAGACTCCACACTGAGCTTGGAGCCCGATGCAGGGCTCGATCCCACAACCATGAGATCATGACCTGAACCAAAACCAAGAGTCGGACACTTAACCGACTGAGCCACCCAGGTACCCCTGATTTTTTTTTAAGCCCCAACACAAGGCTTGAACTCACCACCCTGATAGCAAGATCTAAGGTGAGATTGACAGTTGGACGATTCACTGACTGAGCCACCCAGGCGCCCCAGTTGACTTTTTTTTAAGTGAGTTTATTCTATGCAGAGCCAACTACATAATTAAGAATCACGAAGCCAGTGGCAGAGTATTAAAGCACGCACAGCGCCCTTCTGAGTGTGGGGCTCTGCACAGGTCCTGCACCCATGAACTTGACCTTGCTTCTGTTTCCTGACTATTCAGATACCTTCAGATACTCTCGTGTGTGTGTGTGTGTGTGTGTGTGTGTGTGTGTGTGTGTGTGATACTACTTTACGTAAGTGGGATCTCACTACAAAATGCTGTTTTTAAATTCATTTTTTCCCCTCAAAAATATGCTGAGGTCTTCTCTCTAAACCAGTAAATCCAGCTGTACATCATTCTCCAGAGAACATTCCACAGTGGGCTGTGTGCTTTAAATGAGTAAGCAGTCCCCTTTTGATAGCGTTTAGGATGTTTTCTGTTTTTCACCGGTACCAGCACCCACCCCCACTGTATGGGGCTCTGTGCACAGAAATTTCTAGGCCCTTTCCCAGCAGCCTGGGCCCCTCCCTGCCAAGGCACCATCTCTGATGTGCCTAAAGATTGTTTGCCTTTCACATTGCCCTTCCCGCTTTCTTTTTCTCTTGAGCTTTAAATAGAGTGGGTAGGTCTCTACTTTACTTTACTTTAGCTCAGAGGCTCCTGCCAAAGCCGCCCCTCCAGGGGACCGTGGCACCTGAACCCTCGAACTGGATTATGTCTGTCGTTCCAGAGGCGACCAAGGAGGGCCACAAGGCTAGACGTTGTACAACTGGGGCCCCTCAGGGTCAAGCAGTCCATGGCCCTGTGCATAGGGTCACACTAACTGCGCCCTAGGAAATGCACTGAGCCTCAGGATTTCCAGAGTCTACCATGACAGGACAGCCTCACAGGGGAGGGACCCTGCCACATTTCAAAAGAAGGGAAGTGTCAACTTACATTTTTACCATATACAGCTCGATGTTGGCTTTCCACGCCCAGAACAGTCTCTCGGGCCTCCCGCTGCTGGCTTCAGAGTGGGCCGAGGTTCACCGCGGTGCGCAGGGTGAGGGACTCGAAGCCGTCCTCTGACAGTTAGGCAAACATTTATTTGGCACATGTCGTGTGTCAGGCCACGTAGCACCGTTTACAACCGTCAGGGTTGTTCGAAATGGAAAAGCACGGTGGCCTCTGACTAGCTCTGTGGCCTCGGGAACGTCGCCTGGTCCCCTCCGCTTCCACTATCGCTAGACAATGTGACCTTGGCCCTAGACGATCGTTCATGGTCTTTAGGGTTTCTTCCAGGCCCCAAATGTGAGGGTCCTGTCTCTCCCCCTCCAGACAGAAGTCACTTTTCTCGGCCTGGAAAGACTGCGCTGTGTTCTCTCTGAAGGACTCCCCAGAGGACCAGCAAATCACTCCTCTGCTAACAGAGGACAAGCCCGGGGAGGAGGCGGGCCTCCAGGGGGTGAGGGCAGCCACCCGGCGAAGCCTGCTGCTTTCTCTGGGCTGGATGGACTGATCCGTGTCCAGCGTCAGTGAGGGCCCTGAGCGCGCCTGAGAAGGGCTCCCAGGCCCCATCTGGCCCCGGCTTCCCCCAGGGAAGAACTGTAGCCCGTCAGTAGTTTTGCTGCAGGGAGGGGATATGCTAACTCCTGTACCTGGGAGGAGAGTCCAGTGTCCCCTGAGCTCAACTGCCATTCACACAGGGCGACCGGGTCATCTGAAGAGGGGATGAGGGTGTCGTGAGAGGCAGCAAGGGGTGGGGGGGCTGAAGCAGAGCCAGGAAGTGAAAAATAACAAAGAGCAGGTGAGAGGTTTGGTGACTGTCAACGTGATCAGGTCACCCCGTGTCTGCTGAGTGGCATTCATCAAAGTTAGGGTTCTACCTTGAGACAGGGAGCCAGAGGCCCCGTCCTTGCTGACAATTACATTCAAAGGAATGGCTCTCAGGTCCTTGAGAGAGACACCCCTGGCTGGAAGGAGATATGTGTACAGCTCAGAGACAGAGAAAAGGGTTACACTTTTAAGTTTTTTTCAATAAATGCTCTGTGGAAAAGGAGCCAGCCTCGAGAGTTTTCTGGAACAAACGGTAAATTCTTTTGGCCATTCTGAGCTTTTGCAGATGGGAGCTCAAGGGGGCTGGGTCACCCCAGGGATGTGGCCGTAGGCTGCTAGAAGCCGTGCGAGCTTGGTCAATCCCCTAGTGCAGGGGCCTGGACTGGAAAGTTCATGCCGAGGGTTTCTGCCGCTCTCGGCACAGGAGATCTGCCTTTCTTCATCTTTGCACCACACTGCTGGTCTTCAGATGGGAAGGGGCCCTGGGAGTCTTCGGGGGCTCTATTTCCAGTGACCTCTGTACTCCTCCCAGACCACGTCCTTTCGTGCTGTTTCATAATTTTCCCTCTTCCCCTTACTAAAACCGTGCAGACCTAACCCACCCCCTAACAAACTACTGGGACACCCACAAAGGGACGATTTGAAGTGTCGGCCCTGGTGACAAGGAATTAAATGACTCCAAGAGAACAAATCATTTTACAAGTGGGATGGGTTCTGGTTTTTATCTTCAACAGAATTTTGAAAATCAAGAAGTAATTTGATGCTAGATTACTTTGTGGGGTTTGGCGTCTAAATGGGACATAGTTGAAAAAATAAAGTGCCATCGCTATAGAAAAAAATCCCTTCCAGTGTCACTGGCCAGCCTGCGCATTTATAAAATGAAAAACAGGATGCTAGTACCTATCTTGTTTTAGTAACAAATTATATTTATCCACAGATACATTAACGAAATGGGGGGAAAAGATCTTAACACCTGATTAAGGGAGAGACACATTGCCAATAAAATGTGGCCTTTTGTAGCTAATAATCACTTATCAAAATTATAACACCCATGTTATTTTTATTCATGGGCTAAGAGTAATTGTAATGACAATTGTGGTCGAGGGGGGAAGTTTTACCAGAGCCTTCTGACCACAGGAAATGGTAACGTTTTAATGTTTTATTGTATATATATTTTTGTTTCAAAACACGATAGGATGATTATTATGAGATGTAAAAGCATGAAAATACAGGAGGATAACATTATATGGAAGGAGTAGAATGAGTGTTCAAGGAGGAAAAGGAATGACGTGGAAATACTAGCTGGTAAAGAAGATCTTAGATACAATTGACTCTTGCACACGCGGGTTTGGACTGAGTGTATCCACTTACACATGGATTTTTTCCTATCAATATATGTACAGTACTGTAAATGTATTTTCTCTTTCTTATGATTTTCTTAGAAATATTTTCTTTGTTCTAGCTTACTTTATTGCAAGAATACAGTATATAATACATATAACATAGAAAATATGGGTCGATTGTATGTTATCGGCAAACCTTCTGGTCAACAGTAGGCTACTGGTCATTAAATGTGGGGGGAGTCCAAAGCCAAATGCGGATTTTTGACTGTGAGAGGGTGGCACCCCTAACCCCCAAGTTGTGCAAAGGTCAAGTGTATTTTTAAAACAGATGATGGTTGTATGCTGGGCGGGAGGCAGTTTTTTTTTCTTTTCTTTTTTTTTTTTTTGAGATTTTATTTTTAAGTAATCCCTACACCAACGTGGGGCTTGAACCTACAACCCCAAAATCAAGACTGAGCCAGGAGAGGCAAATTTTTACCTCTACTCTCTTAGGTTTCTGGGTGGGCCTGACAAACTGACATAAAATGGATTCATTAGAGGGAGAAAAGCCCCACATTTACAAAAGTGTTACATGTCTGGCAGCCCTCGTGAAGCCCCAAGGACACGGTGAAACTTGCCCGGTTCTATAGCAGGTTGAACAAAGAGGAGTGATTGTGGGGAAGAAACTAAACCGTAGGAGAGGTTGAAGGAAGATGAGAATGATTTTAACAAAGTCTTTTCGTACAGAATTTTCTCAGTCTCAACTTCTGGTCCTTGATGATAAGAATGCCACTTTGCTTCTGGATGTTAGGGAAGACATCTTTCATATGGGGATTTCTTCTCCTGCTTTTAAGAAAAACAAAGAAGGTCAGAGTGTGTTTCTTGTCTTTGTTGTTTTCCAAGTGTCTTTCACTCAACATAATCCTTAGGCCAGAGTGGCGTGTTCCACCACCCCTCCGTGCCGCTGGTCCTGGCAGCACTCTTTGCCACAGCGAAAATGTGGAAGCAACCCTTTGACAGATGTGAATGGATAAGCAAAATGTGGCGTATACTTCCATGTGATTCAGCCTCAAAGGCTGAGTACAAAGGAAGGGATTTCTGACACCTGCTACGTGGACGGACCTGAAGGACATTACACAAAGTGCAATGAGCCAGTCACAAGAAATTAAATCCTGCATCTTCCACTTGTGTCAGGTACTTAGAGGGGTTGAAATTATAGAGACAGAGAGTAGAATGGGGGCTGCCAGGGGCTGGGGGGTGGGAGGGAAGTGCATGTTTAATGGGGACAGAGTTTCAGTTTTACAAGAAGGGACAGGCTATGGGGATGGACGGTGGGGAGGGCTGCATGTGACGAATGTATTTAATGCACTGAACTGTATACTTAAACATGGCTAAGATGGTCAATTTTGTGTTGTATATATTTTACCACAACAAAAATATTTGGAAGGAGAAAAGGGTGATGGTGGGTATCAAAGTTCTATTCCACTAGTTTCATTTAAAAGGATGATGGTAACAGCGTTCTTTCAAAATGTCGGTATTTAAAATAGGACAGTGAGTAAGAAATGCGAATCACATCCTGCTTTATCAGACTCTTCATGCAACATTTTAGAAAACAAGCAAAGAAGGTATGAGGGCGTGTGATGCAGCTTTCTTGAAACCCTTCCCCAGACCAGGAACAAGCCAACTCTTGCCCTTGGGCCATCCGTCAGGTCTGGGGCTTGGTTGCGGATGGCCAGCCAAGTAAGAATGGTTTTTACATTCTTAAATAAAATCAGTACAAGGAAGAGTATTTTGTGACACATAAAAATTGCATGAAATTCAAATTTCCCTGCCCATAAATAGAGTTTGATTGGAACACCGCCAACCTCATTCATTCACGTCTTGTCTCTGGCTGCTTTCCCAGCCCTCTGGAAGAACTGAGTGGTTGTGACATGGACCATATGGCCAGCAAAGCCTGGAGTATTCGCTCTCGGGCCCTTCGCAGAAGATGTTTGCCTACCACAGACTGAGGCAAACCGCCTCGTGGCTCTGGCTCTGCTCCTTACCGTGGACCAAGCCGTTCCACCTTTCTGGAACTCAGGCTTCTCGTCCGAAAAAATGTGCTGCTTGGACAAAGTGGTGTTTGAGTTCTCCACCATCTCCAAAAATCTGGCAAGTCTGGGAAAGCAGTTCATACTCAGGTACTAATGGCCAGTACCTCCCAGGAGTACTCACCTTTAAAAATGACCCCTGTGGGGACGCCCGATGGCTCCGTTGGTTGACTGTCCGACTCTTGATTTTGGCTCAGGTCCTGATCTCAGGGTCCTGGGATCAAGTCCCGCGTCGGGCTCCCACGCTCAGCACGGAGTCTGCTTGTCCCTCTCCCTCTGCCCCTCCCCATCCCTCCCCAGTGCTCTCTCTCTCAAATAAATAAAATCCAAAGTAAATAAATAAATAAAAATAAATAAGTAAATACATAAAGGTGAAAATGACCTCAGAAGAGGTAACCCCTTAACCCAAAGGGGTGGAGTGCTGATGGCAGGGTTCCGGGCACTGGCCTGGGTTGGTGGCTGCAGTTTTGGTGAAGGGGCTCTTCCCAGCACCATTCAATCTCAGCGTTTGGGGTGAGCAAAGGTTTGAACAAACTGTCCAGTGGCCAACCTCCACCAGCTTCCCTAGAGGCCACTCCTGGTTTATTCCCAGCCCACAGACTTCCCGTGGCCACCTCAGGGAAGGCCGGGCACAGAACAGCCCTGACGCAGAGCTGAGCTCGAGCAGGACGGGGCCGGGGGTTTTCACCCCCACTGTCTCCGTCTACGGAGAGCCCCCCTTTCGTGTCGGGCTCGCAGGGAGGCAGACACACCCTGTGAGTTACAGGGACCAGGGACAGGCTCTGCTGCCCCAGGTCCCCTGGAAGGATTCTGTGCCATGCCCCCGCTCACTCCAGGGGGCTGTGCCCTGAGGGCTCAGAGGGAAGCACAAGAAAGAAAAGGAAGGGAGGGCTGGGCCTTCAGGGTCTCCCTCGGACTTGCCCTGGCTTCCCCAGCCAGGGTACCTGCACGCTATGCTTCCCCATGGGTCCAACGCGGCCCAGCTGGCTTTTGTGGAGGGGCAGACCTTGAGGAGTGGGGTGGGGGTGACAAACCCAGTGCCAACACGGTCCTGGCCTGGGTGACAAGAAGCCCTGTCCCATCTCAAGAGGTGTCCTCTCTGGCCTCAATAAGCACGTCGATAGGTCACATTTGGGCTCCAGGCTGTAGGATTGAGGTGTTGGAGGGGGCAGGGCCTGAAGCCTGGACTCGGGAGCCAGGACGTGCCTCCACGCTGGCGCTGCCCGTGTGGCCAGGGGCCCTGTCATTTGAGGTCTCCAGAACGTCAATTTCCTCATCTCCCAGGTGGGATCCTTGCCCCCCCACCTCGTAGGCGTCCTCACGAATGTTCTGCCTTTCGGGACTCAGAAACTGGCAGCGTCTCCTGATGACCAGAGAAATGAAGTTGGGGCTGGTTATCTGGTGGGTTGGAGCTGCTGCCCACCGCTCCATTTCTGGATGCTTCTGGAAGGGCCGGCGGGACTTACCCGGGTAACTGCTTCACCCTGCCCCTTCAGGCACTGCCTTGCGGCCCCTCCACCCACCGGAGGAAGCCTCTCAGACAGGAGATGCTTAGATCCCACTGATCGCGACCCTGGGGAGGGGGCGGCGCTCTGATGGTTCTGATAATATTGTTGCCTCGTGCCACTATTTTCCGGTTTTCGTGTGGGCGTTTTCCCCTTACAGGAAGATTAGAGATGGGTCCACCATGTCTTCCCCGCCGCGGGCACCGTGACGGTGGCCGTGATCGTGACCGGCATGAGGCCGTCCTCACAGGGTGCAGCCCCTGGTGCGGCCGGTGAGGGAGGGGGCAGCCTGTCGGCCCTCCGCCCCATGGATCTGGGTTTGAATCCCGCCTGCTGCCAGTCCTGTGCGGTTCCATCCGTACAAAGTAGAGATGAACTGTGGCTGTGGACGGAGGGCTGTCAGGGTCACTCAGGCCCCCCATGCGCCTGGTGCAGAGAAAACACGCGAGCCTCTGGAGGAAGAGCAGCTGCGGATGGAATGAAAGCAAACGGAATGAGCGAGGAGGAGCGTTCGTTCTAAACCCCAGCTACGCAAGAATTCTTTCTGCTTTTGGTGCATTCTGATCGCCACCACCGTGCCCCACGGGCGTGTTCTCTAATTCTGTTTCATCTTTCCATCTTGCTTCATTAAGGAGTAATATACCCAGGGACTTTGGTGTTCAGAGGCGGTGCTCACGGTTCATGCCGGCTCCATACCTGCATGAGGGGGTCTTCTAGCCTCCCCCCCAAGGTGGGGCCTGGGCTCCTACAGCATGGGGCTCAGTGGCAGCGGAGAACAACCCTGGGGTGGGTCAGCGTGTCCCACAGAGGGCGGCATGATGGGGGGGGCAAGGGAGCAGGAGAGGAGTAAGGCTGAGCCCCTTCATTGTTTTAAATTGAGGCAGAAATGAGGCATGACAGTGACAACCATTGACAACTTAAAAAAAAAAACCCTTTTGGGGACACAAATGTTTAGCTTGCAGCTCTATCTATTTATAGAAACACACGTAAGGGAACCAGCAAGCTTACTTCTCAGATGCAGAGACCATGAACCAGAGACCTTCCGATGCTAGGTAAAGCTACAGAATCTCTTTCTCGGAGGGCTTGTGTGCCCATTGGGCCTGACTCATGGTCCAGTCAGGACATCTTCGTCCCGTCCTTTCCCAGCCACAGGGAGAAATCGCGACATGGGCTGGCAACGGGGACCTAAGGGCCAATTGTAAGGGTTTTCCTGAGAGCTTCTCAGAGCCAGCGGGCAGAGGGTTCTTCCTTGGCCTTAACTGAACCGGATTTCTGACATGGACGCTTCTCCCTGCGTCCGAGCCCTTTCCAGTTCCCATTAATTTGATGGAACAATGCTTATAACCTATCAAAATAAGGGCACAAGCAAACCACCGGGAGGTGGGGGCAGGCAGTAAGAGCTCCAGTGCTCATTCATCCACTGATAGGAGTGACATCAGGTGCAAAACCAAGGAGATGTTTAGACGTGTCTGTGTGTGAGCAGCCCACGTGCAAGGGTCTGAAAGGTAGTCGGACAATAGTTGAGGACTGCCCCCCCTTTTCCTCCTTCCATCATTCCCTCCCTCCTATTCTCCTCCCCCCCTTCTCTCCCTCCCTCTCTCCCTCCTTCCCTTCCTCAAACATTTATTTTGCATCTGCTATCTGCCAGAGTCCGCGCTGGGTGCTGCGGATACAGCAGTAAACACAGGAGGCAAAAATCCCCGCCTGCACGAGCTGAGGGTCCATCCATCTCTCCTTTTCCCGTGATCCTCTACTTGGGATCTGGAAGTCTCGCCGTGCTGGGCAGGGCCCAAGATCTTTCGTTTAATGTTCAACGAGTATTTATTGGCAATACGAGCAACTGGAGAGTTAGCACCGTGTCCTCCCTAGAGAGGAGCGGAGAAAGTGGCTCATCGTAGACACTCCCAAACACACTCGCGATACTGTTTTTGCTTGAGGACATTCAGCTAGACATTGGTGTAGGGGGGAGGGGACAGAAAACGAACAACGACATAATGCTCAGGCTTTGCCCTGGAGGAATGTATAGTCTTCATGGAGAAAATGTGAAAAATCTAGGAAGGGAAAATAACATATATACTCAAACAATAAAGGAAATGGCTTCGTGGATGGGGGAGCGAGCATCCCACTGCTGGCGGGCGGAGAGGGTTTGAATGACCTGATGGTGCTGGGCTAAAGTTGGGGGCATCTGTAGGAGCTCATGTTTATGTCCACGCACAGACAGGTGACTGTGTTGGAGGCGTTCACGGACTTCGGACGCACACAGGTGAGCGCACGTACATGTCTTTTTTGCTCTGTCCCCTGAGAGGACATAGAAACAGCCATGCCCTATTTCTGACGTGGGGGCTGTACACGGAGACTCCCTTCCAGAGAGTATGGCGTAGAAAGAGGGAAAGAAGAACTGTAGGGTGGGGAATCATGCCAGGCACTGCCTTGGCCAGCTCCCCCATGGTCAATGGGGAGTCGTGTTCATAGATGTATCATTCATTGATGGCATCGGGTGAGAAGGACATGTCACCTCTGGTCTTCCTCCCGCAGACCTGTAACCCCAGTCTAAGGTCAAGACAAACAACAAATTGTAAACAGGGGCCATTTTACAACATACCTAACCGGTACTTATCAAAACTATCATTCTTATCAAAAATAAAGTCTGACAAACTGTGATAGCCGAGAGGGATCTAAGGAGACTCAGTAAGGTAATGTGGCATCCTGGGTGGGACGCTGGGACAGAAAAGGACATTAGGGAGAGATTAAAGAAATCCAAAGAGCATGTGGACGTTAGTTCATATTAATGTATAAACACCGGCTCTTTAATTGTGATCAGTCTGCCATTGTAATGTAAGGTGTTAGTAATAGGGGGATTTGGTATGGGGTGTAGGACTCTATACTGTTTATGCAATTTTTTTCTGTAAATCTAAACTACTTTAAAACAGAAAGTTACTTCTTAAAAGTAAGATATGTCCTAAGAAAAGTGGGGGGAAAGCCTCCCTTGCCTTCTGAGCGGGGAGCAGCATGGGTGCAGGGTAACGGGGGATCAAAACAAGACACCAAACACTGAGTCGACTTAGACTGCTCTGTCTTCCTGGGTGTGATGGGCTGCGGGGGTGGGTCCCGCCACCTTGTTTCTCACATGCTGGTGATCTCTTTTCTTCCCCAGCTCCCAGTGGCTGCTGCTGGGTGCCCGCTCCCTGGGCACCTGCTAGCCCCCCGGGGTTGCCATCTTTGGATTCTGGGGACTTCAGGCATGCTGGATTCGGAGAAGTGAGCTCTACCGGGACCCCTTTCCATCCTAGTACTGTCCCTAACTATCTCTGCTCGGGACCCTGTCCTCTCTCTGTGCCAGGGCTCCCCAACGAACTGGCATGGAGGGTGCTCATTAAACTGTGATGAAATGAATGTCCCTGAGCTCACGGCCATAGGACAGGACTCTATCATCAGATCACAGAGTGAGAAAGCGACGCCCTTGTCAGCCCTCTGTCAGCCTTTCTCTGAAAGCACGAACGCCTCAGGCCAGAGTGAGGATGTGAGAATACCCTCCCTCCCTTGCCCATCCCCACATGTAACCAAGAACGGGCGGGCCGATCTTAGGCTCACACTCAGCCCACTACTGTATCTATAGCAAGAGCATTGCTTTGAAAGAATTACCTTCAATTTGTAGCAAGTGATACTGGTTTTCCCCTTAGAACAACAACATCATGTTTCCTTTGAATGTGTGCCCGCTCCCTGGGCTCCCTTTATCTGTGTTTTAAATTTTAACAACCTCAGACTTAGAGAAAAGTTTCAAGAATAATATAAAGAATCCTTGGATACCACTCACTTCTGGATATCCCCCAGGGTTACTATTTTATGAGGCCCCTACCCAACCCCCTCCCCCAAGCAGAGATTATTTTTTTCTGAACCATTTATTTTATTTTTTTTTAAAGATTTATTTATTTATTTATTTATTTGACAGAGAGAGAGACAGCCAATGAGAGAGGGAACACAAGCAGGGGGAGTAGGAGAGGGAGAAGCAGGCTCCCGGCAGTGGAGCCCGATGTGGGGCTGGATCCCAGAACTCCAGGATCACGCCCTGAGCTGAAGGCAGACGCTTAACCGCTGTGCCACCCAGGCACCCCTTTTCTGAACCATTTAAAAGTAGGTTGTCCCTTTACTCCTAAATCCTTCAATACTTTCGTGTGCATTTCCTAAAAGCTGGAATATTTTCTTATATAACTATAGGTCGCATATCAGAATCAGGGAGTTAACACTGATACAACCCTACTATCTAATCTGCAGACCTCATTCGCATTTCACCATCAGCCCCGGGAATGTCCTTTATGGCAAAAGGAAATCCCAGATCACACCTCGTGTTCAGTTGCCAGATCTCCTTAGCTCCTTTGGTCTGAAATAGTTCCTGGATCTTTATAGTTTGTGATATTAGCATTTTTGAAAAGCACATGCTAGATAATTTGTAAAGTGGCTAAATATTTCTTTTGCAATATACTTAGGTTATATGAATCCATCCATAGAAAAACTACAGGCGTACCTAGGCTCTATCGTAGGTTTATTCCAGACCACCGCCACGAAGTGAATATTGAAATAAAGCGAGTCAAATGAGGTTTTTGGTTTCCTGTATATGTAAAAGTTATGTTTCTGCTATGTAGTCAGTAAGTGAGCCACAGCATTATGTTTAAAAAAAAAATGTGTACATACCTTAAGTTAAAATATTACCCCCAGATGCTAACCGTCATCTGAGCTTTCGGTGAGTTATCGTTTCTCCTGCTGGGGGGTCTTGCCTTGATGTTGGTGGCTGCTAACTGGTCAGGATGGTGGGCTCTGAAAGTTGGGGTCACTCTGGCAAATTGTTAAAATGAGACAATGATAAAGTTTGCTGTATTGATTGACCCTTCCTCTCTAGAACACTTCCGGGCCACTGGGGGCTTGTTAATTGCCCTCATTTCAATATTGTCATGTGTCTCAGGGAACAGGGAGGCCCGAGGAGAGGGAGAGAGATGGAAAGGGGCTGGTCGGTGAAGCGGTCAGAACACACACAACACGAATGGATAAGGTCCGCTGTCTTAGGTGGGCGCGGGTCTTGGCGCCCCAAACCATTCCCATGGTCACGTCAAAGGTCACTGATCATAGATCACCATAGCAACGATCACAATAATGAAATATTGTGAGCATTCCCAACACGCGACGCAGAGATACAAAGGGAGCAAATGCTGTTTTCCGAGCGGCACCGAGGGACTTTGTTGATGCAGGGTGGCCACGAGGCTTCGATTTGTAAGAAACACGGGATCTACAAAGCACGATAAGCAAAGCGCAATAAAATGAGGTAAGCTCAGATTCAGTAACCCAGGAACAAATGCTCCACTGATAGAGCGAAACCACGAAGACACACGGGAAACTGAGGTTTGAGAAATGTTGGTTTAAATCAACTTCATTCTGCCCCTGGCTCTTCATCCCACTGGGTTAGAGACTGTGGATCAAGTGGTGGGGTAGAGGCTGTCTAGATCGCTGGGTGGAAATCAGCCTGGGGGGGGCGGGGCATGGGGCACTGGGCTCCCTCCTGGGGGCTGGTCAGTGGCTGGGAGGAAGGCGTGCTTTGATGTGGGCAGATCTCAGCTGCACGGGTCACTGAAGGAACAGCCCGTAACATCGAGAATGGAGGAAGAAAGCCCAACAAAGCAGCCAGAAGACCTGAGTATGGATAGGAGAGATGAGTTTTCTGGAACCAGAGGGAAGGTAGCTCGGGATTTTTACCGGGCAGCTTCAGAGTCAAAGCTGCTGCATCAGCCCACACTCTGGAGTGTTCCCCAGCAGCCAGGGGAGCAAGGTCTGGCTCCCTGGGCCTGGCTACCTCGGTCCCACACTAACCCCTGGGGACAGAAGGTCAGGATGGCCTTGCATGGTCCGAGACCCCACAGGGGCCTTCTCCAGGGATGGGCGGTTCTGCCAGAGAGGGAGTGTGGGTGCGAGCCCGGCTGGTCCTGCAGATTCCCAGAAAGGGGGAGGCTTGACGGTGAGGGCAAGAAATGGAGCAAGCCGTGGGAAGTTGGGGTGCTGGTGCAGAAGGGGCCACGGGCTTGAGGGAGAAGAAGGAGGCTGTCATAGACGTGTGACAAAAGGTATCACTGTGTCTTGGTCACTCAGAAGGGTTGCTGGGTTGCTGACTCTAGTTATGTTAGCATCTCTTCCTCAGAGAAGAGTAGCCCCCACCCGCCTTCACACCAGGCCCAGGTGTCTGGGCGAGGCCCACGGGTGGGGTGGCCGCGCCTCGAAGGGGAGGCTTTGGAGGGAAGTAGGACCCCTGCTCATGTATTCCAGAGGGACAGTGGAGTGCGGCTCACAGACCCATGGGGCAAATGTGTTAGTGAGTGCAGATGTGGACCATTTTCCTCTCCCTGCTGTGAAAGCCTGGAGGGGGACGAGGTGGGCCCTGCTCAGCTGTGGGGGGGGGGACCGGCAGGAGACCCCCATAGGTAGAAGGGGTTGCTCAGAAGGCAATGAAGGCCCTGGAGGATGACTCCTCCTCTCTCCTTCTGCACTTGAGGGACGGATGGGTGGGAGGAGCCAGGAAGGGGCACCTGCCTTCAGCCAGGATAGGCCTGGGGTCCCGTTGGTGGGGGGCAATCCCACCCTAAGAAGGGATGCTTGCTGATCCTCCCTGGGCCTCTATCCCGTCCCGTCTCAGTCTCCAGCCTTCACCTTGTCCATCTTCTTCCCTTTTCTCCTTCCTGCCTGTGTGTGGCAGCCCCTACTGATGGGCCCCTCCATCTGGGTCCTAGTTGGGTGGCCTTGAACAAGTTCCATGATTTCTCTGGGCTTCACCTCTCTTCGCTGGAGAACAACGGAGATAGGAATATCTTGTTGCCCTGAGAGCCTTGAGGTTTAAGTGACGTTGCATGGGTAAGGGACTCGGGGCAGTGGCCAGCTCGGGGTGGGGGGGTGGAGAGAGGCGGCTTCGTCTGGTCTTGCCGTCTCTCCCACTGTCTGTACAACACCACACTGCTTCCCGCTTACCTTCCTCCCTGTCTCATCACACACCCCCTCTCTCCTCCCTGCCTTTGTCTCCCTCTTCTTTGTCTTCCTCTGCTGCTATTTCGGTCCTTCCTCGATGATGCTGGTGAGGGGTGAGCCTCTTTTCATGTCAGGATGCCAGAGCCGCGTCAAACTGGTAAACAGCTGAAGGATGTGGTGGGAGATGAACTTTCCACTGAGGCTACTTTGAACTCATCCCTTCTTTGACGGGTCTCCCCTGTTCCTCCCCATTTTGGAGACTCCATCCCATCTTTACAAAGCCAGAACCGGGGTCTGGGGCCGTGGCCAAGGGCGGCCCATGCCGAGCGGCCACGCGGGGCTCTGGCCACCTCTGCCCACCTCCGGGACCCTGGGGAGGGTCTCAGGGAAGAGTGGAAGTGGAAACCGCAGATGGGGTGGCAGCCGGGGATGGGAGCCTGAGCAGGGCTTGGCACGTGTGCCTTGCAGGTGAGGTTTCCAGTGGAAAAGGTCGGGTACCCACAGACGATGCCCGGCCAGGGCAGGGGAGCCCGAGCCCGTGACCCTGGGAGGGCCTCAGAGCCCCCAGCAGCAGCCCAGGGAGCAGACCGGAGATGGGCCCCTGGGAGGAGAATCGTGCCCAAGCCTCCTCCTGGCCTCCCCCTCGGGCTCTCCCAGATGTCTGGAGGATGCCAATGAGCTGTGAGGCCTGAAGCGTAAAGGGTATGGCGCTCCCGGCTGGGCACTGAAATCAGTAAGCACAGACACCAGCCTCATTGTGACCAGTTGCCAGCCCTGGCAAAAATTCTGAATCTTCCTGAAGCCTTGGTATCCTTAGCTGTGAGATGGAGATAATGCTTACGGGGCCACTGTGAGCATAAATGTGTCCGTACCTGGAATATTCCCAGAACAGCACCTGACCCATAGTAAGTACTGGGGAATGGGAGCTGTTTTAATGTCACTGTCATATTATCACTGTGGCTGGAGGCTGTCCTGTTAGAAAGTCATCTCCCGTGTATGTGGTCACCCTCCACCTCCTGGGATCCTTCTCCACCCCCCACCCCAGTCTTGGCCATCAACGCTCGGTGACCACCCCCAACTGGTCTCCCTCCAACCCACCTCCACCTCACAGCAGTGATCTTTCTAGAACATCTGTCTCACCCAATCACTTCCCTGCCTTAGAAATTCCTCAGGGGGGCGCCTGGGTGGCACAGCGGTTAAGCATCTGCCTTCGGCTCAGGGCATGATCCAGGACTCTAGTGCCTGGAGAAGGATGACCTAACCCTTGGCTGAGGTTATAGACCCTCTGAGATGCTCCCCGGTGTTTTTTCCCACGTGTGGACTCCCTGCCCCCACCCCAGGCTTTGGCCAACAAGCACCATGCTTGCCCATGTTGTCTCTGGGAATGCCCTTCACTCTCTTTCCTGTCCAGCGAACTCCTACTCATCCTTCAAAGGCCGACTCCTTTGTTCTCTCTTCTGTCCTGCTCTCCCCAGCACACTCCGACAGAGCCAGTGGCTTCTTCCGCCTCTGTCCACAGAGCCCTCTGGGGCACAGTGTCAGAGCCGCACCCAAAGAAGTTGTGAGCTCAGCTAGCTCGTGGGACAAAACTCGAACATGGTCAGCACTACTTTCTAAAATCCCTCAGGAGAATTCTCTGGCATGCCTTGAGAAGCGAGAAGAAGCAAGGAGCCGAGGAGTGTGGGTAGAATGCCCCTCCCTTTTTTTTTAGGGGCTGGGGAAGCAAGAGATACTCGTATCTGCTGGTGTTTGCATCAGAGAAACAATACTGCTGACCCGGGGAGGGGAGGAGCGGGGCGAGGGGGCAGATGGGTGGGTAACAAGATTTTGATGCTCTGCGTTGGGGTTTGGAGTTTTGAACCACGTGAATGTTGACTATTGTAAAGAAAGAAGAGGAAAGGAGGAGAAAAAGAAAGAGGAATGAAGGAAGGAGAGGGTCGAGGGAGGGTGGGAAAGAAAAAGCCAGCTCCTTAGGAAGGCTCCCGCATCTGAGCCCGTCCTGCGGGCCTCCAACCGAGGCGTTTCTCCCTCCAAGGCCGGCTGGTCCAGGTGAAGCGGTGGGTTTGTGCTCAGGCCCACCACGTATGAAAAAGTTCAGCTGTTAGAGACTGAAGTGGCCAGATGCCCAGGCGGTGCAGTTCTCAAGGTCTGAGCGAACAGAGGGCCCCCCAGCTCCCACTTCCCTCCTCCCTCCGGGGTTTGTTCACTAAGGGGGACTGTGGGCTCCATTGTTCCTTTTCTTTCTCTTTTGTTGCCGAGCAGATACACTGAAGTGCGTGTGGGTTAAATGTGCCCGTGATGCGCCCCCCCCGCCCCGCCCCCGTGCAGCGCAGCGGTTTCACACGGGGCTTTGGAGTTACGTAGAAAACTTGGTACTACCTGCCCAGCTGTGTGGCCTTGGGTTTCTCACTTAACCTCTCTGGACCTCATGTCCTTATTTATAGATGAGGGAGGACAGTAGCTTCTCCAAGAGCTCTTAGGAGGATTATGGGAAATGACGTCTGCCTGGCACACAGTGAGTGCCTCTCACCGCTATCGTCACCGCCACCACTGTACCCACATGTACTGCACTTGCCGGAGTCTGTGTCTCCCCAAGGGAAGGGCTCAGTTTCCCTCCTCTCATGCTCCAGGGCTGGATAGAGCATGGTTCCTTACAGGTGCCCGGATAGTGAGTGAATCTCCATCCCTGAGCCCCGAATCCCCATGGCCAGCAGGTGCCTATGCTGTCGGTGGACAGACAGGCTGGAGTCTCCGGATCGCAGAGCTAGGCTGGGGCCCTGGCTGTGCCCAGCAGTGTGGCTCCGGTTGGCACAGGGACAGGAACAGGTTTCCACTGGAAGTGCCATGGTTAATGCTCAGACACTGAGGCTAGACAGGACGAAAAAGCTGCCGCTTTTTAGCTGTGTGACTTGGGCATTGTACTTAACCTCTCTGGGCCTCCATTTTCTTACCTACAAAATAGAGCTGGTATGAGAACCGACTGCCCTCAGCCTCTTCTCTAATCAGGCTGGACCCTGCTTTACCCTATGAGCTACCTGGTTGCTTGTGCTGTCTTTGCTTGCACCATCCCATTGACTTGGAATGCCCTTTCCTCTCCGCTCCTAGAGAGCAAACTCCTATTCATCCTTCACAACCCAGCTCAGGCATCATGCCGCCCCCCCCCTCCCCCCCCCCCCCCGCCACG
>NC_048233.1:80723995-80779527 GCF_002007445.2 Ailuropoda melanoleuca | reverse complement strand
CCCCGCCAAAAGGTCTTTCCAGATGGCCTCCCTCTAGCTGAGTCAGGGGCTCTCCTGGGCTCCATTCCCTGTGCTCATTCTCTCATCTGCTTGCAGAGCCATACAGTTCCTGCAGGGCCACCCTGCTCAGATGTAGCCCCTCCCCCCATATCGATGTTTCTGAAATCGATTCAGCTGCCACATCCATTTAACATCTTGGGTGTTTCTCTCCCAGATTCTGGAGGCTAATTGTAATGCCTGGTCTCGTAAGAGTGCAGGGTGAGCACACCTACTTACGCCTGGGACTTCCCTGCCACGCTCCTGTTCCCTCCCTCCTTCAGATCAAAGCCGGATGTCCTTGATCTCTGCCTCTCCGCCTCCTGCAGAGTCTGGCTCCATCAGCAATGGTCTGAGAGCCCTGAAGGCATAGAGGTGGTCTGGAAAGGCCCTGCATGTGAGCGGCCCCCATCACCCAGCGTGGGAAACTGGCTCTGGCAGCAGGCCTTAGGGCTCTGGACAGCAGTCGTCAGAAAGCCCCCTGACTTGTGTGACCCTGGTGCTGCCAGGCTGCAAAGGGGCAAGAGAGGCATCACCTCAGAGGTTCCCAATTTCTCAAAGACTGGTGTGTGTGGGTGGAGAGGGGGCCAGGGATGGGGAAGTGGCTCGAGGGAGAGATGAGAGAGGGCTCAGAGGGTGTCACCATCTCCCTGGGGGATGAGGGCGGGGAGAGGAGGGGGAGGAGGGGGAGGGCTGAATTGTGACTAGGCTATTAACTCTGAGTGACCTTGGACAAGTCCTTTGCCTCCTGGGACCTCACATCCTCATCTGGAAAGTGGGAGTGGGACAAGATGCTCCCCGTGCCTTTGCCAGCCCCAGTGCACGGAGACCCTGGGGATCGCTGGCTGTCCTCTCTCCTCCTCTCCTTTCTCCCTTCAAGGAGCTCTCTCCCCTCTGTTTATTGCTAAGCCTCTAACTCTTGCGACCAGCTATGTGGTGTCTGCTACCCCCATGCCCGCCTCACAGACAAACCTCACAGCCAAGCCTCAGAGACGTTGAGTGGCTTGCTACTGGCCACACCGGGAGGAGATGGGATTTGAACCCAGGCTGTCTGACAAACAAAAGCTTGCATAAACCACCCTGGGACCCTGTCCCGGCCCACCCCGGCACTGGCTCCTCCCCTAGGAATCCTCCGCTGGCTGGGGAGGGCTCAGAGGGCCAGGAGGGGGCCATCACGGGCAACCACATCCTGTGACAGTTGCCCTGGGGAGGGGAGGGCTAGCTCAGTCTCCGCCTCTGGGACAGGTGAACGGAAAATGGGCCTTGCTGAGCCCCGCAGGCGGGATCCAGAGCCCAGCCTCCTCCAACACCTGCCTGCTCTGCGAGCCCCAGAGGAATCTGACCCCCGGCCGGTACCCAGAAGGCAGAACTGGGCATCGGTCCTTGGACCGGGCTACAGTCCCGCCTCCGAGCAGATGGAACACACAACTGCAACCCATCCCCAGTAAATACACGCCCGCCTCACCTCCAGCTCCTCCCTCCCGGCCCGGGCCCGATCTCGGCCAGGGGCCTTTGAGCATAACATGTCCTGGCATCACCCTGTCTCCGAAACTCTTGGAGCCACTGAGCCAGGGCCTGAGTGGGGCAGAGAAGAGAGGGGAGTGGGCCGCTGAACGCAAAGGCATGTCTGTGGCCTCCTTCTCCGGGAAGGCAGGGCACGTGTCCCCAGCATTTTTCATGGTGCTGGGCCAGAGGAGGTTTCCAGGTGAATGGACAGAGCTGCCCCCACTACACACACAGACACACACACACAGAGACGCACACAAACACACAGAGACACACGCACAGACACATAGACACACACAGAGACAGACACACACATACACACACACAGGCACACAGACACATAGACACACACACAGACACATAGACACACACAGAGACACACACAGAGATGCACACATACACACAGACACACACAGGCACACAGGCACAGACACACGCACAGACACACACAGGCACACACACACAGACACACACACAGATACACACACACAGGCACACAGACACACACAGACACGCAAGCACACACACACACACAGGCACACAGACACATAGACACACACAGACACACACACACAGACACATGCACACACAGACACACACGCACAGAGACTGGGCACTGTAACAGCTCAAGGACTTGTCACTCTATGCCCCGGTCTTATTTAGCAATTACTTTAATCTCCGGATACTCAGAACAGACCCCAGCAGCTGGCGCTGAGCCCGCAGGCCTCTCTCTGGAGGCTGCCTGGACGGATTGTATCCATGGCTCCGGTGAGGCTGCATATTCACGCGCTCCCTGGGAAGCTCCCAGCAATCCAAGAAGACAGGTGGGCACGCAGGGCTTCGTGCAGCTTCTGGGCCCCTCCTGGCAGAGAGCTCTGTGCTTCTGCTCCCACGGGGCCCAGGGCCCAACCGTGAGTCTTTGGGGGAGCTGAGCCAGGGCCATCTTTGTCCGGGGTCTTCTGCCCAGGGACAGTCCCTGCAGAGCAGGGCTGTGCCCTGGTGGGCTCCCAGGATCTCTAGAGGCAGGGCTGGCCCAGGCCCCAGCCCCTTGGTCGCGGGGGAAGGGCAGTCCTCCTGCTTGCGGTCAGCTGGCTGCTCCCAGGAACGCTGGACTCCATGCCCTGTTGGTCACCAGCCTGGTTCGGCGGGTGTGTCACCCCCAGCCCCAGAATCCACCTGTCAAAGCAACAGCAGCCCAGCCGCCCCCACACGTGGGAGGCACAGGGATGGGGCCCCTCTCTGCTCTCTCAGTACCTCCGGGCCCTGAACCATCTGAGATTCAGGGAACCAAAGCAGAGACACCCGAGGATCTTCTGGGCCTCAGGAGTCATTCAGTTCAACCCCTCCCTCCCCCTGCAGCCTGATGAAAGGTGGCCCAGGCTGCTTGCTCATGCCTGAGACAGAGCGCTCACTACCTCTCAGAGGCAGCACCCTCCACCTTGGGGCTGTGTGGGGCTGAGGGGGGGTCTGTGCCAGTAGCTTCTATTTGATGGATGGAGACTGAGCGGTGAGTGCAGGGTGAGGGCTTTCCCTGCGTCTCTCCGGGGAAGGCCTGTCAGCCCCCTGGGGGACCATGTGGGAGGGCAGGGTGTGGGAGGGTGGGCAGGGACAGCAGGAGTCCAGCAGAAGGGAGCCAGCCACCTGGGGCCTCAGCCGGGCCCAGCCTAGGCTGCTCCAATGTCATCGTACTCCTCGCTGTCAATGGAATCAGGCTGCGGGGTGGGGGCTCCTGTGTGGTGGGAGGCTTGGGTCAGTGGGAGGCTGGTCACCGCCCCTCCTGCCCCATGAGACAGAGCTGAAGGGGTCTGAGTCCACATCCCTCCCCGGTGATGCCGAGTGGGGTGCAGTGACCAGGCTCCTATCACGTTGTCTTGCTCACTACCATCTTCCTTGCTAGAATGTCAGCCCAGAAAGCAGAGCCTCATCTGTGCAGTTTAGGGCCGTAGTCCCCAGGCTTGCACAGGAAATGATGGGTGACTTGACTGCTGGCACACCCCCTGCTACCACAGTCTCCCCCAAGGGGCCACCGGCTACTGCTGCTTGAATGCGTCCACTAATGGGGAGCTCACCTCCTCTCAAGGGATTCTTTGGATCTTTCTTTGTCCCATCTGCAGTCATTTTCCCCACCTCCTCATATTCTTGTTTGTTTAAAAGAATCCCTTTCCTTCTCTTCTTTTCCTCTTGGGCTCATGAATCCAATGAATCCAGAATTCCCCCACTTATCCATCCCCTGCTTCCTGTCTGCCCCCCCCTTCCAGGACCACCTCCCTTCCCACTGGCACCTGGACACTCCAACTGCTCCGTCGAGGGTGGCTGGGGCGGCGGCTGGAAGTTCTGGTACCACTCCCCGGACGAGGTGCTGGAGCTGTCATCGGCCAACGGCCCTGCTGGAACCCCCCAGAGGTGATCACTGTCTGCCTGGAGACGGCCAGCTCGCAAGCTGCCAGAGCTGGGAAGCCCTCAGGGACTCCCAAGTGTCAAGTTCCTCGCTTGACCATGAATGAAGAAATGAAGGCCCAGAGAGGGCTGGAGCCTTGTCCCAGGTCACCCAGCAAGTGGCCCCAGAGCTGGGGCTAGAATCTCGAACTCAGCCTGTCTGGGAGCTTCCGGCTTTACGCTTCCTCCAGCCAGGTCGGCTGTGGGATGGGGGGCCAGGGCATGCACGGAATCCTCCTGGGCCCAGCTTACCTGAAAAAGTACCTTGGGAGCCAGCCAGCTCCAAGTTTGGGGGCTGCTCCAAGAGGGGGCTCCTCTCTGTAGAAAACACCGGAGGGGCCCACGGAGCTGGCCTGCTGCTGGGCCTATTGCAGTAATCTTCCCCAGACGAGGTGCTGGACCCACTGCTGTTCCTTGGGTGGTGCTGGGAGCCCAGGAGGGGGGCGTCCGCCGTGTAGTGTCCAGTGCCGACGGGTGGGATCTGGGAAGCACGCGTCTCTGGCCCAGGAAAAGGAGGACGGTGAGGAAAGAAGCAGCAGTGCACCAAGAGGGCGTTAAATGAGACTCAAGAAAGAACTAACTGCCAAGAGAAACTGTTGCAATCAGGAAGGACCTGCGGAGGCGGGTCCTCAGGCTGAGCTGAGGCTCTCAGTCGGGAGTCAGGGCTGACATCGCTGTCACTGCCCCCATACACCTGCCCAGCCCGACTCACCTTCCTCCAGGGGAGGCATCTGGAACCTGTTCTGCCGGACCTCCTCGTCCGTGAGGCGGTGCCGCTGAGAATCTGCAGGCAGAGGGGTGGTGAGGAGGGGGGCAGGTCCACCTGCTCGGCCCCGGAGCCTGGAGGAGGGGTCGCTGTGCCTTGGGACTCGGGAGGGTGCCCTGAGGCTGAACAGTGTGGGAGGACCACCCCAGGGGTATAGAGGGGCTTCACATTTCCCATCAGATCCCAGGCTCTTGTCCTAGTCCAGGTGGACCCTGAACCCTCTAACCAGCACGGGATCAGGCTGCTTCTGGCCAGAAACCCTAGTGCCTTGGCCCTCGCTGCTCCCCAGCCGCCCCTCCTTCTGCATAAGGAAGCAGGGTGAGTCCTGGGCTCTCTCCTTGCGCCCTGGAGCCTCTGGGCAGAAGGTGCCCCATCGAGGAGCCTTCCCGGAGCAGAAGCTGGAAGGCCTGGAATCCTTGCCTCCCGGGCTTTGGGGCACCTTCACTTCGGAACCGGAGAGGGGATGCGGATTTGTGGAGTCTTAAGGACTTGAGGGTCTGGGATCTTGGAGTCTGCTCTCTCGAACCCGGTACCACTAAATCTGAGTCACGATGTTGTAGGACTTTGCACTCTCGGTCCTGCATCTTACACGCCTGGGCACAGAATCTCAGGTTCTAGGGATGCCCCCCCCGGTGGGTCCCCAAAGTGGCTTTGCAGCATGACCGCAGTGGAAGCACCCGCCTCCCACCCCAGAGGCCCTGGTTCAGCAGCTGGGGCACAGACGGCTAGCTGTCCCTCACTGTCCCTCATATCCATGCTCCCCTCCTGCAGGAGGAGACCCTCTGGCCTTTATCTGGACACACAGCTGCTCAGGACAGAGGCTTCATCTGCCGGCCTCTCTTGCAGCTGGTGGCCTTAAGTTTGGGCCGGGGTGTGTGTGTGTGTGTGTGTGTGTGTGTGTGGCTGTGAGTGGGAGTGATGTGGGCATCTCTGGCATCCTGCCTTTCAGGGTAGGGCCTGCCCCACCTTCCCTTCCCCTCCTGCTGCCCAGGATGTGGGCATGGTAGTGAGCCATTCTGGACCACGTGGACGAGGGCAAGATCTTAGGGACTGCACAGCAGCAAGAAAGCAGAAGCCGAGGCACCTGCCGATGGCTCAGGACACTGTCGTTTGGGGGCCTCGGTCACACACAAACTCCCATCCTAACCTATGTGGTGGGTCCCGGCGGGAGCCGAGGAGTGTTTGACGAGCTCCCAAGGGAGTCCACCACAGGCGCGGGATTCTCTGCTCTAACGTCCAGCGCTGCCCGGGGCCTGCCTTGAGCACTGTCTTCCCCCCTCCTATCCCCAGCAGGCAGGGAGCGGAGCTGGAAAAGCCGGCTAAGAGGTTCAAGCTGGGCTCCTCATGAAGGGAGGGGACGGGGTGAGGAGGATGGGCAGGGTGGGACACAGAAGGGGTGTGAGCGTGTGAGAAGCCATCCGAGCGTGTCTCTCGCCTGGACTTCCTTGCCTAACACAGACACAGCCACCTTTGGGTGAAGGTCAAGGGGTGTGTCTTAAGACCCCCATGGCCAGAGACAAAGGTGGGAAAGAAGGAGGCTGGGGACACGGAGCTGTCTCTGAGGTCACAAAGCGCTTTGAAAGCTTCGGTCAGTCCGGGGGAGAGTGCAGGGGTAATTAGGTGGAGCCCACTGATGGTCCCCGCCAACTGGGCCCTCTCCCTGGTTGGGGCAGGTGGGCCCCCCGGGGAGCCCAGGCCCAGGCACTCACTGTAGAAGGTGGTCAGGGCCACGGGAGGCTGGGCGCTGAAGTCATAGTGCTCGTAGTCTGAGTCCGAGCTGGAGTCCGAGTCCTTGGGGAGTGGGGTCTGGACCTGGATGGGCAGCTTGGGAACTGGGGAGAGAGCAGAGTTGGGGGCGTGGCCAAGGTGGGGTAGGGGGGGCAGAAAGGCACAGGGAGAGGCAGCAGAGAGCAGAGCCTGGATGGTGGGGACCAGAGACAGAGGGGCAGGGAGAGCGCCGGGTAGCCCGTCTTGTATAAGACCCTCCAGCCTGGGTTTTCCAAGCCCCCCCCCACCCATTTCAAACACGGGGAACTAATAACATCTGTTTATTTCACAAACGGGGAGCAGTCACCGCATGCCTGGCTCTGTTCAGACATTTAAGAAATGATCTCATTTGGAATCTCGTAACGACTCTTGGGGTAGGTACCTCCGTGTCCCCATTTTACAGTTGGAGGAACTAAGGCACAGCAAGGGAACTTGCCCAGAGAAGCAGGCAGTGTGGCTCTTAGCCGCTAGCCCACAATAGTCAGTGAGCAAACGCTCCGAGCCTAACTTGTGGGCCAGGTTGTGTAGTCATATTCTTTCCTTGAACGCGTGGATACCGTGTACGGAGACTATTTATATTATTTGGCTGAGTTTTGTATTGGTTTTCCTGTCATCGAATGCTTTCAAATAAAGGTGACTTAATATAGTCACAAGGCAATGCGATTAAGCTTGAGTTCCTTTGCAAGACTTTCAAGAAGTATAAGCAATTTTTCTTTCATTCAGAAAATATTAAATAAAATGATGTTCCAGAAAAATCTTGATGGGGCTCTGCAGGAAGACTGATGGAGCAGGCCATTGGAAGAGGCTATAATATCCCAAACCTACCGGCCAAGTAGCAGGGCTGAACTGTCCTCTGAGAAATTCCCTAAGCCGGTATTGTTCCAGAACTCCAAAGCCTAGCCTAGAATGACTACCCTGGAAGGCCATCTGCCCATCAGGGCTCAGATTGAGACATGCCATGCTCAAGGTCCCAGAGGCCCCAGTGGGCTGGCTGAGGTCTCCTCTCCAGCCAGGGCACTGCTTTGACCTAAACAGACTGACCCTCCAGAAAGGATACCCTTCCTGTCCTCCCCAGCCCTCCCCACCCCCACAGTGGGTGACATTCTACCTTCTTCTTTGGGAATGGTGATGGGAGCATCTTGATAGCTATTGATCCCTTCTGGGGTGGTGGTGTGCAGGTGCTGGTCGGTCACCGTCACAGGGAGGGCTGATGGAGGGGAGGCAGAGATTCTATGAGTCATTTTTTGCTCTCTCCCAGTCCGCTTGGTCCTATTCTCATTGAGACACCTTCCTCCTCACCCCCCTGCCCCAAACACACATGCATGTACACATAGAGTCTGGTCGGTCCTTCCTTGCATGGACCACTTCTGCTGGGCATGCTGGGAAAATCCTTCCCATCGGGAGGTGCCCCCCGGGGCCAGGGCTGGGTGGCCATTGCTGGATCACTGCCACTCCTGCTGGAGTCCCGCAAGGCCCACGTCCCCCTGAGAGGGTCACACCTCAGGCCTGCTTCTTTCCCTCTCTGGGCCTTTCCCATGGCTCCCAGAACTCTGTACGTACCGTATTTTCCTTTAACGTTCAAGAGGATGACGGCTACGAAGATGAGTAAGCCAAGGACGAGAATCCCCAGAATGACGCAGAGGATGAGCAGCACTAGTTCCCGTGATTTCCAGTCCTCCATTTCCATGGTCACAGAAGATTCTGGAAGCAAGAACCCCAAATCAGGGAGAAAGAGGGATGGACATAGACTTCTCCTTGCCCTTCTTGCCTCTCGAGCCTCCCTGCAGCTCTCCCACTACCCTTTTGGACCTATCCTCCTCCCCTCTTCTTTTTTCTAAATTTACCCATTTGCTTTCAGGTGCCCTGTATTTAGTAGGTAGGTGCTCAAGAAACGCATATTGAATGGATAATTGACTGAAGGAAACTTTCCCCTGGACACCAGCCCACAGGGATCTCTCTCTCTCCGCTCAACAATTATTGAGTGCCCACTGTGTGCCCGCTAAGCCCTAGGGATACAAATATGACATCAGCATCACAGGCCTTGAGGGAGCTGCCTAGTGGAGGGATCGATACGTTGGCTCAATCCAATATGGTGTCATGCTTGCTGGGATGGAGGTGTGGGCAGGTATGAGGCCCTACAAGGGGCACCAAGGCTGGCTTCCCAGAGAAGGTGTCTTGGGCCATCAGGAGAGCAAGATCTCCACTCTCCTCCAGTAGGAAGCAGCGGACGGCGTAGAGCCCGTGAACCTGGGCCAGCCCCTGTGGCTCTCCTGGGGTTGCCAAGGGGCTCCACACTTGTCTTCAATATTTGCGAGATTAACTCATGCTCAGACACTGCTTACTGTGGATTCTGCCCTGTTCCAAGCACTTTAGAAAAATTAATTCCCTGGAGACTCACAGCAGCGCCAGGAGAAAGCTGCCATGAGTATCACCCCATTTGACAGTCAAGGGATCTGAGGCTCAGAGAGGAGCTGACAGGAGAGTGAGCTCCCGTCCCTGATATACCAGGATTCGGGGAGCCGGGGAGCTGACATGGCAGGGAGGGAAGGCGAGAGCAGCAAAAGCACCCACAGAACAGAGCGGTGGGGCAGGGTGGGGGCAGAGGGAGAGGACAGTCCATTGTCTGGAGGTGGGGGATGGGGGATCAGCACTCCGGCCCCTCCCCATGGCGCATGCGCCTTCACGCATGTGTGTCTCTGAGAAACCGTGAACCGAGTGACACTCACCTACAGTGACTGGCTGAACACTTGCAGGGACTTCAGGAGTGGACAGATTGAGCAGACTCCGGGAGCCTGTCGGAAAGCACCGTTCATGGCCTCAACACATACAACTGAGCACCTACTGTGTGCCAGTCCTCGTGTTAGACACTGACCAAGGCAGACATGGAAGCTGGAGTGAGGGGCATAGTCATGGGAAGCGGGGTGAGGGGCAGATGGTTAAGGACACCTGCTTTTTCCACCCCCCACAATAAGGAAGATCTCATGGAGTCAATGCTGGGAAGTTTCTCTGGTTAGAATAAGAGGCTAATAAAAGGAAGTATCTCTTCTTTCTGTAAAAAATCTGCTACGACCACAGATCCCTTTCTCTGTTAAGTCCTGGGTTCACTTAACATTGGCCTTGGGAGTGGGGAAGTTGACCCGATGATCATTATCCTTATCATTCGACAGGTAAGGGGTGGAGCTTACAAAGTCCCTTGGTGGATAGTTCCTGATTTCCCAGCGACCCTGCGAAGTGGCTAGGGTCAGCATGCACATATCCGCGGACCTGCAGCCTCCCAGTGCGTGAGCGGCCGACCTGGAGTTCATAGCCAGGTGCCTGAACTCCATGGGGACATTAATACCACTCGTCCTTGGGTCTAATGCTCCGGTTTTTTTCGCATTTTAGCCTCTCTGAAATTGCTACAATCAATGACATGTTGTGAGTTTATTCTGGCCGCATTTTTGTCCTTTATGGCACGTGAACTAATAATAGTGTGACATATCGAATGCCACCTTAGATTCGGTGAAATATGGTAGAGCCCAATTCATAGCGTGGACATGAGGCTTAGCTGAAAGAAGAGGTATCAAGTGCTCCCCAAGGTCTGCCCCATGATTGGGCACAGACCCTGTCTCCCAATATTATTTTCCTATGACCACCTATGATCACGAGCCCTGGGGTGGCAGCTGGTTTCACCTCCTGAGCCAATTCCAGTCAACAGGGACCACTGCTCAGCATACAGTAAGGCCTTCATAACTATCTGGGGGCTGAGTCGAGGCTCCCTGGGCAAGAATGCCCTGATTCATCAGCCCTGTCTGCCTGGACATGGTGAGTAAGGGTGATGGTCCCTCTAATGCCAGCGGTTGTCATTCCTGACCTAGTCCGAGGTCTTAGTCTTCGGAGTCAGGCGGAATTCCTGGTGCAGATCTGGGGGAGGGGGGCCGGGAGGGTACCTGAGCAGAGGACTCTGGCTGCGCTGGACTGGCTGCAAAGGTTGGAGTTGTTGAACCTCCAGGAGCAGTCGGCGAGTGTGGGCTCGTCTCCTGTGCACGAGTAGTACATTCTGCCCGGCAGGGAGTGGGGCAGCCCGCTGGGTGTTCCGACCATGGTCCCACAGCCCAAGGCCCGGCAGAGCACATGGGCCTCCGGTGCGTACCACTCGCTGTTACACACTGTGCTCCAGACCCCACGGAACTGCACCTCCACCTGCCCCTCGCAGGAGTCACGGCCCCCAGTCAGCCGCCAGGACTGGTGCTCTTCAGGGGAGAGGTGGGGCGGGGGCAGAGTCAGGTCGGGATCCTTCGGGCTGAAACCCCCACCAGACCAGACTCAGGAACGCAAACACCCTACAGGCAATCAGTCTCCAGATCCTGTGTGCTTTCCCTCCTACATCGGCACCCCACCTCATCTCGGCCACCGGCTCTGGCCGGCACTGCATGCCTGCTACTCAGACTGTGGTCCGAGGACCTGCGGCCTCACCATGGCGTGGAATCTTGTTAGAAATGCGGCATCTCAAGCTCTGCCCAGACCTACTGAATCAGAATCTATCTTCACCAAGACCCCCACCCCCCATTCCTGTGCACAGTAAGGAGACGGCCTGGCTGGACCAGGACTTCATGGGCTCCTCCTCCGGACTGCTGACGGCCTCCTCAGGGGCCTCCCTGCCTCCATCTCCCCTTGCTGCTCTGAACCAGGTGACCAACTCCCTACTGGGGAAGAGTCTCCTCTCTGATGTGGTTTCCTCCAGGAGGTGGGCAGGCTTGTCCCTCCAACTCTGGATGGCTGGCTCCCTCTAATTGCCACCTGGCTTCCTTTCCTAGGGCTTTTATCGCTCTCTCCCCCCGGATGGCGCTTGCCTGGGTCTTACCTTCCCTAGTGCACCTGACCTCGCACCGGCGGGGGCCACCCCTCCCCGCACCCTGGCCGCCGGTAAGGGCTGGGGCTCAGCTGCCGCCTGCTGACCTGAACACACAACGCCGGCGTCCTCCTTGTGGCCGCAGTAGCCATCTCCTGGCAGGCCCGGGCAGTCCCACAGGTAGCTCTCGGCCCCGGAGCAGTTCACCTGGTCCCGGTGGATGGGTCCTCGGCCAGGGGCAAAGTGCAAGCCTGGCAGGGCCTGAACCGCCCAGCCGCAGTTCAGTTGCCGGCACACCACGTGGGAATCCTCCAGGTCCCACGTGTCGTCGCACACCGAGCCCCACTGGCCGTACTCTAACACCTCCACGCGGCCAGCGCACCGACTGCTACCACCCACCAACCGCAGGGCGCGGTTCTCTGCAGAAGGAAGGAAGGGAAAGGGTTTGTGGGTGGTCGAGGAAGAGAGGGCTAGGAGGGTGGTGGCGGCTGTGGATCCAGTGAGAGGAGCTTGTAAGTCAGTGGGCAGGACTGGAGAACCCTGTTAGGACTGGGGCCCTAGTGGGCAGAGGTAGGGGACTCAGGACTTGGGACCTGGGGAGGGGGATGGATACTTGCGGGTGGGCTATGGAGCCGGTGGAGGGGCTAGTAACCTGGTGGGCGGGACAGAGGAAGCCTCAAGGCTGAGGGCTTTGGGGCAGACTGGTGGGCGGAATTAGAGACCTGGGGGGCGGGGCCTCAAGAGCAGGTTGGGGGCTGGAAAGTGACAATGCTAAGGGACACTGGGGAACCTGGCATATTCATGTATAGGGAGGTAGGGGCAGAGATAGAGGTCCTAAGTGAGAGAAGGCACAGGACCAGTAAGTAAGGGCCAGAGACCCAGTTAGGATTGGGCACCCAAGTGGTCAAACTGGAGATCTAGTAGGGAGAGAGGTTTGGGGGCCAGATCAGAGGCTTTGCTCAGAGCTGGAAATGAGGCAGTGCTGCTGTCCTCCAGTGTGGGAACCAGCTGTGTTTGCGATGGGGACGGGGCAGGGAGGGGGGAAGTCTGGAGGGTAAGGCTTGTGCCCAGCGTCGAGGACTGGGGACGGGAGTGAGCAGCAATGGCTGAAGGCCGGAGGGTAGGGTAGGCCGGGTGCAGGTGGTGGGCCATACCTTCACAGGTGACCTTGGCCGGCGTCTCGTTCCTGTCGCACGCGTGCTCCACCACTTTGCAGAGCTGCCACTCGGCACTTGTGCATTGGACGGCGGGCGCCAGGGCCAGCGTGGCGTTTGTGGCCTCGCTGGTGTTCCCCACGCCTGGCCCAGGCGGCGGCTCCGGGGACGGCAAGGCGGGCGGGGTGGATTCCCAGGCCCCGCCGCAGCCCAGCGCGCGGCACACGGCCTCAGAGGCCCAGCTGTCCCAGAAGGCCCCGCAGGCCGGCTCCCAGGACAGCCCAAGCCAGACCTCCACCGTCCCACCGCAGTGGCTGCTCCCGTTCACCAGGCGGACCCCGAGCGGCTGTCCTGGAAGTGCCAGACACCAGCTGAGGCCTCCACCCCACGGGAGGACAGGTCTCAGGGGTGGGAGTGGAGACGGCCGGCTGCCAGGGACTCCACTGCCTTATTGTGGACAGTATCCCACTGGGTTCTGGGTCTCAGCCTTACAGTCTGCAAAATGGGGCTGGGCTGGTTCATCCCTGAGCCCTCTCTGAGGCCTGACCTGGTTCTCCTTAGAGTCAGGAGAAGGGGGCTGAGGGCGACTAGAGAGGTTAGGATGCCTTCATTAAGTCTGGGGAGAACCAGGGGTCCAGTCTCCACAAACCTCCCTCTCTTGCCCCTGTCTCCAGGGCCCCCTTGTGTGAAAGAAGGGCAGAATTCTGGGTTCAGGGGCTCTCCTTGGTACTGTGGGTGCCACGCTTCCCCCTCCCAGGCCCCTCTGCCTAGGTGCCACCGCGACCTGGAAGCCCTGGAGGATGGAGATGGGGTCTTCGATGGGGTTGAAGGCAGGCTTGGGATGGTGGTTCTCCCTTCCCCAGACGCCCTCCTTGGGGAGCCAACCCCCCATTTTTGCCCAGGACTACACCCCCAGGGTGGCACAGAGCTCTGCACAGAGGAGGTGTTTAATAACTATCTGCTGAGTTAATCAAGGACCCACTTGATGGAACCCTACTGCCCCCACCAAGAGGCCTTTAGCTCGTTCTCAACAAATCCCCTTACAATGCTCACTGAACATTCTGCCCATGTATATGTGACATTTGATCAGTGGCCTTTCGAAGATGCTAGTTCTGAGCTCTCAGAATGAAGGGAATGCTGGCACTTCGGGCATTGAGCCAGGAAGAAGGGTTGTCTGACGTGTGTCTGAAGTTAGGGAATGTCAGGAGGGAGGAAGGGAAAAGGAAAAGGAAAACATCCATTTCCTTTCCCCATCACCCGGGACACCACCGGCTTGGTCTGAGAAAGCTGGCTGTGGGCCCCCAGAAGGATTCTTTCCTCACCTGGCTCCGAGGGTGGGCTCTCCGCATAGCTGGTGTTGGGCTGGTCAGATGGAGCTGGAGACGGGTGACCTGGAACCAACCAACAGCAGCCGTGGTGGGTGAGTGAGCTCAGGAGCAGACGGCACAGAGGTGCCTTGAAGGTCGGGGGCCACTTTCTGGAGCCGGGGCTACATGGGGATTTTGAAAGTCCACGGTCCTGGGCCTTGGACGGAGTTGCCTCTGTTCAGGTTGGGGAAATTCTCCAGCTCTGCTCCTGCCACAGCGACTTCGTCTTTGAATTGTACGAACGCACTCAGAAATCAGAGGAGAGCAGGAAGGAACGACTGTGGGCTTTGGGGCCAGACCTGCTTCCTGGCCGAAGTGACCAGGGATGGGTTACCAACCTCTCTCGGCCAGAGTCCCAGTTTGTGGGCCACAGCCCCTAGGGGAGCAGTGTTGCGCCAGAAGGAGTCACTGTCTGTAACGTACTTGACATACAGAAGAAGCTCAAACATGGGAGTTACTGTTAGGAAAAACATTTTCTTGTGGAAAATCTGTTTGAGAAATTCATACCAGACTTCAGGGCGACCGGCGCGCCCTGGGGGTGGGACCATCCAATTGTAAGCGCTTTCAGATACTGCAAAACTCACATTTGCCGGGGGCCGAACATATGCCGGCATATATTATTCGCATATTTTATTCCATTTCCCTTCAACCACACCATGAGGGAGATACTAACATTCACTTTTTACGAACTCGGAAAGCGAGGCCCGAAGATAGAAATCCATCTCCTGTTCCCCTTGTCCCCTTCGTCCCTCCAGAGCCGCTGTCCACTGGGCCCTGGTGGGCCGATTAGTTTGGACTACATCAGCCTCTTCCTGGGCCCTTGAGCTTCTGTTTGGTTCAGCCAGTAGGGAGCCACAGCAGACAGAGGAGGGAGTGGGGAGAGTGGTGTGGAGGTGCTTATTCCCCTCACTCCTCCTCTGCGAGCTCCCCCACCTGGAGGGGATGGCTCCTCTCCTTGACTCTCTCCTTCTGGTCTCCTGACCACTCCCTGGTCTTGCCTCCTTGGGCCCCGGTGCAAACAGCCCCTCTGCCTCCATCTCTTGCTCACCTTACCCTTTGTAAATAAGCCCCTTCAAATGCTCCTATTCTGAGAGTGCCACCCATTTCCTGTTGGGTCTCTAACTGATCCACGGCCTGAGGCCACCCAGCTCAGCGAGAAGCAGAACCTGGACTCGAGCTGTCTGCAAGGACTTGGCTCTATGCGGGGCAGGGGTATTGCAGCTTGCAGAAGCACAGAGGGAGGACTGTGGCAGAGACCCCTGTGCTCCTAAAGGGGCTCGGCTGCACTCAAGTCTCCTACTTAGGCTGGGCCATTGCTGCCCAGGAAGAAAGACGAGCCAATGTAGGTAAGAGGCAGTGAGCGTTCTCGTGTCTTTTTTCTCTGTTGTGCCAGTATCTGAGGCCCTGATGCCACCGCAAGATAGAAAGGGATGCTGACCCCATTAGAATTTTGTGTAAGAAGTAAACCTGTATTCCCGTTCAGATCCGGGTGCCCCCTCCAAAAAAAAAAAAAAACCCCACAAATAACCCTAAAAAATAAAAAACAAAAACAGCTCCAAAAAACCCCAAAATCAGGAGCGAACCTTTATCGGGTTAAGCCATGACAATTTCAACCTGTGCTTGTTACCTGAGCCCAGCCCGGCCTGGCCTGACTGATAGGAGCCACAGACTCCCACGGCGGCTACACAGTCTCACCCTCCCCCGAGCAGATTCTGTGGACTCGCCCCCAGACGTGCACGCACGCGCCCCCACACCCACGCCTGCAGACACAGCTCTCCTACAAGCATCCGTCTGGGCCACTCCATCACTCAGACAGAAAGTAATCAGGCCTAGAATTGCCTGTCCTCACCAACTCCCTGGTTGGCTGCCCAGCCTGACCCCCCTGGAGCGGACTCGGAATTCAGAGAACAGACTCCATGGCTAATGTAATATTCAGAACAAGAATTCAGAGGCCCACAAATTAGGATGGCAAAATCCCAGTTCCCACAGCAACGGCCCCACTGCCCCAGAGTAGTTTTCAATATGTGGGCTGGGGCCCGGGGGAGACTGGGGTGCTGGCCGCGTGTGTTTGCGTATATGTGTGGGATTGTGGTGGGCGTGTGAGTGTGTGGCTGTGACCATTTGTGTGTGAGTGTCTTCTTGTGTCTGTGTGCATGTGACCAGGCGTGTGTATGTGGAAGCCTCTCTGGGTCTGGGAAACCACTTTCTCATGTGTGAGAGCATGCACGCTTTCTGCTAGACCAGAAAACCCCGGAGAACAGGGCCCAAGGCTGAGCCAGCCCTGCGTACCCCAGGGTGCGCACCTCAGTGGTTGTTGATTGACTGACTGAAGGAAGAGTGCACAGGAACTGCGGGGTGCAAGGCCAGAGATCGCCAAGGCAGTTTGTTTCCTGTGTCACAGGCATTTCCCTGTCCTCTACCCCAAGAAGGGATCCTGGCGTTTGCGTGCTCTGAGCCCTGTGCCTATAAGAACAAAAGCAGAATTTACCTCCCCCTCCTTCCATCCAGGCTTCTGTTCACGGAGGGCCCAATGTAGGAGGGGGTGCTCCCCTGGCACACCTTTGCCTGCTCGCCTGCTTCACAATTTTCTTTAAATTGATTTCTTTTTGCTGCAGTAAATTTATTTGAAAAAGAACCGTTACCTTTTCCTGGGAATTTGCTTTACAGCATTAAGACACTCAAATATAAAAGCATTCATTGCAGGGGCGCCTGGGGGTCGGTTAAGTGTCTGATGCTTGATTTCGGCTCAGGTCATGATCTCAGGGTTGTGAGATCGAGCCCCGTGTCGGGCTCCGTGCTCAGCCCGGAGTCTACTTGAGATTCTCTCTCCTTCTCCCTTCGCCCCTCCCCATCCTAAATAAATACAATCTCTTTTTAAAAAAGTGTTCATTGCAGTTTCTTGGAAAATTAATCACTGGAAACAGAGTGAACGCTCGTTCATTGGGGAAACGGAATGAATTATGGTCCATTTACGGCGTGTCCTCTCAGGCAGCCTTTATAAAGAGTGAACTGGACTCACACCAGTTGGAGGGATTTCCATGCTGTGTTGAGGAATGAGGCAAGATACAGAGAAGGAAATGTAATATGTTACAACTCCTATAAAGCAATGGCCAAAAAACGGAACCAACTAAGCCACCAGGCGCCCCTAAATATTTTTCTTCCCACGCGGCTCAGTGTTATTAGGTACCAAGTTCATCTACTAAGTTCAGTTACGCTATGTGCCCCAGAAAATCATCTTGAGTTGTGCTCCCCATTCTGCAAAGGATAAGGGATGGAGGGGAGGTTGTCCGAGTGGGAGAAGGAAAAGCTTCCCCCCCAGCCCAGGGGGACGGCCGCTTTTCAGGGCAGCCCCAAGCAGAACAGGACAGGACCTCAGATGGGGTAGCCTGGGGAAGATGCCAAGGGGACATGAAATGAAGGGGACTGAGGGCAGGAAAAATGAAGAGTCACCTTGCCTGGAGCCTAAGAAAATGGGACATTCGTTCTCTTGTGTCACTCAGGACTGTGGGATTCCTGGAGGCTTTGAGAGATGGGGGACATGGAAAGGGAGGAGGCATTGACGTTGAAGGAGAGGCCAAGGCCCCCGCTGGCCAGCCCAGTGTCAGAGCAAGCTGGCGGTGGGCGGGGGGGGGTGGGAGAAGCTCTCAGGTCCCGTCAGGGGCTCAGCAGAATACTGCCCTGGGCACCCAGCACAGCCATCAGGGGTGAGAGGAGCACCTGCCCCTCCCTGGCTCCGACAGACGTGTTCAGGAAAACATAGTAAATGCTTGCCGAGTGGCTGATGGGGGAGAGATGCTGCCGGGTTGCGGTTGGGGGGCAAGGCAGGGAGGACAGGACAGACTTAGAGCCATGGGGAAGGAGGACCCCACAGAGGGAACCAGCGTGCGGAGCGTGGCAGGCATCCCTGGCCACAGAGCGCATTGATTTCTTTTTAACACCCGTGTGAAGTGTCGTGAGCCCATATGGCAACAGCCAAAGATCAGCAGCAACAAACCAAGCCCGTCCGACCCAGTATTTTCACTTCTGGGAGCTTACCCTGGACTACTACGCAGAGATTCGAGTCCACGTGTCAGAGCTGGAAAGTTCTAGATTCCTTTCTCCAGCTGGGCCCCTTTCAAACTGTGTGACTCAGGCAGATCATTTAACTTCTGCGAGCCTCGGGCACTCACTCTGCACACCGGGAACAACAGGACGCCCCCTTGCAGCTCATTATGAACACGAAATGAGATGACCCCCAGGACCCTTCTTGCAGCCAGGTCTTAGAGATGCTGCACGGTTGACAGTCTTTCCCTGTGTCATTTCTAATAGGAAAAACATTAAATATTCCCCAAGCTGGAGACAAGGGAATTGTCTGAAAGCAACTGGGGGATTGGTTAGGAAGATCCACATTAAAAATATTTTCAAAAAATATTCACAAAGAAAGACATCTGAGTGGCTCAGTCCGTTAAGCAATCTGCCGTCAGCTCAGGTCATGATCCCAGGGTCGTGGGATCAAGTACTGCATCGGGCTCCCTGCTCAGTGGGGAGCCTGCTTCTCCCTCTGCCTGCAGCTCCCCCTGATTGTGTTCTCTCTGACAAATAAATAAATAAAAATTTTAAAAAATATATTCAAAAAGAGTTTTTAATGATGTGGGGAAAGCTATAAATTTGGTTGTGTTCTCTTATCCAGCCTCCCCCCACCGCCCCAGTCTGGTTTCAAGCTTCTGAAGGTCTTCTAGGACCCAGAGGGAGCCCAAGTTCGGTCCCCCATTCTGTCCTCTCCCTGAATCCTGGGACCCCTTTCCTTCTGTGGCCCCGGCCACATACAATTACAGTGCTTATGGGGATGAGCTGTTGACTGTCATCAGTCCTGCTGGATTCTCAGGGTCAAGTCCCTGTTCCAGGGACTGCTTCTATTTGGTTCACTCCCATATCCCTGGCACCTGGCACAGTACCTTGTCCAGAAGAGCTGCTAAAAGGACACAAATAAGTGAAATTCAATCTCCACTATAGAAAAAAAAAATACAAACACTAGCAAGAAATATACCCATACAGCGAGCTTTATTGTTTTCTCTTTCCTTTTGTTGCTCTAAATTTTAAAAAATCTTCTATAGGGGCGCCTGGGTGGCACAGCGGTTGAGCGTCTGCCTTCGGCTCAGGGCGTGATCCCGGCGTTATGGGATCGAGCCCCACATCAGGCTCCTCCGCTATGAGCCTGCTTCTTCCTCTCCCACTCCCCCTGCTTGTGTTCCCTCTCTCACTGGCTGTCTCTAGCTCTGTCGAATAAATAAATAATAAAAATCTTTAAAATAAATAAATAAATAAATAAAAATAAAAATAAAAAATAAAAAATCTTCTACAACAAAATTAAAAAGGTCTCCAAAGCAACAAACAGGCCTTTTTTTCCCGGGGGAACATGTGGCTAGCTCACAGTATTAATACAGTGAGTTTTAAGCCAACTGTCCTCTCCTTCTGCCCCCTGAGCCTGCGGAGAGGGCCTGGCTGATGGTGTGGCCGTGTCAGCCAGAGCCATACTTGCTCCTGAGGGTGAAATGAAGAGCCCGTGTGCTCCGTGGGTCTAGGTGTTTCCTCTCCTGTAAATGTGAATGTCGTCACTGATGTGATGAGCGCAGTGGAGGGGTCACTGGAAACGGGTCCCTGCTGATTTCTATCATTAGCTTTCTGTGGGATCCTGGTTGGGTCTTTTATACTCCCCGGACCTGTTTTCTCACTTGCAAGGCAACTGGTTGATAGCTTTCTGGTCTCTTCTAGTCCTTCCATCCTTCTATTATAATTAGATAAAATATAAAATGAAAGACAATATTGAACACTCACTGTATGCCCCGTAGATGATAACATTGTGCCTTATCCTCGTGTAGTAGCTATTTGAATCTTCATAACTACTCAATGAGGTGGGTACTATTAGCATTCTTGGGTCATCGCAGAGAAAACTGCAACACAGAGAGGTTAAGTAAGTCACCCAAGGTCACCTAGCTGGTCAGTATTAGAGGCAAGACTAGAACCTGGGCAGTCTGGGTCTAGAAGCCACTCTTTTAAACCACTACATTGCACAACTTTCAACATCCTATCGAGATAGATCGGAAATCTGTCCTATCGTCTCAGTCTATCGTTTCAGGGCTGGGTTCATCATATGCAAAGAGTTCTTATGTATAAATACAGCAGAGGAGTAGAAATCTGGACATGTTAGAGGTCATTTTGTCCGAAATGGAGAATTGTGTAGTGCTATGCTGTCCAATATGGTTAAAATTTTCATTTTATTCAGTTTAATTCATTTAAATCTAATTTTAAAAACTGATATTCGATCCAGTCATTGGAAAACTCCAAAGAAACGTTCGAGCAACATAGACCTGCAAATCTACCTTTTCCATAGTAAATTTTATGAAATCGAGATACAGATTAAAACCTGCTGATGAAACCTTACTGTCTGGATTGAGGTGGGCTTTAAGGACCAAGCACTAACCATATGTTGAAGACTTGGTAAGAAAAAAGAACAACACAGGGGTGCCTGGGTGGCTCAGTTGTTAAGCCTCTGTGCCTTTGGCTCAGGTCATGATCCCAGGGTCTTGGGATTGAGCCCTTCATCGGGCTCCCTGCTTGGTGGGAAACCTGCTTCTTCCTCTCCCACTCACCCTGCTTGTGTTCCCTCTCTCGCTGTCTCTCTCTCTGTCAAATAAATAAATAAAATCTCTAAAAAAGAAAAAAGAACAGCACAAAGAATATAAAACAGCTCATTGATAACTTTCTGTATTGTCAGCATGTTGAAATGATATTTTGGACATCTGGGTTAAATAAAATATATAAGTATGTTAACTTCATCTGTTCATTTTTACTTTTAGAAATGTGGCTCCTGGAAAATTTAAAGTGACAAACGCAGCTCTCATCATATTTGCATCAGACAGCATGGTGCGGGTGAGGACATGGGCCTTGCACCCATGGGCTTGGGCAGGAGTCCCAGCTCTGCCCTCATTAACCATCCAGGAGTCATTTAGACATGTAAGCCTTACTCTCCCTTCCATAAACTGGAGTTCACAATGCTTCTCTCAGAAGGCTTTTAGTGAGTGAGTGTTTTGTAAGCCGTTGAGACCACGCAGACGTAATTATTATTACTGCCCAAGCCTATGATTTCATTGAATTGATAAAAAATCTGCGGCCCCAGGGTGGGGAAGTGTACCCCAAAGCCCACGGTGAGTCAGACTCCCAGGACAGTGGTCTTTTTCTAATTCTTGAGATGGCCTAATTTAGTTTAATTCTCACAGCTAGCCCACAAATGGGGAAACTGAGGTACAAAGCCATTAAGTAATTTGCCCAAGATGACACAGTTAGAAAAAGGCAGAGCTGGGATTCGAGCTCGGGCTATCTGGCTCCAGAGACTACACTCTTAACCGCTCTACTCCACAAGTTGGAATCCAGCGTCCTGGCTTTTGCTTCAGTGACCATGCCGGGGGTGGGGGGCAGGAGCTCTGACAAGCCAGGGGGGGTCTTCCAAATTCCTTTCAACTCTGCACTGCTCAGCAAGCCCTGAACATAGAAATGATAGCCCAGCCCCCAGTGGCGATAGGGATCAGCACTCAAGCCCCAGGGAGTAATTTCCAAAAGGGGTCCTGACTCCAAGGATGAGCCTCGATGAGGAGACCTTTCTTCCCCGGGCAGGGGCCCCTGGGATTTTGTCCCACTGCCCTCGTCACTTGGAGAAGATGAGCCTGCCAGCTTAGCCTCGAGCTGCCCCCGCCCCTTCCGCACCCGTTCGCCAACACAGGCTGGCTCTGGCACCTTCGGAAGCCCCTGTTTCGACTCTGAGGACAAAGGGACAATTAGAAGAGAACCAACCATCAACAGAACCAGAGGGTTTCAGGGAAGGAGCCCTGACAGGGAGGGGGCCGGGACTGTGTGAATGTCTTTGTTTCAAGAACTTTCCTTGATGGGGTGCCTGGGTGGCTCAGTCATTAAGCGTCTGCCTTCGGCTCAGGGCATGATCCCAGAGTCCCGGGATCGAGCCCCGCATCAGGCTCCCTGCTCCGCTGGGAGCCTGCTTCTTCCTCTCCTGCTCCCCCTGCCTGTGTTTCCTCTCTCACTGGCTGTCTCTCTCTCTGTCAAATAAATAAATAAAATCTTAAAAAAAAAAAAAAAGAACTTTCCTTGAGGTTGTTTGTGGGGAGTGACCCATAGAACTGGAAAGAAAAGGGAACAACCTGTAATCCCATTAAAATTGGAAAGAAAAATGGTGCTGGCTCACATGAGTAACTCTGAACTTGACTCAGAGCAGCTCGGGGTGTTCTGTCTTTGAAGGAACTTGGAGGGGTTGTGACACCCAGTTGGGCTGAGTTTATTCCGTCACAGAGAGTGAGGCTGGCCGGGAGGCTTGGTTGGACAGCGTGGCCCTCGATCATAGAGGTGACTGGTGTCGGGCAGGTGTGGGGAATAGACCGGGCTGCACCTGCTGGGAATCACCGAGCCTGGGAAGGTTGGGGTGACCTCTCTCCCCTTGGAATCTAAAGGCAAGTCAGTGACTTGGTGTTTTAGCCCTAGTTTACTTGGACAGTTTTTGTTTTCTCCTCTCTACCTAGGAAAAGCTTGGGGACATAAAGGAAACTCAATGTGCACACTATGAACTGGATATTTGTGCCCCTCCAATCCATATACTGAAACCCTACTCTCCAGTGTGATGGGACTTGGGGGGAGGCTTTGGGAGGGAAGCAGGGTTAGATGTCAGAAAAATCCTGCCTTTTTACCTTTCTTGGGTCACCCTGTCACATGACAGAGGCTGTTTGCCGCACGGCATCCTCCCTGCATGCTCAGGTGGAATTCCCATCCGCTCCACCACCAAATCCAAGGGGAGGTCAAGGACAACAACAACAACTCATAACCTTCACTGAAAGAGAAGCACCACCATAGGAATAATGCAACATAACCGCTCTGGGGTCTGTGAGATTCGGGAACTCCCCCATTCTCTCTCTTGCTCAAGAAAGTGAGGGGGTGTGAGTGACATTATGCTGGGAGCGAAGAAATGAGTGTCTGGCTGGCCTGCGTTCAATTCCATTAACACCCGCTGACCGCTCAGCACGGGCGTGACAGCAGCAGGTGCCGAGGAGATGAGCGAGGCTGGGAAGAGCCTGGGAGGCGGAGGGTCCCACGCACCAAGGCGTCTCTCCGGAAATCCTTTTTTTTCATAATTCAGAATGCATATTTTGGGGACAGGCAGAATAGTGACCCAGACCCTCTCTGCTGATCACTGGCTGTGTGATCTTGGGAAAGTCTTCAGTTTGAAGTTGGCACCATACATGATGCTGGGGCCGCAGCGCGTTGCTTTGAGGGCTGCGTGAAGAGCGTATGTGGGATGCGCAGCACGCACGTGGTGTATGGCCGCCGTCATTATTATCCCTCATCCTGAGGTTTTGGCCTACTTTCTCTTGTCCGGTCCTGAGTGGACAGGGGAGGGCATCTGGCCATTGATTACATATTCCTTCCCAGGCATAAAGATGACTCTGAGGGCCCTTCAGCCTTCTCCCCTGCAAAGGTACTACTCCAGTTCCCCAAAGACTGCCTTCTTCCCTCCTTCCTCCCCATCTTTCTTATGAAGCCTAGGAGAGCTGCCCCACACTCACATCTTGCTGCCCCCTTCCCTGGCTCTACAAGCATCTACAGCGTTCCTGGAGAAGAGAAGTGGCCTGCGGTTGCCATGGTAACAAGAGTTCCTCTGAAAAGCAAAGCCTTCTGTGGTTCTGACCCCAAGGCTTGCTCAGGCTCCTGTGCCAAACTATACCTTCTTTGCCCGTCCTAGGTGATAAGACAAGACACCCCTGAGCATAGAGACTCATGAGCAACTCAATTTAAATCCCAAGAGATAACAGGAAGAATGGGGTTCCAAGAGAGCCCAGCGGGCGGGAGACACTGGCCTTTCACGGGCCCTGTCTGCTTCATCCCCCGTAGATTTCAGACCACTGAGTGCAGGAGGTGATGTCAGGTCCCTCCTCTAGAACTCTGACTCAGTAGGTCTTGGGTGGGGTGCTTGAATCAAACTTGCCTGGGTTCGAAACCCAGCTCATTCCACGCTATGGGATGTTGCACAAATCTCATTATATGCCGGGCTTGCTTTCCCCACTTCACAGGTGTAAAACCCTCCCAGGACTGAAGTCCCATCACGAGAAAGACCCAGCAGCTGGCCCACAGTGAGGACCCAAGATCTTGCTGAGTCAATGAGTACAAAAGTGTATATGTGACTGATGCGTGTGGCACATACACGTAGTAGGTGGATAAAGCAGATTATTAGATAAAATCTTTAAAAAAAATAAAAGGGACACCTGGATGGCTCAGTTGGTTAAGCGTCTGTCTTCAGCTCAGGTCATGATCCCAGGGTCCTGGGATCGAGTCCCGCATCGGCTCCTTGCTCAGCGGGGAGGCTGCTTTTCTCTCTCCCTCTGCCTGTGCTCCCCCTGCTTGTGTTCCCCCTCTCTCTGACAAATAAATAAATAAAATCTTTTATAAATGTAAACATTTCTTGTTTTTTTTTAATGTAAACGTTTCTTAAATGAGGGTGGTGGGGAAGCCTAGAGGTTCTTAAAACACTCTCAATGCATCTCTATATGTGTGTAACATTTCTAACAAAATATCTGGAAGATTCTATAACAGGGTAGTAACAACAGTTACCAATAACATGACTGGTGTGTTTTTTCTCTTTGTTTTCTAAATTGTTTTCTAAATTCTGTAGCTTTTGTTTTATATAAAACTTCAGTGATGAAAATAAAAATAACAGTTTGTTTTTTAATGGCAAGATAGGGTGAAAAACTCTTTATAAATTGCTCGAGTCTTATCAATGCCACTTGCGAATGATTCCTGTGGGCTTATGTGGGTTTTTAATAGTGGTCAATTCTGTCTTCTCCTTCATAATGCTCAGACGAAGGTATTCTTACTGTCCCCATTTTACAGATGGGAAAATTTAGGGTCTAAGAGGTTGAGGAACTTTCCAGAACGACAGGGCCCGTAAGAGGCAAAGCAGCATTTGAACCCAAACAGAGGGTTTCCTGGGCTGCCTTAATTGTCAGGACATAGCAAATGCTCAACAAATCTCAGTTACCATTATTTTTAATAGAAGTCTCTATAGCTCACCTCACCTCCACCAACATTACCGGGATGGTGCCATGGCTAGACCCTCTCTGGGCTCTGCTGCAAGAAGGTGGAGGTAAGGGAGCCCCCAGGCGGCCTGCAGCCCAGAACCTGAAGCCCAGACCTCAACTCCTATCTCCCTGGAGGCATGAAGGGCATTCTCAAGGAACACAGAGGAGAGAGAGTCCGGGAAGTGACTGCAGGGGAGGGGACCTTAGGGCCAGGCCTTGATGGTCAAGGAGCGTTCCACAAGGGCAGGAGGAGTTGACCCCTATTACCAAGGATTTCCTCTGTGCCGAGTGTTTTATCGACATTGTGTACAGAACCCTTGTGACAGCCTTGTGAGAGGGTATTACCATGAAACCCATTTTCCTGACAAAGAGGCTCCAAGAAATGAAGTTATCAGCCCAAGGTCACAAAGCTGGGGCTTGACAGACCCAGAATTTAAATCCAAGCTTGTTTCCCATGCTCACACTTTCCCCTATTGCAGGCAGCCTCAGGGAGAGGAGGCAGAAGGGCATTCTGGGTAGGGACTGCAGCACGAGCAGAGGCCTGGAGACAGGACAGGAACTCGTGTGCTAAGCTGGAGTGAAATTCAAGAATAAAATTCCCCCTATCAAAATACCAACAGCATTTTGCACAGAGCTAGAACAAACAGTCCTAAAATTTGTGTGGAATCACAAAAGACCTCAAATAGCCAAGCAAACTGATGTTTACCAGAGTGGAGGTGGGTTGGGGGTATGGGGGTCATAGGGAATGGGGATTAAGAGTGCACTTATCATGATGAAAAAAAAATTAAATGAAATAAAAAAAAAAAAAAAAAAAAGAATAAAATTCCCCAGAGCTTGGCCCCCCCTGTGCAGGGGGCAGGGCTGGGTTTCTGGGTTTCAGTGGAAGCTGAAACCCTGCTGGGCCACACAGGGTTTTCCAGGGGGCCTGTCCCCACCCACTGGCTCTCAGGAGGGACTCTGGTTCGAGTCTCCGAGACCTGCCGCAGCAGCAGTTTCTGGGTGAACGAAGCTCGAGTGTGGGCACGGGATGAAAATCCCCCCAACTCCTAGGGGTGGGGCTAACACCTTTCGGAGGTGGCCTAAAGCCCCCTTAAGGCAAGGGCCCCCTGCTGTCAGGCACTCAGAGCTGCTGGAAGTCATCAGCTTCCCTGTGAGGAAGGAACCAGGGCCCTTCCCAAGCAGAAGACCTCAGGCTGGGACCAGAACATCTCGGGGTTCGGGGGATAGAGTATGATTTCAGGTCCAAGTCCGAGCCCGCATTCTTAGCTGCCAGGCCTCATGGTTGCCCCATGCTCCCCTCCACAAGCCACATGCAGGGTGCTTTTGAGGTGGCTCGAAAGTCCTTCCACATTTCTGCCTATCTTAACCTTAGCCAAGAAGTGCATTCATTCATTCCTTCATTCATTCTTCACTCTCGGCCAGGCTCCGTGCCACGCCCCACGCCATGGAGGAGGACACAGATATACTCACGGCTGATTATAGTCGGGTCTAATGGCTATCCCTGGGCAGAGCAAAGGGCTCTGGGAAAAGTAGAGGTGGGAGGGAATAACTCTGAGTCCAAAGAGCAGGGGACAATTGGAAGGGGTCTTAGAGGATGAGTAGGAATTCTCAGGGATGAGAAAGTGATGGAGAGAAAGAGCTAGCCAAGCCTTAGACAACCTGGGAGACCTAACCTGCATCTTTCCAGAGGTGAGCGGACCAGGAGGAGAGATCGCCAAGGGCAGCAGTGACCCACCACCCTCTGTACAACCCTCATTCTCCCTGCCAGGGGCCTAGCATCACAGGGCTTCCCCATCATTCTCTGCAAAGGTGCTCGAGCCCTGATTTAAATACTGCAAGACTTGTTGCTTTCTCAGCCCCTACTCCAGTGATGGTTAAGATCTCTGGTCACTGCCTCTCCCCATGGTGTCCAGCCTTTAGGCTTCAATCTGGGGTGAGTAGAGGCCTGGCTCAATGTTTGATCAGTACCAAAGTATGATGGGCGCTTGGGAAGTTTTGCAGAGGTTGGAGGTGAGTTCCCAGGCTCTGGCCACCAGCACCCACTGCTTGGGGCTGAGGGTCTGGCTTGGCCAACTGACCTCCCACCTACTCACTCCTAGCCGCAATCTGCCCTCCCAATCCATTCCTCTGGCTTGTGACTCTGTTTCCAAACTCCAGAGTCCTGGGGAGCAGAGAAGCCAAGAAGTCACCCCCATAGTGTTGGGGGCAGCACGGCAACATTGGAAGTGTGGAGCTTTGGAGTCAGACTGATGTGGGTCCCGTCTCTTCCTCTTCATACCAGGATCTGGATTTCTTAACCTCTCCGAGCTTCCATGATCCTTCTCTATGTAAATGGGGATAGTAATATCACCTTCATGGAGCAATGAAGGGATTAGCAGAGAAAGGGGCCACAAGTTTGCATGCATAATCCCTTACTGCAATTCGAAAGCCCCAGAGACCCCCAAACGAAAAGTGTTTTCAGAACTCTGTTGGTGGCAACGCCTGACCTGAACTAATGCAAGGTGTTCATAGTCTTTGTTTATTCCATATGGCGTGGAAAATCGTACATTTTGCTGCAGAAACATTAACGTATTTGATCCCAACAGCTGACCAGGCCCCGACTGTGACATTACAAAGTATACAAAAGGGCACCACGTCCCCTTTCTGAAATCCAAACATTGTCGATTCTGAATTGTCCCTGGCCCCATGGGTTCCAGAAAGAGACGGAGGACCCGATGCGGCTTTCTGTTTCTCCCCTGACGGAGTAGCTGTGCAGACCACTCCTCCAAATTTAAGGCCAGGAAAGTTGCCCTAACTTCCCTGGCCTCTTCCTCTCTCCTCACCTTTCTTAATGGAAACCCTCCTCCAAAAAGAAGCTTCTGTATAAATCAATAAGGAAAAGGCAAGCAATAGAAAAATGGGCAAAGAGCAAGGATGGGCATTTCAGGGAAGAGGAAACACACAAGACCCATAAACTTATAGAAAGTATCCAACCTCACAGTCATCGGCAAATGCAAAGTAAGGCCACAGGGAGATACTATCTTACACCCACTAAATTGTCTACAGTTAGGAAGTGCGATAAAACTGACTGTTGAGAATAGAGGTCAACAGGGATTCTGCATGTTGCTGGGGGGGAGCAAAGTCGGGACAAGCACTTTAGAAAACATTTCCGTAGTCATGCATGACCCAGAAATTCCACCCCCAAGCCACAGACACACACACAGATACACACACAGACACACACACACACACACACTGCTAGGGGTTGAATTGTGTCTCACAAAAAAAGATATGTTGGAGTCTTAACCTTAATTCCTAAGAATGTGACTTTATTTGGAGATAGGGTCTTCACAGAGGTAATCCACTTAAAATAAGGTCATTAGGGTGGGCTCTAGCCCAATGGGACTGGTGTCCTCATGAAAAGGGTGAATGTGGACACAGGCGTGGGCACAGAGGAAGAATGCCGTGTTAAGATGAAGGCAGAGACTGGAATGGAGCTTCTACAAGCCAAGGAGTGGCCAAGAATGCTAGCAAATCACCAGGAGCTAGCAGAGAGGCCCAGAACAGACGCTCCCTTACAGCCTGAGAAGGAACCAACCCTGCTGACACCCTGGTCTTCGACTTCCAGCCTCCAGAGCTCGAGACAATACATTTCTGTTGCTCACACATCAATCTGTGGTACTGAGTTAGGGTAGCTCTAGGAAACGAAGTCATGCATACTTGTAACAAAGGTTGCCTGCAAGAAGCAGGGGCTGGGGAGAGCCCATGGAAGCTTCTAGGGAATTCTGGAAGGGAGAAGAGGGGAACTCGCAAGATGCATACATGAGCCCCTCCTTCACTTCCAGATAGCCAGACTCTGAACCCCCAGGTACTGCCTGGGACCATTTCACGGCTTATGCTGACATGGCTGGACCCGAGGCCGCCCACACACGGGCAGGTGGCTGGAAAGGGTCTGTAAGGAAGCTCAGGGAGGGCGTAAAGTCCATCTAGAGTATAAGAATGGAGGAGCTGGGGCGCCTGGGTGGCACAGCGGTTAAGCGTCTGCCTTCGGCTCAGGGCGTGATCTCGGCGTTATGAGATCGAGCCCCACATCGGGCTCTTGGACTATGAGCCTGCTTCTTCCTCTCCCACTCCCCCTGCTTGTGTTCCCTCTCTCGCTGGCTGTCTCTATCTCTGTCGAATAAATAAATAAATCTTTAAAAAAAAAAAAAAAAAAAAAGAATGGAGGAGCTGGTATTTGGGTGTACCTGGTTTCCCTTAGGAGGGTTCAGGGACTTGCCCAGGGTCACACAGGAGGTGCGGGAGCCTGGAATCAAACCCTCGCCTCCCAGATCCCAGAGTCCACATGCTCACAGCCACCCTGACAAATACGGATCGTAGCCAGAGCAATGCCCATCCGCACACCCAACCCCATGCTGACGAGACTAAACACTTGCATCGCTCCGGGGACTTGCAAACTCCCTCCTTCCAGAATGAAAGGCCGAGCTGTCTGAGGGTGCTGGGTGAGATTTCTTTTCACGTGGTTGTGAGAATGTTTTTACAACAAGGATGACGAATGTGTATGGCGGGTGTGAATTTTCAGCTGGAATCGGGTGGGAGTGACAAGGAAAATGGTAGAATTGACATCAGCCAATATTAGGACCTTGGGTACGGCCCTGCCCCTTTTGAGGGCCTCAGTTTCTCTGTGCTAACATGGGCCGGCTGGGCCGGCTGGGGTCTGACTGCCAGAGTGGGAGGCAGCTGTCCGGCCTCTGACTGCTCCTGGTTTGGGGTGCTCCGCAGACTGCCCTTCCCTCCTTCACAGCACAGCCCCCTTCTGTCCCCGCTGCCCCCACCCACCTGACCCTGCCACCAGCGCATTGTTTCCCAAACCAGACAATTTAAGATTAGGTATCAAATAGTGCTGAATCCCACAGCAAGCGGATTCGTCCTTTGGCAGCCCGTCGGGGCTGGGGACTACAGGTCTGGGTGGTGCTGCTTAGCCTTGAACACCCCACACTCTGCACGAGGGGAAGGGGGGCCCAGGCGTGTGTAGCAGACTCTTTAATGCCACTGTGTTTTCAGTGTTTTGTTTATACAGACATTCTATTTACTGAAGTAATATTTGTTGGAGATGTACGATGTTGATGGAAGATTTCTAGGTTTAAATATGGAGTTGATCATAAACAAGGTTGTTAAATAATTGTATATGCATAAAGGCGAATCAGATCACATCCTTTGATACCCAAAACTCTCCGATGATTTCCCATTTCCCTTGGGTTCATTCCAAGCCCATACGTGATCGGTGTTTGCCGACACCTGCAGCCTGTCCACCTCCATCTCCTCCGCTCTCTCTCCCCCTCGGCTTTCTCCTCCAGCACGTCCATCAACCTTTCCACCTCAGGGCCTTCACGCCTGTGTTCCCTCCACCTGGAAGGTCCTTCTCCCTGCTCTCGATCTCTCGGGATTCCAGGCTAATCTCATCATTCACATGTCTGCTCAAATGCCTCCAGAGGCCTTACCGGGACCCCCATCCCACTCACTCTTGGTCTGCCTTGCTTGGCTTTATTTCCCTTGCTGCATGTACTCCTCTCTGATATGATACTGTTCTAAAACATGCTTGCTCATTTCTCTATGTTCCCCACTAGAATAGAAGCTCCTTGAAGTCTAGGGCTTTGTCGCCTATCCGCAGTGGCTGAAAATGCTGGCCAGCCTGGAGCTGGAGCTCAACAAATGAATGGCAGAAATTGTAGGTGAGGACAGAGGTGGCCCTGAGAGCAGAGACGAGTGAACCAAGCTCCAATGTCTAGGCCGGGCAAGATGGCGGCCGCCAGAGGCTCGACCTGAGGGGCTCACAAACACCTTTTGCCTCATCAGCTCCAGCCTTCCAGGCACTGAGCCAATGGGCTCCTACCCTCCGAACCAGCAAAGAAAGCCAAGTCAGCGAGTAAACTTGTAGAAGGAGTGATGGAGTCATAATGTCACCATCCAGAAGCGGTGGTGATAATAACCAGTTCAGGCCAGAATCCTGAATCATGTTACAACTGGTGGGCAAAGGTTTGAGGGGGACTAACATTTTTACACAGCCTCAAAGAATCTGCCCACAAGACACATATTAGTTACAAAGGAGAAAAGAGTCACTTTACCTAGCAGACATCACCTTAGCCAAGCAATCAGAATGAGAACACCAAGATGGGACAAGCTAACTCCAAGTGCCTCTTGATACGACGCACTGAGAAGAACAGCAAACATTTCTGCGCTGTTCCTGCCACAGGAGGCACGACTAACCATGAGGAATCGTCAAACCAACCATGACTAGAGACATTACACAGAATAACTGGACTGTTGGGGCGCCTGGGTGGCTCCGTCGGTGAAGCGTCTGCCTTTGGCTCACGTCAGGATCCCAGGGTCCTGGGATCGAGCCCCGCATCGGGCTCCTTGCTCAGTGGGGAGCCCCCTTCTCCCTCTGCTTCCCCACTCCTCACTCCCACTTATACTCTCTCTCTCAAATAAATAAATTCTTAAAAAAACATAATAGCTGGACTAGACTCTTCAAAAGGATCAATGTCATGAAAAAGAAAGAAAATCTGAGGGAATGTTCTAGCTGAAAGGAAAATTAAGCATGGCACACCAACTAGAATTTTCTTTTGCCTTAAAGGACATTATTGGAACAATTGGCAAAATCTGAAAAGGGTCTGTGGATTATTTATTCATGTTGTCTTGACGTCAACTACCCCAGTTTGACATGTGTATTGTGGTTGGATGAGAGAATGTCCTTTAAAAAAAAGAAAAAAGACAGACTGAAGTATTTAGGAGAAAGGGACCTTATGTCTGCAACCTACTGTCAAACGATTTAGGCCAAAAGGAAGAGATAGACCAAAAAATGGGTAGGCTGAGAAAATGTAAAGCGATTGTGGTAAAATGTTAACAGTTGGGGAATCTGAGTGAAGAGCATATGGAACTTGCAACTACTCAGCCAGCCTGAAATTCTGTTGAAATAAAATGTTGGGGAGAAAAGAAAAACCTGAGAGAAAAAGAAGGCAGAGGCTGAGGACAGGGCAACCATTGAGGTGTGCAGGCAGAGTGGGTGCAGGAAGCCAGCTCCTCACCTCGCCAAGCTGACATCTCAGAGCCCGGGTCACCTGTGCTCAGCTCAGACCACGGCAGACCACAGCCGCATGTGCGAGAACACAGGACCCCCACTACTGCCCTGCCCAGCGGGCTGCCCACCCCGGCACCGGCTCCGTGACCTTGGGCACGTCACCCCCCACACTGCACCTTGGTTTTCTCCTCTAACAAACAGGAGCAGATGACTGGCAGCCCTCTGGGATTTCTTCCAGCCCAGATGCTGTCATGATATTTCTAGAATCCTATCTGGAGAGCATGGCACATTTCTCCAAGGAGCTTAATTCATTTGGAGAGGGCCTTTACTTCAGTTTAGCTCATGAAAGGAGGGGAAAGTGAATCTCCCTGAGCAGAGTGGGGGATGGACCACCACCCTGTCCAGGGCATGGTTTCCCACCTCTGCCCCCGGCCCAGCCCAGCTCCCACGTACTCCTCCCAGGCAAGGTGAACACCCTACCAAAATTTATACTAAAGCACAGATAAAATAGATAAAATCCTTCTCCTAAGTCCCGCTCGGCCATGATGGAGTAGTTGGGGGAGGCCGGGAAATATAGGGTGGACCTCCTAATGCCCCACCACCCCTAACACAGGTGGAGGCCCAGGAGAAAGCAAGGGGATCACTTTCCCATTATGGGAGCCCAGTCTGTGTCTCCCCAGGGCCCTGCGGCTTCTCCCTCAGCCTCTCTGTGCTGCCTCTCTACTGAGGCTTGCCTCTTGGAGGCTCCCTTGGCAGCCATTTTCTGGCAGAAGGCAGTCAGGCCACAAGAATCTACAAAATGGTGGGCGGAAATTGGGGCTTCCCTCTCTTCTTTCTCTGCTGCCCCTGTGAGCTCCCGTGGCCCCAGGCCCAGCAGCAGTTACGGCCGTGGGGCTCTTCAGCACCCCCAGGGAGCCCCAGATTTCCCCAAGTACTTCATAGCCAACATCTCATGGAGACTCATCCCAGACCTGGGTTCTGGAGGTTACCATCAACCCTGCTTTACAGCCAGGGAAACTGAGGCTCAGAGTGGATATTCATGCAGGAAGTGACTTCTGACTCACAAGTAGCTTCAAGGTTTTGGTTTTTTTTACCCAGTTTCCACGACAGCCTAGCTGACAGTGGGTAAGATGAAGTCTCCAGGGAATCAGGAAACCTTTCCTGAGAAATCTTGAGATGAATGGGGTCTGTGGCCCAAACCCTGCCTATTTTCCAGGGCTGGGAAAGAACATGGATTAGGAGTCATAAGCTTAAGTTAATGATCTACCAGCTGTGCGCCTATTAGCTGTGTGATCTAGAGTCCCTTCACCTCTCTGAGCCTCAGCGACTTCACCGCTAAAATGGAGGTAATAACTCACATGTAGTAGGGCTGCAGTGAGAAGACAGACTTATGAACTTACAGTGTGGCCCGGGAGGCCGGTACCCCTTTGATTGCCCAGCTATCCTTGGCCAGCCAACCTCTTGAAATACACGGTTTATGTGTGTAATTTCTGTGTGCCAGTCACTGCGCTCATCGAATCCTCCTCTCACAGCAGAACGGGTGAGTCAGGAGGAAGAAAACAGGACCTACAGGTCCAGCAGGGCCTGCTGGTCAGCCCCTCCCTGCCGCCAGCCCCTTTGCATTTTTGCCTTGCCGGTCTGACCTCCAGGCTTCTGCCCAAATCAGTCCTTCCACCTGGAATGCTCCCCCCACTTTAACTTTTTATCTTGAAATCACAGACTCACAAGAAGTTGCAAAACAGCACAGAGAAGGCCCATGCAGCTATTGCCCAGCTTCCCCAATAATGACATATTCGGTAACTAACTAGAGTAAATTACCAAAACCAGGAAGTTCACATTGATGTAACACAACTAATCCATATACATTTTACTCAGACCGCAGCAGTTTTTGCATGCACTCATTTTTAAAAATGTCTTTGTGCCATCCTTCTCTGTCTGTCTAGGCCCCTGAGACATCCGTGTTCCTCCGTCAGGGAAGCCGCCCTATGTCTCCAGGAGGCCGGAGCTTTCCCTCCTCGGACTCCCAGCTCCTGGAGGCAGTGTAGCCCGGTGATGGAGGATGCGGGTTTTGAAGACCTATAGACCTGGATTTAAACTCCGCATCAGCCACCAGCCTGGGACAAAATACATAATTTTCTGAGCCCTGTTGACCCACCTGTAAAATGGGGAGATTGCCCCAATGTCAGGGCGGGGCGGAAGCAGCTTAGCTGCTGCTCAGAGAACGGTAAGTCCCCTGCAGTGGGTGGTGGTTATGGCTGTCATCGGAATGCACCTGTCATCACACCTATCCCAGGTTGACCTTTGTGTTTTTTTATCATCTGCCCCACAACACTTCAAGTGTTCAAGGGCAAACCTTCATATCTCACATCGCACTGTCCTACAGGGCCTGGCACACAGCAGGTGCTCAATAAATGGAACTAGATGGAGCTTCCTGCCAAGCAGGCTTTCCCTAGGCTCATGGCACCTCTCTAGCTTCACCCTCATTCATTTCTGGCCCAGGTAGGCAGGTAAGTGCACAGCAGACCCCGCGAGGGCTGGGCCTTGGTGAGAGCAGCCCCATTTGACCCCATTTGTCCCTGAGAAGGCTTCCAGGGAACCCCGGACCTTCAGAGGTCCCTCTGGCTGCAAGGGGAGGTGTCGTAGCCAGGGAAGATGCCTCGTATTTGTGTGGAGCCCCAAAGGCAGCCAGCTGGGAGACAAGCCAGGCCACTCTTCCCTAGGAAAGAGTCAGAGCTACTAGTCGGGACACCTAAGCTGAAGTCCTGGCACTTACTAGCTACAGACTTTGGGCCAATCTCTCAGCTTCAATAACCCCTGCTTTCCTCATCTATACATGGGGTTGTCATGTGGGTAAATGAGCTCGCTGTGTAAACTGCGTGTTAACCACTAAATCCTGTATTCACATATACAAGATCTTTTTCCTTGCTCTGTAACATTTATAAGCTAACATTCTAAAGCACTGCTATGTTCAGGCACTTTCCTTTCCCATGCATTATCTAAATTAACTTCCATCCTGTGGTGAGGGGCAGAGGGAGAGGGAGAAGCAGACTCCGCACTGAACAGGGAGCCCCACACAGGGCTCGATCCCAGGATCCTGAGATCATGACCTGAGCTGAAGGCAGACACTTAACCGACTGAGCCGCCCAGGGGCCCCCCGGGCTGGTTTCTAACAACTGGACCTCCACTGCCCCGCTCTACAAACAGTAAAAGCCTTGAGGCACAGACATAGAGTACAAGGATTTTTCAGCTGGGTCTTTAGTGTTCAATTTGCTCATTTTTCCAGTGAAGGAACTAGGGACAGAGAAAGGAATGAGCCTGCCCAAGATGACCCAGCAATCGAGAGAGCCAGAGTGAGTTCTAAGAATCCACCCCCACTTTGCCCCTCCTTCAGGTTCCTTCTCCCGGTGGCTCAATTCCCAGCTAAATTGTGCGTCATGAATCTGGGCACCATCCCCGATTTCAAGGCTCACCAGGAATCCAGGGGCTGTCCAGGGGGCCTGGGGACAGCCTGATATGTGGCCTTCGTGTCCAGGGTGTCCCCTGGGAAGGTGAACAGAAGGTTTCCCCAGGCTGTGTCCGGTAAGGGGAACAGGTTATCCATCCTCATTGTCCTTTCTCTGGATCAGTGCTTCCAAAGAATGAGGCACATATCCAAAGGTTTGAAAATTGGTTTAGGTGGTCACTGACATGGTCTTACATTAGCTAAGTGAAGGAAATTTCCCTTTCTGCCTTTCTGATGACTTGGAGGAGAAAATCTCCCAGGGCGCTTGTCCTTACTGCCTGACATCTAGAAACCCTCCCTTTGAGCAAAGGGAAAGCAGCCACACGTCTGTTTTCAGTAACATTGTTTTGTTTCCATGATGTTTACTTTCACCATTACTACGATTAAGGTGATTTACAATGGCTCTATCTTTAAGGAAGCAACATAAAGGTTTTTCTAAAAATGAAAGTATTTATACTTTAAAACATCATATTGAGAGTATTAAGTAGATTGTCAGCTAGATGGCAGCTTTCTCAAACACTGGGAAGGGGCAGGAACGAGGGCTCCCAGGAAGTGCTGCCTGAGTAACTCCAGTGGCCCTGGCCCAAGTGGCCAGGGGGTGGGGGGTGGGGTGGGGTGGGAGCAGTGCCGAGGGTGGGCTGGAGGGTCTGGAGGACACAGTGAGTAGAGAGGAGGTGGGCCTGGGGATTCTAGGCCCACCAGGGTCTGCTCAGGGCAGGGCTGGGCATCAGTACGGGTGGTGGTTGGTGGTTTCATGGCTGTCGAGCCGGCGTGGTCTTTTTCTCCAATGCCCTGTCCCAAAGCCTCAGTTGGGACCACCTGCTTAATCCCTCCCTGCCCCCAGGAAGACAGCTGATTCTTCAGCCTTGGAATCAACAGCTGGGGGCCCAATTTAATTCCCGAACCTTCCTATCAGAAAGTGAGGCTAGCTCAGAATGGGCCTCGATAAATACAGACCAAATGAGGGAGTCTGTGGACAGTGTTTCTTACTCATTCTAGAACTGTCTGTAATAATCCACGTTATCCTGGGAGCTGCCTGGTGCCACATCACCACTGTGGTGGCCGCCAAGCTAATGCCCCCACCAGTCATTGACCTGTGATCAGAGAGCCAGACGGAGCCGGGATAAATATACAAATGCGGGTCATACATTATTTATACATCTGCCGGTTGCAGTCTTGCCAGCAGGGAAAGAAGAGAATCGGAAACACATTTGTTTCATTTGATCCAATCAAGTGCTGAAGCCCCCTGGGTTGAGACAGGGGTGACCTTGAGAATTGTTTGTAGAACTTGGGTCTTGAGGTCATTTATGGGTCGAGGGACCCGCTGGAGCAGAGGGCAGAGGCTATCCAAAAGCACACGGCGCACCCATCGGCAGCACAGGACAATCATATCTTACATTTCGGCAAAACAATAAAAGAGCCGACCTCATTTCAGTCACTAAGACAGAGACACTCCCCTCTACGGGGTATCATCCAAGTTACCTGCTTTGGGACAATCCTTCTCTCCTAGGTAAATGGCTTTGAAGCCCCAGAAGATTCGAATTTTAAAAAGGAAGATGGTGGAAGCACATGAAAACCCAAAGCAATGATACATTTATGCTAAGTGTCAGTCGGATCAATTGCTGTGTGTTGATGCATAAAGGCCTGGATCTGTGATGTTCTAAGAACACTTGGCTGCTAGCATGGCTCACGTGTGTGACCAAGTAATCGACTTCAGTTGAAATTTTAAGTGAAAAATTTCAGAGAATTTGGCAATGTCTGTAAACATTATTAGAATATTTAAGAGAACTTAATTTTCACCCTGTTTAAATGTTTGTTTTTTTAGAGTGGAGAGTATTCTCTGAAATCCTTGGAAAAGGCTTGTTTCTTGGAGGTATTTGAAGCATTTATAAGAGAACCAAATTCATTAAATTTGTAGAAGCCGTTTAGATCATCTGAGGCACTGCTAGAAACAACGCAAGCCACATAGGTCATTTACAATTTTCTAGCGGCCACGTTTTTTTACAAGTTGAAAAGGAATAGACAAACTTTATTATAATAATAAAATCTATTAACTCAACCTATGCAAAATATCGTTTCAACATGTAATTCATAAACAAATTATTAATGAGATACTTTGTGTTCTTTTTCTGAACCCATCTTCAAAATTTGCTCTGTATGTTACCTTTCCAACACTTGTCCACTCAAACTACCAGGTTTCAAATGCGTATTTCGGTCGTTGCTGTCTGGGCTATCACAGATTCAAGGGCACTTAATTAAAAGCTGCATTTGTGAGTGGTATTTATTATTTAAGAAAGCTTACTGCGTTCGACCTGGTCTGATGAAATATTAATCAAAGGATCCCCGAGAGTCACTGTTAAAAATTCCTGGACTTATAAAAAAAATAAGTTTCGGATATTGAATTTACAAGAGAAGCAAAAAACACCCAGATTTTTAGAAATTGGCTCATTTAAGAAACTTTTTTTTAGAGCAGCCACAAATGGCCTTTCTGGTGCCCAACGGCAGCCCCCAGACCTCACTGACCACGGTCCAGATGGAATTCAAGTCACCGACCTCGGCAAAGCACTTGGGGGAAAGGTCTGGTTATTTGTTACTATTTTGTACACAGAATGTCAGATCTGACCGAGCCCTTAGGGGTTTTCTGCCCAAAGCGCCCCATTTCACTGGTGCAAAACCAGATCAGAGAAGCACGCATGGTGAATTAGAGGCTGCGCCCAGGCAATACCCCGGTCTCCTGACCCCACCTTGTCCTCCTCAACCAAGGGCTTCAAGTTCATTCTCTCTGCCTCTTTGTCCCCAGTTGGCTGATCAGGAAACTGAAGCACAAAACTGGAGGGTAAGGGGACGAACTGATCCTGGACCCAGGCCTCCAGGGAGCACTAGCAGAATTGGAAAGTGTGGTCCCCGCTCTGGTCATTCAACAGCACACACCCGGGCCCAAGGAGAGAACAGCCCAGAATCAAGGCCGGGCTGGCCAGAGAAATAGCTGAGTGAGGCCCAAGATGGAGCTTGGTGCTGGGATTGCAAAGGAGAGCAGGCGAGGGGAGGCCGTGGCCGGGCCTGCCAGGGCCCAGGAGGGCCAGCCTCCACCCGCCTGTGACCCCAGGGCACAGCCTGATGACCCTCGCAGCTCTCGGGGAACTCCCTCATGGGCTTCAGTCTCCTAGCTCCCTTTCCTCCCTCTTCTCTGTTGTTTTTCTTTCTTTCCTTTTCTTTCTCTCCTGGGAGGCCCTCACTTCCTTTCCCCACCCTGCTCTGCCCAACACACCAGTTTCACCAAGGAGAACCCCACAAGCAGATCTGGGTCCATTTTGCCTGCCTCGGGCTGGGTTCTGCCCGGGTCGGGGCCTGCCGGACCTGGGTGGAGGGGAAGGACCGCTCTGCAGGCCGGGGGAACGGCCGCCCCACATCGGGTTGCTCAGGCCTTCCCCAGCCCACTCCCGGGGCTTTCGAGCAGTTTTCTCTGCCTGCAATGCCCTCGCTGCCAGGCCGTACTTCTCATCAGGAGGACATGCACCGCCAGGAACCCTTCGAGGCTTTTAGGAAGCAGCATTTAGTGCTATGAAATCTCACAGCAGGGAAGCTAGTCCCTGCTCCGGGGGCTCTCAGTCCCCCTGGAAAGTCAAGAAGAGAATGCCAGTTTGGGGGCAGGGTGTCTGTATCACCATCCCGCCTCTCCCCTTCAACAGAGAGCGCAGCTGCGGGCTTCAGGCTCCAGGGTCTTCACCTCCTTTTAACTTTTTGCTAGCATGTGATAGAAATTGGTTTCCATCCCCATTTATTTTTATGTTTACCTTCACCTTTCATGTATGACACATGCTGTCAGTTTTCCACTTACAATAGTGACATAAGGTTTCCTTTCAAAACTAAACTAGTCTTAGTAACAAGTGGGGCCCTTGACTATAAATGCAGTTTCAGGAACATGAAGTAAATACCTGTACTGAGAGGAGTGGGCCATGCGGGAGTGTCAGGAGGGGACGAAAAGGACTCGGGTGGAGGGACTTTGACTCCAGGAGCCCCTTCATCTCACCCTCCTGAGCTCTGCTGGGGCCCTGGGTTTCCACCCGCTGTCAGGCACCACTCAAGGCCAGGTCCCCGGGGCCCCGGGGCCGGCCAGCAGACATCTCTGTCCCAGACTTCATTCCAAGCCGAGGCTGGCGGCTGGGCCTCATGGAAAAGGACAGAGGATAGCGGTGATGGAGATGGCGAAGGACGGATGCCCCTCTGACCATCTGTCTGTCTTAGCTCAGGGGCAGAAGGTGGCCGAGCTCCAGGTGCTCTTGGCAGAGCGGGAGAAGCTAGGCCGCTCCACACGGAGCCGAAGGCGCACCCATTCCCGCTCCCAGAGTTACATGGCTTTCCCTGAACCAGGGTGGGGTCAGGCGCATGTACCTCTAGATAGAGGCAGAGAGAAGAGCTGCCCCCACCCCAAAACACTCCCCAGTTCTCCTAGTTGGCTTGGATGCCCCTCCCGATGGGACCTCTCTCTCTTTCTGAAAACAAAGTGAAACAAAGCACTTGATATTGCCACTGCCAGGGGCCCGGACTCCCTGGCCCAGAATTCTGTTTCCATGCATCTCCCCATCCCCGAAACGTGAGGTCCCAACAGTTCCTGCCGGCTTCCACCCCGCGTGCAGCAGAGGCCAACAGCATCCGAAGGGCACAGCCGGCCCCCAAACTTTCTGGCCACCTGATGCCCCAGCCCAGGTCTCGAAGGGCCTTGGCACCCAGGGGGAGCTCAGGATGGGGGGAAGAGCTTGCCCATTCATTTGTGCCCCCAATTACCCCTACTGGCTGCACTGGAACCAACGGCTAGCCTCAACGCCCATTGGCTTCCCCGAGTTCTGTTTCTGGACAGTTCTACCATGAACGGTAGAAGCCTAGTGAGTCCAGAGCCTCAGCTTCGGGGTTGAGAATACAATCGCCAGTGGTCCTACCTTTCTGAAAGGCAGTCTGCTCCCCACTGAGAGTTGCCAAGAAATAGGGCTGGGGAGTTCCCGAACCTATGGTGGGAGGCGTCTCCCTCCTCAGACCCTGGGAGCCTGCTGAGGAGACACCACACCTGCTGCCCACATCATCTCATGCCCAGGAGTCTTCTAGCACCATCCAAGCATAGCCCCGGCCCTTCCAGGGAGTTCCTGGACCCTTTCCAGGTCCCAGTCGCCATTACCAGAGCTGGGGCCTCCTGGGACAGTCTTGCCTAGAAGGCTCTAGAAAGGTGAGTGAGAAAATGACCAGCAAGGGGGCCAAGAGGCCAGGACCCGGGTCCTCCAGCACGAGTGGCAGGAGGTGGAAAGCGGTCCTACCTGAGAGGGCTGCTGTCAGCAATCCGACGATCGCAGAGAAGAGCCACATGTTTGGTGTCATCTCTGACCGTTATGAGTGTCCGCCAGCGGGAAGGGCCATCCTGGGGCCAGGAGGGGGACGTGGCTGCTATGTGCTCCTCGCGCCCGCTCGGACCTTTGCTGGTCCTGCTTATAACTTTCTCTCTGTGAGAAAGAGAGCGCTCCTTTGCACGCATGCGACCAAACCCAGCCTGCGAGTGTCTCTCACGCCTCTGTGCTTTACTTGTGGTTTGGTCTCCAGGAAGCCAGGCTGGTATCACAGGGGCTGAGACAGAGAGCCCAGCTGCCTCTGCTGGGAGCCCACCCAGCCTGACTGAACCCCAAAAGTCACAGAGTAGGACATACACACACACACATACACACTTCCTCCAGGTGTCTCCTAAGGAAAAGGGAAGTGAGGGCCTGCTTCCTTTCTGGAGACCTGATTCATAGGAGATGCCCAATCAGTACGTGTAGGAAGAGTGGACGCGTGACCCAGTTCACGGAGACCCAGCTCTTCTGCGATCAAATCCCAAGACTTACTTTGTTCTTGGGTGTATTGATGGCTGGGAAGGAGAGTGTGGTTTGCACTTTTGAGAGAAGAAAGCCTCAGATCCCCTTCAGAGAATTATAAGTGGAGAAAGGCCTGAGAGATGGTTTGTCCCCCGTCTCCTTACAGGCTAGGGATGTCCCCTGAGATGGCACAGGAAGCTACAGGACCCCCACGTTCAGGCACGGGGCTGGGTGTTCATTCCTCAGGGAGAGTCAGGCATGGGAGCTGGTCCAGCAAGGATAAGCAGGATTTCAATAGGCAGAGATGGTGGAAGGCCTCTGGAAGGGCCAGAAAGAACAGCAGGAGCAAAAGGCCAGGGCTGCTTGGGAAACGCTGAGTTGTTCAGCTGGTCTGCAGTGGACCCTGTGCGGGTTTTTACTTTTTAAAGGAGGCAGGGACCTAGTGTGGGTTTTTATTTTTTAAAGATTTTGTTTATTTATTTTAGAGGGGGGTGGGGAAAAGCATGAGTGGGGGGAGGGGCAGAAGGAGAGGGAGAGAATTCCAAACAGACTCTGCACTGAGCCCAGAGCCCGAGTCAGAGGGCCATCTCACAACCCTGAGATTATGACCTGAGCTGAAACCAAGAGTCGGACGCTCAAGAGACTGAGCCACCCAGGCGCCCGTGTGTTTAACTCACCACTGCACTCCCTGTGGGGCACACCGTAGATGCCGAATGAATGTTGTTGAGTGAATGAAGGAACAAAAAACTTTATTTGGTTGTGTAAGCAGAATCCTCGAAGACATTGAGTCCAGAGGAGACTGGTTCCGTCCTGGCCCTTCCCCATATGACCTCATCTCAGATTTACCTGTCCTGGCCTGACACTTCCTTCCTCCCTGTTTGACTTCATTTCCCCATCTGTGGAATGGGGAGGATTTCTCCACTGTGTCCAGCCCAAGGGGGCTTCTGACGTTGCCCCTCTGGGAGCCAAAGAGAGTCAGGCGCCTCCACCGTAAACCCTGCCCAGACCCATAGGGTGGACCTGACTCCGGCACCGGCGGAGGCTGCCCTCTTGTGGAAGGTCCCTGGTAGCACAGGCAGCAGATGGGGGCCTCCCTCCCCTGGGTTCAATTCTGTTCAACTGACACTTAAGAAGGCTTTGGTGTGGGGAACTCTGGAATGGGCTCTGTGGAAGGCGAAGACAGGAAACCATATCCCTGCCCTCAAGGAGCACGGAGCTCCCAAACTACAGGCCAGGGTAGGATGAACACAAGGAGAGCATCATCCTAAGAGAAACGCAGCTGAACGGGCTGCCAAGGTTGGCTAGATTTCCATTTCCGATAACATGATAAACAGCAGAGACTGTAAGTTCTCCTGATACAAAACACACACAAAAAGGGGGGGGGGATAAAAATATTTGGAAAAATCTTTAGAAATGCCAAGTTGAGGTGGCAAGAAAGTGAGGATGATTATCAGAGCCCAAAATGACAAGAAAGGGCAAATCCAAAGGGATCATTGAGAGCAGAAGCAGAGGTTGCCCTGAGGTACCTGCTGATCCCAGGAGGCCAAGAACTTCAGTTTAATGGGACAAAACCTAGAGCCTGAGCAAATGAGAAATAAAATCAGAAACCACCCCCCTGGGGCGCCTGGGTGGCACAGCGGTTGAGCGTCTGCCTTCGGCTCAGGGCGTGATCCCGGCGTTACGGGATCGAGCCTCACGTCAGGGTCCTCCGCTATGAGCCTGCTTCTTCCTCTCCCACTCCCCCTGCTTGTGTTCCCTCTCTCGCTGGCTGTCTCTATCTCTGTCGAATAAATAAATTTTAAAAATCTTTAAAAAAAAAGAAAGAAAGAAAGAAACCACCCCCCTACAGCAAAACAAGGAAAAAACAACACTCACAGTGAATGAACTAAGAAAGAAAAGACCTCTCAAAGGGATCTGACAGTGTGCTTGGCTCAGCACTGACTCTGAGTGGAAGAAAAAGAAATGCTAACCCTAAATGCTCTTAACCACAAGTCCACTTGCAAATGGGTCCGAGAGGGAATTCCCACTACCTGTGAGGCTAAAACACCACCACTGCAAACAAGCAAAGAACAACAGGAGAATTTAAAGCAGATAGTTGTTCCCGGGGCACTTTGTAGAAGCAAATCCAAAAATCCTCTCTGAAGTAAAGTAACTCATCTTAAACTTAAGCCTCAAAGAATTCCCACAGAAAAGTTCCTGGGAAAGTCAGCTCACATGCAAAGAAAGAAGGAAAGAAAGAAAGAAAGAAAGAAAGAAAGAAAGAAAGAAAGAAAGACAGACTAAAACACAGGACCCAAGTGTATTCATCAGGGTTTTCCAGAGAAAGAGAATTAATGGAATGTGTATAAGATTTTTTTAAAAAGATTTATTTATTTTAGAGAGAGAGAGAAAGTGGGGGAGGGATAGGGGGAGAGAATCTTCAAGCAGACTCCCCACTGTGCATGGAGTCCGATGTGGGGCTTGATCCCACGACCCATGAGATCATGACCTGAGCCAAAACCAAGAGTTGGATGCTCAACCAAATGAGCCACCCAGGAGCCCTTATATGAAAAAAATAAAGTAAGGAATTGTCTCAAGTGATTTTGGAAACAAAGTCCTAAGATCTCAGTCGGCAAGCTGGAAACTCAGGAGAGCTGGGAGTATCATTTCAGTACAGGTCCAAAGGCCCAAGAACCAGGAAAGCCAATGATGTAAGTTTCAGTCAGAGCCTGAGTCAAAAGGTAGGGGGAAGACTGGTGTCCTAACCTGAGCACAGGCAGAGAGAGACAATTCTTTCTTACTGCTTCTTATTCTATCCAGGCCTTCAATGCACAAAACCCATCCACAGTGGGGAGGGCAATCTGCTTTACCCAGCCTATTGACTCAAGGCTAGTCTCATCTAGAAACACCCTCACAAACACACCCAGAATAATGTTTAACCAGATATCTGGGAACCCTATGGATCAATCAAGCTGACACATAAAAGTAACCATCACAAGGCACTGTAAGTGAGAATTGCACAAAGCAGTAAGCAACAGACCCAGGCCTTCAAACACTTTAGCTATGGGACTTACGGTACACATAATATAAAACAAGGATGTCTCATATGCTTAAAAAAATAGAGTTGGTAATGGAGACTGTAGATAAGGAGTAAGGGACTATAGATAAGGAACTAAGTGACCAGGAAGATTTGAAATAAAAATAGTACTTCTATAAATGAAAAATACAATTTTCAAAACTAGCAATCTAATGGACAGATTAAGCAGCAGATTAACATAGCAAAAGAGAACACTAGTGAGCTGGACAGTAGGTCTGGAGAACTTACCCAGAATGCTGCACAGACAAAGACATCTCCAAGGGAAGACTATGAAACAGAAGTTAAGAGACAGAGGATGGAACGAGTTGAATAGGTCAAATCCAGAATTGATGAAATACATAGCCCTCAGATTCCAGAAGCTTCCCCAACCCCCTCCTGTTAAATAAAAAGAAACCTCTCTTGATAAAACTGAGCGGGGGGGAGAAATAACAATAAAGAGAATAACAATGTTTTCATGCACACATCAATCAATAGATCTACACTAATCAGTTGTGGTAACAAAATTGCTACTTCCTAGAAAGACCAACTACAAAGTAGACTTACGGCTAACTTTTTCATGTTACCAATAGAAGCTGGAAGACAATGGAAAACCATCTCAAAGTGCTAAGAAAATAACAGTCAACCTTGAACATGTTCCAAGAATGAGATTGAACAATCTACAGAAAGGGAGAATAGATTTGCAAATCATATGTCTGATGAGGGGTTAATATCCATAATATGTAAAGAACTCATACAATTCAATAGCAAAAAAAAGTTTTGATTAAAAAATGGGCAGAGGATTTGAAAAGACATTTTTTCCAAAGAAGACATACAGATGGCCAACAGGCATAGGAAAAGATGCCCAACATCACTAATCATCAGGAAGACGCAAATTAAAACCACAACGGGGTATTACCTCATACCTGTCAGAATGGCTATTATCAAAAGGACAAAATATAACAAATGCTGGCAAGGACGTAGAGAAAAGGGAATCCTTGTACACTGTTGCTGGGAATGGAAATTGGTGCAGCCGCTATGGAAAGCAGTGTGGAGTTTCTTCAAATAATTACAAAGAGAAATGCCATATGGTCTGGCAATTCCATTTTGGAGTATTTATCTGAAGAAAAGGAAAACACTAACTCAAAAAGATATATACGGCTCCATATTCTTTGCAGCCTTATTTACCAAAGCAAAGATACGGAAACACCTAAATGTCCATCTATGGAGGAACAGATAAAGAAATTGTGGTAGACATGTGCAATGGGTTATTACTCGTCCATAAAAAAGAATGAGATCTTGCCATTTGCAACAACATGGATGGGCCTAGAGGGTGTTATGCTAAGTGAGATGAGTCAGACAGAGAAAGACAAATACTATATGATCTCACTGATATGTGGAATCGAAAAGCCAAAACAAACAAAACAAAACTTGAGGATATGGAGAACAGAGCAGTGGCTGCTGGGTTGGGGGAGGCAGGGGTGGGCAAACTGCATGAAGGGGGTCGGGAGGTATAGACTCCAGCTGAGAAATGCACAGGTCATAGGGATGTAGTGTGCAGCAGGGTGACCCAGGTCAAGGTCACGTGGCGCAGACATGAAGGTTGCCAGGAGGGTGGAGCTTGGACGTTCTCATCACAAGGAAAATAAAAACATTTTGTAACTTGTTACAATGTGAATGGTGGCTCGCTTCCTGTGGTGATCCCTTTGCACAGCATCTGAGTGTCAGATCATTAGCGTGTGTACCTGAAACGAACATGATGCGTATCAGTTACACCTCAATCAAAACACACACACACACACACACAACCAGAATGGCTTTGTTATAGACTTGGAAAAAAAAAAAAAGAATGAGGTTGTAGAGAACAATTCGCAGATAAAAATGGAGAGCATTTACAACCAGCAGACCCTCACCTAAGGAAATTTTAAAGGATGTTCTTCAGGAACAAGGAAAATAATCCCAGAAGGGAAGTATAAGATTCAAGTAGGAATGGTGAGCAAAGAAATATGTCATCATGGAGGTGAATTAAATAAGCAATGATTACAATAATGTCTAATTTGTGGGGCTAGAAAAAAAAAAACAAGATAAAAATAAGGAACCAGAAGATGATGACACGAATTACTAAGGAGTGAGCAGAGTTGGAAAGATCTATTATTTGTCAGAAGCATAAAACGTTGACTAGCTTCTGACTTTGATCAATTAAATGTGTATGATAAACCAGCGGAACAATCAAATGGAATGGGTTGAAGAGCCATGAGAAGGGACACCTAGGTGGCTCAGTCCATTAAGCATCTGCTTTCGGCTCAGGTCATGATCTCAGGGTTCTGGGATCGAGCCTCGCAACGGGCTCCTTGCTCAGTGGGGAGCCTGCTCCTCCCTCTACCTCTCTCTCTCTGGCAAATAAATAAAATCTTAAAAAAAAAAAAAGCCACAAGTCAGGACAGGAAAGGAAAAGAAATGAAGGACAAACAGAACGATGCTAGGTTTCCAGGCAGAGGGCACAGGGTAAGTCGAGGCAGGACAGCATGGGGGGAGTGTCCCTGGGAACTGATGTGACACACCTCAGTCACCCATGTTTCATGGATGTGAAGCTCTGAACAGGAAGCTGGAAGATACACCCTGGTGGGTACCCAACTCAATGAGAAGAGGGTGCGGGGAGGGGAGAGGGAGAGAAAGAATCTTAAGTCTTTTTTTTTTTTTAAGATTTTATTTATTTATTTGACAGAGATGGAGACAGCCAGCGAGAGAGGGAACACAAGCAGGGGGAGTGGGAGAAGAAGAAGCAGGCTCACAGCAGAGGAGCCTGACGTGGGGCTTGATCCCATAACGCCGGGATCACGCCCTGAGCCGAAGGCAGATGCTTAACTGCTGTGCCACCCAGGCGCCCCAAGAATCTTAAGTCTTAAGCAGGCTCCATGCCCATCATGGAGTCCAATGCGGGGCTCAATCTCCCAACCCTGAGATCATGACCTTAGCCAAAATCAAGAGTCGGGTGCTCAACCGACTAAGTCACCCAGGCGCCCCTTAATGAGCTCATTTTTATTTATAACTCTTTGGAGCCAAGACTTTTTTTTTTTTTAAGATTTTTTTTAATTGAACTCTATGCCCAACGTGGGGCTTGAACTTACAACCCCAAGATCAAGAGTCACATGCTCTACCGACTGAGCCAGCCAGGCGTTCCAGAGCCAAGCCCTTCTGAACTCAATTTGCAAGGACACTTGGTTCTCCCCCAAGCTGTGGGAAGCCCAGACATCTTTCATCCAGACTGTGTCTCTCTCCTGACACTGGCCCAGCAAAGTGGAGGGATGTAAGCCTACCTCTATGGTCAGAGGGAAGGGGAGCCCCAGGACTGCCTCCCTCAACTTGCGGCACAGGGGAAAGCCTCGTGCTGACTGATGGTGAGCACACCCAACTGTGCCCCACGCTTTGTGTGGGGTCCGCCCCGATTCTCGGAGCAGCGTAAGGAAACAGGTGCTGTCCCTAACACGCCCATGCAGATCAGGAAACTGAAGTTAGGCGGTTTGCTCAAGGTCCCACCACCAAGACGTGGAGTAGAGCGAGGCTCCGAACTCAGGTGTGTCCACCCAAAGGCCCCGAGCTCCTAACCATAGCAGGTTCGGCCTTTGGCATGAATGCTTTGTCTGAACCACGGCCTCTCTGGAAGGAAGGTTCTGGCTCTCTGGGGCTCTGAATCTTGGACCAGCCCTGCCCCAGCTCGAGTCAAGCCCAACTCCGGTCTCCAGAGGCCTGAAACAGTCCCCAGCAGCCACAGCCAGCTCCTTGTCTTCCTTGAGGTCCAGCGCCTCAATGTACATCCATTAACCATTGTCACGTGGTCACTCATTCAACACAGATGTCATGTGTTCTAGGTGCCGGGGACACAGCACTGAACAAAACAATGTTGCTGTCCTTGGCGGGAGAGTCACGTCACAAACAATAGACACGACAAATATTTAAATTATATAAGAAAAGAAGTAGAGTTGGGTCCCCGGTACTAGGAGAGCCAAGGAGACGTCACACTGGTAAACAGGGGCTCCGCCTGCCCTTCTCAGAAGAGCCTTGCTTGCAGATGGGTCACCAGGGAATGCGATCCCGGGGAACAGAGAGGAACACGGAGGGGTGACAAAGGAGAAGAAGGACAGTCAGTAAAAGGGCATATCCCTGGGTTGGCCCCACTCTAGCGAGTAGTACTCGATGTCAGACTTACGAAATGGTTCTCAGAACGGTCCATCCCGGGGACAGCCCCCGTTCCTGCCTCCCGCTGCACTGAGGCCGAGGGAGCGAAGCTGGCTGACACCCACAGGAAAAGGCAGCCCGTCCACTCCTGGCTGGAGCCTCCCGTGGGTAGAGCTTCTCTGCTGGGCATCAACATAAGACAGAGAGTTGTGTGTGTGGTGCCCAGGCCCTGCCCAGGGGCTCGTGCACAACCATGCCTTCAGCCCCTCTTCCTTCCCCAGGCAGCAGGTGACCCAAGGTACTTTCACACCTCTGCCCCCCGCCCCGGGAGGACTTCCGTCTCCAGTTAGGAATTGCCAACTGGGCTGTCCCATTTGAGAACCAGGCCTCACGTTTTCCTCCTCCATCAGTGATGGCTCCGTGGAAGCCAGGGTTATGCATTCGAAGAGAAACATGAACGCAACAGAGGTCAAGACCCTCTGTTTTTATCATTTCTTTGCACCTTCTGGGCCTGTCGGAGCCTGACGCTGTGGTGTCCAGTGAGTCCCTTACAACCCAGTGTGGGGGATAATACCCAGCTTGTGAACAGCCCTCAGGTGGCCAGTCCTGGGTGACTGGCCATCAGGCACCAGTCTCTCTCAGGGCCTGGTGGCACGCAGCAGAAGATGGATTTTGAATGACAAGTGGTTCTTTGCTGCAGGGATTATAGATTTGCTCCAGGGCTCTAGAGGCTTGTGCTGCAAATTCTCACTCTTTAGAACCTTCCAGAGACTCCACACGGCGTCTTATCCACCTTGGCATCTCTGGCATGATGGGACTATCCACATCTCATGGCCACGTTGGGAGAGCGGCCTGCACCACTGCCCAGAATGGCCACAGAGCCTTCCGCTCTGGGCCCCACTCAGAACTGGCAGCCCCACGATCACAGGATCAATGGGTCAGAACAGAATTGCTAAGGATTGTCCATGCTCCAAATTTGAAACAGGCCCACTGCGTATTGTGTCCCGTTCTTGGTGGGAGAGGATGCAAGGTGCAAAGTCTTGCTCTTTGCCACTGAGGCCGTGTCCTGGCATGCCCCAGACCTTTGGATACCGAAAATCTTCTCCAATATCACAGCCACTGAAATCTCTGTGGGGTGTGTCTCCCCACTGCTAGCACACAGAGAGAGCAGCAGTTCTCAACCTCGTTGGTCTTAAGCCTCCCTTATATTCTTAAACATTATCAAGGGCCCAAAAAACTTTTCTTTATGTGGGTTGTATCTATTGGTACTAACCATACTAGAAATTAAACCGATGAATTTTAAACATCTATTTAATTCATTTGCAAATAGCAACAGTTGGGGCACCTGGGTGGCTCAGTCGGTTAAGTATCTGCCTTCGGCTCAGGTCATGGTCCCAGGAGACTCGAGCCCTGAGTCAGGCTCCCTGCTCAGCCGGGAATCTGCTTCTCCTTCTCCCCATCCGCCCCACCGCCCCGCTCGTGCTTTCTATCACTCTCTCACAAGTAAATAAGTAAAATCTTTAAGAAATAAAAATAGAAATAGCAACAATGAACTCATCACATGTCATGTAAATAACACTTTTAATGAAAAATTACTATATATTCCGAACCAAAAAATATTACTGGGTAGAGTAGTGTGGTTTTACAGGTTTTCAAATCTCTTTAATGTTTGGTTTTCTAGAAGACGTTTGGATTCTCACATCAGCCTCTTCATTCAATCTGTCAAGATGTGTTGTTTTGGTCAAAGTATATGGAAAAAAATCTGGCCTCATAATATGAAGTTGGAAAAAGGAGGAGTATTTTTTTTTAAGATTTTATTTATTTATTAGCGAGACAGAGAGAGCATGAGCGGGGAGGGAGAGGAGCTGAGGGAGAAGCAGGCTCCCCGCTGAGCAAGGAGCCCGATGCGGGACTCGATCCCAGGACCCTGAGACCATGACCCGAGCCAAAGGCAGACGCCCAACTGACTAAGCAACCCAGGAGCCCAAGGAGGAGTATTTTTATACCCTTTTTAGATAATTTCAGATATTCTTCTCTGATACTGCAACAAAATTTGACAAGGGATGTTTTCTAAAGGTTAGCTGCAGTATGAGATCTGAAACTGTATCAATAAACTTTAATCCACCGTTAAATTAAAATCCATTGGCCTTTCTTGCATTTTGAACGTATCTTTTATCCACACATGGTTCTGTAATAACAGGTGTCAGTCGTTCTGGAACATACTGGCTCACAAAAGTTATGCAGATCTTCCAAAGGTTGACCTATTTCGTTATATGGTATCAAAAAATCATATTCATTAATATCATCTGTGAGCTCATCAGAAAACTTTAAGTCCTGGGAAGCTGTCAAGAGCACGGTGGCAGAGAAGAGTTTTTCTAAAATTCGAATTTTCACTTAAAAGCTCCAATTTCATCACTGGCACCAAATACTGTCATGTGTTTCCTTTGAAATGACAGGTTTCCTTTGCTCGGTTTCAAAAAATTATCTGCCAAATTCTCCAGTCTGAATAACCATAGTTTTCAAGTAAAGATGGTGTTCCATGAAAAAAAAAAAAGAAAGAAAACCAATGGCCCAGCTAGCTCGCCGGCAAATCAGAGAGCAGCATAAGAATTCTGCCCGGTGGTGACGGCTGCACTTCGGAACTCAGCCGAAGAGCGCTATGCGTATTCTCATCCTGTCACATCGAATACTAAAAAATTGTGCACGCAAAGGTTGCGATCATAATGTTAACGATTGGAACTGCTTCGTGGAGGACATTCTTAAGTAAAACTAGCCATTTCTTTCCTGTGTGTGCTCTGAGCAGAGGGTTGAAGAATTCAGTGGCTTCTAGGACAATTTTATGCCACTGCAGCTTTATCCATCATGGTTTTGTACCCGGCACATATGTCAGTGAAAATGCAAACGATGTCTTCAGATTTGTACGAAAGTAGTTTTGACCTCCTAGATTCCAGAAATGGTCTCGGGGACCCATCGGGTGCCCATGGACCTGACTTTGAAAGGACTGTGGGGCTCAGAGCTGAAACCTCGAGCACCCTGAAATCCTAGTTCTTCTCAGAAGCATTGCCTGAGACACAGAATCCCTCTTCAAGGGGCACCTGGGTGGCACAGTCGGTCGAGCGTCTGACTCTTGGTGTCTGCTCAGGTCTAGGTCTCAGGGTCGCAGGATTGAGCCCCGCGTCGGGCTCTGTGCTCAGTGCAGAGTCTGCTCGAGATTCTCTCCCTCTCCTCTGCCCCTCCCGCCTGCTCGCTCTCTCTCAAATATATAAATCTTTAAAAAAAAAAAAAAAGCCCTCTTCAAGGGGCAGCCCTGTGGACATTTGGCAACAGGGACATGCTGCCAGTTGTCTCTTCTCTCCCATGTGCAGGATTTCAAGGCCTTTCCTTCCCCTGGCCGCTCGCCATTGGACCTTTCAGTGTGGTACCTACTGGACACGATATTCTGCTGAACCCAATCCGGAGTCGAGCAGAAGGATACCCCCTGACACCAAATTTGACCTTTGCATAACAAAGCCTTAGAACTACATCAGAGCAACTCTGGAAATTTAGGAAAAGAAACAAATCATTATAATCTCATCACGTTGACAACCACGGCTCTGTTGTGGCCTCAGGTGGCCCAAACAATGTTGAGTCATCCTGAATCTATTGATGAAATCCCCAAGGTTGTTTTTTTTTTTTTTTGTCTTGCTACCACTAAGCCACGTCATCCTGGCCCTTTCCATGTGGGGCTGAGTGTGCCATCAAGAGAGCCTGACGTTCTCATCTGTCCACTGCCCTACAGACATCTTCTGGGGTCTGGAGTCCACTGGCCAAAGTTGTTCTTGCTTTGTTTTGTTTTTTGCTAACTTTGCCAGCTTCGTGTGATCTGCAAATGAGATCACTGTCTTCCAACATCAGCGACCTCTTCCATAAATTCTCCTATGGCAACGTGACCCTTGCGTTAGAACGCTGGATGTTGAAACACACTCACTGATGACGGGTGTCTTCCCGAGTAGTTTCCCGTGGCTGGGGTTAACAAGTGCCACAAATCTGGGGACAGACGGCAGAAATGGATCCTTTCACAGTTCAGGAGGCCAGAAGCCTGACATTAAGATGTCAGTAGGGACACACTCCCTGCAGAAGCCCTCACCAATCTGTCCCTTGCCCTTCCCCCCCCCCCAATGTGTCATGGCGACCTGAGTTCCTTGGCATTCCTGGAACTGTAGTTGCAACATCTGCTCTCAGCCTCTATCCTCCCAGTGCCTTCTCTTCTGGGCTGCTCTGTCTCTTCTCCCTCTGCCTCGCTGGTATGAGGACGCTTGTCGATGGTATTTAGAGCCCACCGGAATAATCCAGAAGAAGCACCTCCTTTCAAGGTCCTTAATTTAGGGGTGCCTGGGTGGCTCAGTTGGTTAAGCATCTGTCTTCAGCTCAGGTCATGCTCCCAGGGTCCTAGGATCAGGTCCCACATCGGGGTCCCTGCTCCGTGGGGTGCCCGCTTCTCCCTCTCCCTCTGCCTGCTGCTCTCCCTGCTTGTGTGCTTTCTCTCCCACTGTCAAATAAATAAATAAATCTATCTTTAAATAATAAAAAATTAATTTAATGGCATCTTTGGTATTTACCCAAAGGAGTTGAAAGATTACACGCACGCAAAAACCTGCACAAGGAAGCTGATAGCAGCTTTATTGTAACTGGCAAAACTTGGAACCGTCCCAGATGTGCTTCAGTGGGTGAATGGATCCCTTGTGGTCCGTCCAGACAATTGTTCAAAAGAAAAGAGGTACAGAGCCATGGAAAGACATGGAGGAATCTTGTGTATTACTAAATGAAAGAAGACAAGCTGTAAAGCCTACCCACTGCATGATTCCAGCTATATGACATTTTGGAAAAGGCAAAAATGGAGACAGTAAACTCAGTGGTAGCTTGTGGTTGGGAGTGGCGGGGGGGTGGGGAGCCGGCATGTAAGTAGGCAGTGAAAATACTCTATATGATATTATAATGCACGTGTCATACAGTTGTCCATAGCATGCACAACGCCAAGAGTGAACCCTAAGGTAAACGAGAGACTTTGGGTGATTCTCCTGTGCAAGTGTCCGTTCATCCTTAGAAACAATGTATCATTCTGGTGAGGGATGGTAATAACGCGGAAGACTCCATGTGTGGGGCAAGGGGTGTATGACAATCTCTGTACCTCCCTCTCAATTTGGTTGTAAACTTAAAACTGCTCTAAAAAAGATTAATTCTTATTTTTTAAAGACTTTATTTATTTCAGGGAGAACAAGAGCAAGAGAGATCACAGAGGGAGAGGGAGAGGGAGAGGCAGACAGGCAGGCCACTGAGCAGAGAGCCTGATGTGGGGCTTGAGTCCAGGACCCCGGGATCATACCCTGAACCAAAGGCAGACGCTTAACCCACTGCGCCACCCCGGCACCCCTAAAAAAGATTAATTCTTAAAAAAAAAGGGGGAACTTCTGTTCTGTTGGGGAAGACAATAAACCACTAATTGGATGAGTATTATATTCTCTGAAGACATGAAGACAAGATCGAGTGGCAGAGGGAGGGTGCTGGAAACCAGCGGGCAACTACTTAGGACCACCGGGAAGGGCTCTATGAAGAGGAGATATTTCGGCTGAAATCTGAATAAAGAGAAGAGACCAGCCATGCAGAGCTCCGGAGGAACTGAGATTCTGGTAGAGGGCAGAGCTCACAGTCAGGGGAACAAAAAGAAGGTTCCCAGGGCTGGACTTGAGTAGCTATGGGGCTGTTGTGAGGTTGGAGAAGGGCAGGGGTCAGAGGCGCACTGCAGGGCTCCGAGGAGGGGTTGCTGACTTGCCCAGTTTGGATGAAGTCTGTGATCCAGGCCGCTCCCAATCTCGACTCACTTGTGGGCCCTCTATGGTGCCACATGCTTCCTGAAGGTGACCCTGCTTCCTTCCCCCCAACAGCAGTTACACAACCTGAATTGCATTCAGAGAACTTCCCCTGTCACCCAAGAGCCCCAGCGGTGCTGCACCCCCAGCTGAGTTATCATGAACAGTCATCCCCATTCTCCCTTCCTACAGGTCCTCTGGGCCTCAGTCTCTGAATCTGTAAAGCCGGCGGGACCGGGACGGGAAGGGGAAACAAAAGATGCAAATGGCATTTCCAGTTCTGTTGCTGTCTCTTTGGATTGTGATTGGAAGAGGATGCAGCCAAAATGGAATCCAGGGAAGAAATGAAAGTGAAAGATGGAAACTATTCCTCCAGGCTGGGGGGGGGGGGGGGGGGGGGGGTTTTTTGGGGGGGGGGGGGGGGAGAAGGGAGGTTTTTAGGAAGCTGGGCGGGCAGAGACCCTGTGACCCAGGCTTTCATTTCTCCTAAGCACCCCACAGCACCATGTGACGCAGCCCGCCAGAGAAAGGGGAAGCAAGGAGAGCCCAGACTTTCTCAAGAAGCAGAAAGCTGGACAGAGGCTGAGCCCAACGGAGAGCCAGACCGGCCCGGGAGGAGGGGAGGCCGGGGAGGCAGAGGAGGCAGTGGGGGCGTGGGAGGGGGACAAAGAGGCGGTGGAGCAGACAGCCAGGCGGGTGGGTGCAGAGCGAACCCTGTGGGAGGGCCCCCTCCCCAGGGCGTATGCCAGGTGTCATAGGGGGAAGGGAAGACACTAGCTGGGGCGACCAACCGGGGAGAGCAACAGGCAAGGAGGGGGAGGGGCGGAGAAGCGGGACGGAGAAGGGTCGGCAGCGGGGGCGGTGGGGTTGAGAGGAAGGGGAGAAAGAGTAGGGGTCCACAGAGTCAGGGGTGGGTGGAGGAGACAGGGCAGAGTTGAAGGTTAGGGACAGGGAGGTAGAGACTGCGTAGCCACTGAGGCCAGAGGAGGGAGAGAAAGACAGGCAGAGGGGACGGGAAGGCAGAGGGGGAGAGCGGGAGAGCCACCCGGGGTGAGAAAGGAGGGCGGCCCGTTTGGGGGCGCGGG
>NC_048233.1:80689324-80723980 GCF_002007445.2 Ailuropoda melanoleuca | reverse complement strand
CGCGCAGGCCGCGGGCGCCCCGACGGTGGCGGCGGACGGCGGCGGCCGCCGTGCTGCTGGTGGAGACGCTGGAGCGCGCCGCCTTCTTCGGCGTCTCGGCCAACCTGGTGCTCTACCTCAACAGCGCCAGCTTCCAGTGGGATGGCCAGCAGGCGTCCCGCGCCGCGCTCGTCTTCCTGGGCGCCTCGTACCTGCTGGCGCCCGTGGGCGGCTGGCTGGCCGACGCGTACCTGGGCCGCTACCGCGCCGTGGCCGTCAGCCTGCTGCTCTACCTGCTCGCCTCCAGCCTGCTGCCCGCCACCGCCTTCGCGGACGGCCGCCGCTCCTTCTGCGGCGAGGTGCCCGAGTCGCCGCTGGGGCCCGCCTGCCCGACGGCCGACTGCACGCGCCTCTCGCCCACCCCGTACTGCGCGCCCACCGTCTACTGCGGGCTGCTGCTGCTCGCCCTGGCCGCCAGCTCCATCAGGAGCAACCTCACCTCCTTCGGGGCGGACCAGGTGAGTGGCCGGCCGGCCGCCTCCGCGCCCAGCGAGGCCCAGGGAGGGCGCGGGGCCCGAGAGCTTCGTGGGGCTGAGACGGAGGAGAGCCGGGAGAGACCTGAGGCAAACCACTTCCCCTCTCTGCTCCTGGTTTCCTTACTGGAAAGAAGAGGGGGAGCTAACTCTAGCAACGGTTGCGATGGCCACGATGGTAATAACCGCAGTGGGTTTTCTTGGACCATGGGCTGCTTGCAATGTTTTAACTTCTTTAATCCTCGTAACTACCCAGGAGGTAGGTGGTATTATTATGTCCACGTCACAGATGAGGACACAGAGGTTTCAGGCTATGAATCAACCTGTCCAAGGTCCCATAGAGAGCAGGTCAACGAGAGGGAAGGGTAGCTGGACCTCAGGTCCCACCACGAGCCCCATCTTTATGTGTGGTAGGGATCTGGGGGCTAGGGAAGGAGTAAGCCCCTTCCTAACCAGGAGCGCCAGAGGTAGGGTCCCGCAGACTTGTTCGGATCCCAGCTCTGCCACTCACACGCTAGGAGCTCTTGGGCAAATATCTCAACTTCGGAGCCTTTCTCTGTATGCTTTTGGACAGCACGTGGCACACAGGAGAAATTCAATAAATATTTACCAAAGGAATGAGTGAATGCCTAAGGATATGGCTACATTTTGACGCTTTACTCTGTGGGATATTAGACAATCATTTTAAGTGATATATAATATGATTAAAACAACCACACGTGATGTTAGCAAAAGTGAGGCAGAACTGAGTACAGAGTGTGATTACAGCCCCATGAAAAGACTAGGAGTCAGCTAAAAGGAGAAACCGGAAAAGACTGTAGCAACAGTCACAGGACTGTACTTCTCCCTTATTGCCTCTGTTTTTCAAATGTTCTTTAATTGTATGTATTCACCACCATGAAGTAGACATTTTAAAAGAATCATTGCAACCGGCTGGCCCCCACAGTTCAGCAGCCTACACAGTTTCCAGTGTCCTTGCCAAGGACTTGCTCATCCAGCCTGTTTGGGTTCCTTTGATGATGGGGGACTCGGTGCCCCCAGGGTGGCCTGTCCATTCCTTGGTTACTGTTGACCTTCCTTCAGACTAGCAGACCCCCAACATCTGCCAACAGGAATCTTTCTTTTCCCTTCATTCTACTCTTTCCTTGACATCCACTACACCCCCTGGTGCCCTAGGCTGCCCTAGGGGATCTGAACCTGACCCATGGAATAGGTTGGAAACACTGAAATGATTTCAGGCAGGGGTGGACATCCCTGGATTTGAGTTCTTTAAAAGTGTCTCTGGCTACAGTGGAGAGTGGGTGGGGGTAACGGGAGCGGGTACACCAAAGCAGTGAAGGGCCACTGCAGAATTCAGGGCAGCAGTCAGATGGAGGGGTGTGTGGGTGGGAAGGGTTGGCACCAACCGGCAGACAGCCATACCCAGAAACCACGTTTTTAACACACTTGCTCATTTCAGAAGGGGCCATCCATCATTCTTGACAAAGTGCTCATTTTGGGAGAGCTCATGTATGGCCTGAATGGGTTGCCTGGTCTTCCCCTTAGAGCTGCGATTGTCATGTTCATTTGCATCCAATTAATAAATGGAAGTACCTGCACATAATGGGACTTATTCAATTTTCTGCTTGAAAGTCCACAGCAAAAATTCTCATTGCGTGGATATGGTCCTCCCCCTCTAATGCCTAGAGGACCCCTCAGAATCTCTAAGGGCATGCATTGGTATGGACTATAATTTCACCTTTCGAAAAGGAAAAAAAAAAAAAAACTTTTCCCCCAATGCAATCACAAAAAGTGAAGCCTGACAAAAAGGAGAACAGTGGATTTTGAAATGCACTGGTTTGTTGAAAGGGTGATGGGTGTAACAGCATACAGAATCACCTTGAAAACTGACCTCTAGTCTTCACTGCTTTTTAGAAATGCAGATGCCTGGGCCCTGCCCCAGACCTGCTGGGTCAGAATCTGGGACCAGGGCATGGGAGCAACTGACCCGAGCCAGCGGACTGGAAGGGGGCCTGGGGCCTGACTGTTACAGATTGATCCAAATCCTGGGTAAAGATTTTCAGTCTTTCTGCCCTTGCTGGGGGGCCTGATTTTTTTTTTTTTTCATCAGGCCAGAACCCGCTGTTAGAGCTGTGTCCGAGACCACCTCTGTTTTCCCTGATATGCCAACCTTGTTTGACTGGGCATATATCAGAGGGAGCAAGTGGAGGGGAAGGGATGGGCCACAGTAGAAAACTCTGCATCTCCAAATTGCAGAGGAAATTCTCAATTAGGCTTTTAACTGTTCTCTCAGTAATACACATACATCATATTTAATAATGTGAGAAAGACTTGATCTTTATTGCCTTTCTTCTGATTATAAAGGTGATGCATAGGTTTTCAGTCAATGACAAAGAAATAAATCAACGAGGGGCGCCTGGGTGGCACAGCGGTTGGGCGTCTGCCTTCGGCTCGGGGCGTGATCCCGGCGTTGTGGGATCGAGCCCCACATCAGGCTCCTCTGCTGTGAGCCTGCTTCTTCCTCTCCTACTCCCCCTGCTTGTGTTCCCTCTCTCGCTGGCTGTCTCTATCTCTGTCAAATAAATAAATAAATAAATAAATCTTAAAAAAATAAAAAAAAATAAAAAAAAATAAATCAACAAGAAATGAACAAAATGGCATGAGAGACATCTGTTGTGTGGACTCCTTGGTGAAAATAAAAAAGCACTGTATGCCATGGGCATGAGCCAACAGCTGTGCCCAACTGTCTTGATCATTAACAAGTGACTCCCAAGGGAAAGGTTTATTCATTCAATCAACCGATATTTATTGAGTGTCTATTTAGTGATCAGGGACCAGGAAAGTGCTGGAATGTCTGCCTGTTGACCCAGGAAGTGCCTCTGTGGGAAGGGGGTGCAGGTCCATTGTGGCAGGGTGCCCCTGGACCTCCCTTACTGTCACCCTTCCCCCGCAGGTGATGGATCTTGGCCGCCATGCCAGCCGCCGCTTCTTCAACTGGCTTTACTGGAGTATCAACGTGGGTGCCGTGCTATCGCTGCTGGTGGTGGCCTTTATCCAACAGAACATCAACTTCCTGCTGGGTTACAGCATCACCGTGGGCTGCGTGGGCCTGGCCTTCTTCATCTTCCTCTTTGCCACCCCCATCTTCGTCACCAAGCCCCCCACAGGCAGCCAAGTGTCCTCCATGCTTAAACTTGCTCTCCAAAACTGCTGTCCCCGGCTGTGGCACCGACACCCTGCCCGGTAAGAAGGGGGCTCTTGGTGAAGGGGGCCACGGAGCCTGGAGACGTGCCATCTCCTCCTGGGGAGGCACGGTCCAGTTGGAAGAACGTTCTGGGTCAGCTCCCGTGGTAGCCCTTTATGACGACCTGCTGTGCCAGGGCCAGAGCTGCCCGCTGTGACTGAGGATGGTGACGGAGGTCCAGGTGATGGTGCCAGTGCTGTTGCTGATGGACTAACTGTAGAAAGTGGGAGGCCACTCATGGTCTTGACAGTGACCATTGAGGTAGCGATGGGACGTTGGTTAGCAGGCGCGGTGAAGATAAGTTGGTGGTGACTGACAAAGGTAGCGGGGCTGGTTGATGGTGGAGACGATGGTACCAGCAAAGGCTGTTGGGATAGAATATAAATAATCCAACGCCACGTTGGTATGAAGTATAAGAAAGTCTAAGAGGGTGCCTGGGTGGCTCAGTCAGTTAAGCGTCTGCCTTTGTTAAGCCCAGGTCATGATCTCAGGATCCTGGGATCAAGCCCCGCATTGGGTTCCCTGCTCAGTGGAGAGTCAGCTTCTCCCCCTCCCTTTGCCTCTCCCCCCACAGCCCCATGCTCTGTCTTGTTCACTCTCTCTGTCAAATAAATAAATAAAATCTTAAAAAAAAAGAAAGAAAGAAAGAAAGAAAGTCTAAGAAACCAGCCAAACTTGCCCCCCCTCCATCAGCCGGCATCCCAGGGTGGATAGTTCTGAACAGCCTCGCTCACGCACACCGGCTTCCTTTGCCCTCTGTCCTTCCTAAAGTTAGTTGACTACTTATGCTAAGCAAACCTGTGTCCGGACTTGGAGCCGGTTACAGATCTTGTCAGTAGGATGTAGATGGAAAAGGGGCAGGACATGTTTGTCCAAGCTGGTGCATTGCTGTGGGGTTTGGTTTTAACGATCCAGCACAGCCCAATAAACCGTCCTGGAGCTCCGTGGCTTAAGCAACCACGTTTTCTTACCTGTCACGATTCTGTGGGTGACTGGGCTCAGCCGGACAGTTCTTCTCCTTCTTGCGATGTCACTTGGGGTGGGGGGAGCTGCAGTCATCTGGGGACCCGAAGGTGTTAGAACATCCAAGATGACTTACTTACATGGCTGGCAGTCCACGTCAGGTCCCCCGTCATGTGGCCTCACGCCTGTGGGTGGAACTCCTCACGGCAAGGTGTCTGGGTTGCAAGAGGAGGGAGCTCTCTCCAAGAGTGAACGTTCTGAAGGGAAGGAGGCAGAAGCCGTGGGGCCTTTATGGGGCTTGAAGTCCCAGAGCCACCACTTCTGCTCACTCCGTGGGTCAGCCACAAGGCCCGCCCACATTCCAGGGCAGGGGAGCGAATCGCCCATGGGCGGAGCAGTGACATCACTGCTGGAAAAGCTGGCAGCGGCCATCTTTGGAAATGACCACGCTGGTGTTATCCATTTCAGCATCTCAAAGGATGAAGCAAGGCTCTAGAGCAAGAAGGGATTAGAAACCTGTCAGGACAAAGGGCAAAGGGGGAAGGTCACAGCAGTGTTGATCTATCCTGTTTCCTGATCATTTCCCTGGCACCCTTACCTCTCTGCTGCCTCTCTCCTCTTCAGGTAGGGAGAGGGCCGTACTGTTTTCTGTGGAGGAGGATGGACTTGGAGACAGCAAGTGGGGGTGCTGTGGGGTACATCAGACCCGGGCCGACCCCTGTCTCTGAGTCAGGCCTGGACTGGGACTTCCCTGCTTCCCACGGCACATTGATGCTGTGAGGCCAAAAATCCCCCAACACTCCGCTCGCCACAGTCCCTGGTCTACTTTCCCCAGGACGGCTGGGCCTCAGCTCCGGGGTGGGGGGGGGTCTTGATCAGCCACCTGTGTGAGAAAGGAGGGGACAGTGAGGACAGTGACAAGGAGTGTAATGAACAGTCGGTGGGAGGCTGGCTTTGGTGAGTGATCGCCTCACTAACGATGATGATGGCGAGGATGGTGATGATGGTGATGATGGAGAAGGCGATGCTCGTGGTGGAGGGAGGAGATGGGTGATTTCGGAGGTGACGGTCGTGGTCACTGGCGATAGGGGAGCAAGATTAAATTAGGGGATAATGGTGGCCGTGGGGGTGGTGATGGCTGCTATTTTATCTGCTGCCCCCCATGGCCCCACAGAGACCCTCCAGGCACCCAAATTCTGCCCAACCAGAGGTCTCCCCAGCCTGGCCCTTCCCCCCAAGAGGACATCGCCAACTTCCAGGTGCTGGTGAAGATCTTGCCCGTCATGGTGACCCTGGTACCCTACTGGATGGTGTATTTCCAGGTGAGCACACAGCCCTTTCGCTCTGGGGGCACGGGCTCCCCGGTCCCCTGCTGGGCCTCAGCTCTCACCGTAGAACCCCAGAGCACGTGGAAAGGGAGGCAGGGGTCCACAGCGTGACCTGGAGCTATGTGGGGCCTGGCACAAAGCCATCCTGATAATGAATAGCATGAGGAACTCTGGAGACGCGTTTGGGGCCCAGTGCCTCGAATGTCACCCCGTCTGTCTGGACCTCGTGTGTAAAACGGGTGGCTTGGAGGCTCTCACGACTCTAGAGCATTCAGATTGTCTGACGCAGCAACTGAGGCCCAGAGTCGCCCAGTGCCCCACGGCCAGCTCAGCTCGTTGAATACTTCGCAGCAGTGATTCCCCACCTGGGCTGTGTCTCAGAACCACCTGGGTGGTGGGGGGAAGTCTCTAGAGTGATAAACTTCTCAGGTGAGACTGGTACTCAACCAGGTCTGAGAGCTGCTGCTTCCCACCATTTCCTGAAGGGAAGGTTAGTGGGGGGTGTGTGCGTGTGTGTGTGCGCGTGCGTGTGTGTGGGTGTGTGTGGGTGTGTGTGTGTGCGTGCGTGTGTGCGCGCGTGTGTGTGCGTGTGCGTGTGTGTGCGTGTGCGGGTGTGCGTGCGTGTGCGTGCGTGTGCATGTGTGTGTGTGTAGGGTGGGCAGCCGCCTAACCCCAACTTCTAACCCCCAGATGACAAGGTCTTTGCCTTCCACACCCCCTTCCCAGGAAACTTGTTTTGTGTTACAGAAGATGGGGGTCATTTGGGCCAGCCTGCCACTTTGGGTGCACAAAGGCGAGGGGACAGGGACACGTGGAGGGTGTGTGTGTGTGTCTGTAGCTGATTCTCAGTCACACTGGCTGTCAGAATACTGACATCCTCACACACCAGGTGGCCGGTAGCTGCTGTCCTGAGCAACCTGAGTGCCCTCCCCTGCCCCAGATCCCCCTGCATTGTAGGGCAGCGAAAGGGGTGACACCTGGTATGGCAGTGGGCCCCCTGGACCTTGCCCCTGCAGCTCTGCCCAGAGCCATTCTGGTGGGCTGGAGTCTATGCAGGGCCTCTGCTGTGTCAGCCCGTGGGATGCAGCTTGGCCTCGGTGTCAAATGAGAGCTCCCTGTGGGGACAGCCATGTCATTATCGTCCTCATGTCAACAAACGTTTATCCACGCCTCCTCTGTGCCAGGCCCTGGAGACACCAAATGTGAGTCAGACCAGCCATGCCCAGGCTCCGGGCTAAGGCTGCACACACAGCTCAGGGGCCTGAGAGCAGAGCGAAGGAAGCTTCCCGACCTAGCCTGGCTCCTGAGGAGGGAGGACAGTAGGGAGGTCACGTCCCCCGAGGCTGGGCGAGGGGACAGCTGCCCAGCGTCTCCGTGCTTCTTCTGAAGAATGCCCATCTAGGAGCTGGCGGTCTCCTGGGCTGGAGGCGCGGCGGCCAGCTCTGTTCCAGCCACGGCTCCGTCTCTCTTGGCAGATGCAGTCCACATATGTCCTGCAGGGTCTTCACCTCCGCATCCCAAACATTTTCCCAGACTACCCTGCCAACAGCTCCGTGGCTCTGAGAGCCCAGCCGAGAGGCTACAAGGTAAGAGGCCAGGTGGGCGTTCAGCCCCCATTGCAGGCGGTGCTGGGTGCCTCCTCTGCAAACAGGAGGAAGTGAAGCTGTTTCCACACCCAGGTGCAGGGGGTCCTCGGGGAACAGGAGGATGGGTGAACTTGTGCCCCAACCCAGGCGTCCTGCTAAGACGCTCAACCGCCCCGTAGGATTCAGGCCAGCTTCGCTCGCACCCACTGCTGCTCTGAGGCCTAACCGTTTGCTAGGTGCTCTCGGGGCCCTCAATTCTACCTTGACTTCCCTCACTCTCTGGGAGCCCTGGATGCCCAGATGTCTGTCTTTCCCCAGAACTTTCCAAATCAGGTCCTCGGCATTTCAAAGTCTTAAAACATCAAAGACCCTCAGAGCTGGCAGAGAAACGACATTTGCCACTACACCGTCATTCCTTGCCCAGGGCAGACCTCACTAATCCATCTTGACGTGTTTTCATGCTGAGCCCGAGAATGTTCCAGGCAGCCACTACAACTGATAGAGGCCAGAGGAACCGATCTGCCAACTCTGATTTATTCCCATCCCTGACTTACCCCGCTGAGGAAGGTGCATTCCAGAGAGGGGAAAGGGCTGACCCTGGGTCACCCAGGAACAGTCTGGAGGCCTGTGCTCCCAACTCCTGCCCAGAGCTCCTTCCGCTCTTCCAGCCTGCCTTGCTTGGCCCCCTCTTGCCCAGATCCCAGAAGCCTGGCTCCTCCTGGCCAACGTCGTGGTGGTACTGATCCTGGTGCCTGTGAAGGACCACTTGCTCGACCCTTTACTGCTGCGCTGCAAGCTGCTCCCCTCGGCCCTGCAGAAGATGGCCCTGGGAATGTTCTTCGGCTTTGCCTCCGTCCTTGTGGCAGGTGTGTGGGCCCGAGTGGAGGGACGTGGGGGCGGAGGCTGGGTCCACTTCCGGCCAATGCCGGAACCGTGGGCCTGGACCACGTACACCCTCCCGCCCTGGGTGTCAGCCTTGGCTTCCCAGAGGGTGTGAGCTGAAGGGGACCGTCCTCCTCTAGTCCGGCCTCCCCTCGTCTCGACTGATGGGGCAACTCAGGCCAAGAGAAGGAAAAAGATTTTCCCCAGTGGGATGTAAGCTCCCTGAAGACAGGATTTTTTTTTCTTTTTCATTCACTGCTATGAATAAAGCACGTGGGCAATCAGTGTGTTGAAGAATTTTTCAGACACTCGGCCACTTTAAAAAAAAAAAGAATTTATCATTTATTCTCTTCCTTCTAGTTCAAAAGGATTTGAAGCCGTTTATTACAAAGGGGCTCGGGTAAAGAAGCCTTTCATGCTACTGCACAAACCTCCAACCCTTTCACTTGGTAACTTAATGATTTTGAAGTTACTTAGCGTCTTTGAGTCCCGTCTTTGCCATGGGGATAGTAATTCATTCAGCCCCGGTGCAGGACCCGGGTTCTGCCCTCATGGAACGTAGTCTAGCGGGAGTGTTGTAAGGATTAAAAAAGGCGAAGTCTGCGAGACACCCAGCTCCGTGCCTGGATCACGATGAGCCAGGGGAATCAAAGCCCAGAAACCAGCATTGTGCTGCAAGGACGAAAACCAAACTAGGTTCTTTTTCAGCTCTGTGCGTTAATGCACTTTGTCCTAGTTCATCCTCACAACAATCCTGGGATCTTTAGTCCTCCTTCTTGCGTAAGAGCACTGGATCTCAGAGAGGTTAAGTGATTTGCCCAAGGTCACACAGCGAACCAGTGGCAGGGCTCAGGGTTGGAACCTACGTCACCTCCCACCACATCCAGTGTTTGGGCCATGACAGCACAGCCGTCTCCGAAGCAACGAAGGGCAAGGAGATAAAAGTAAGCTTGAAAGCCAGGTTAGAAACCCTTCTGGATCCTGCGGTAGAGAAATCACATGATATCTCTGTCTCTGTCCCTGGAAATGGGGCCAGCTGTGAAATCAGACACACAGGGGCTCAAACCCAGCCCCAACTACTCATCAGCTTGGGTGACCCTGGGCTGGTTGCTTAACCTCAATTTGTCTTTCTCCATTTGCAAGAAGGCATTTGTCCAGGTCATAACTGGCTCTCAACGAATGCAAGCTGTTCCTGTTCATGAGTGCAAAACCTCATTCTGAGCTTCCTAGCGGCCAAGGCAAAAATCAAAGAGTTGAAACTCACATCTTGGGCCTCCACCCGGCCCCGGGCCCGTGTTCATCTCCTTTCCCGCTGCTCGGTCACTGACGACCTAGTGAATACCCACCATGTGCCAAGCTCTGCCCTGGGTTAATCTGCGGATGGTGGGCCTGGCTATTTATCGTCCCCCTCTCTCCCCCACCAGGAGGCCTGGAGATGGAGCGCTTGCAGTACGTCCACAGCAACCAGACGGTGTCCCAGCAGATCGGGAAGGACGTGTACTATGCAGCCCCGCTGTCCATCTGGTGGCAGATCCCTCAGTACCTGCTCATTGGGATCAGCGAGATTTTCGCCAGTATCCCAGGTAGGCTGGACCCCACCCCTGCTCTCGCACCAGGGATGGGGTCTGCCTCGTGCTGCCTCGAAGTCAGAGCTCCACGGCACAGCTTCTGGAGTCTGTGGGTGTGGAGGAAGGCCAGGTTGTCTGAGCGGGGCCGCGTTTCCCCGGTGGAGACTTACTGGCACCTGCTTCGTGCCAGGCACTCGATAGGCACTGGAGATGTGCAGGTGGTTAAGACACTCCCTACCGACTTCCCCCATCGTCCCCAGTGTCATGTTCGTCATTCCCCGGGTCTCAGATTCAAAGTGAACTCCTCTTTCCCCTTCACTGCCGGGCCTAATGCCAACGCCTCCGTAAAGCCCTGTCTGAGGCCCCTGGGCAGAGGGAGTCCTTCTATCCTCCTCTTGTTCATCTCGGAATAATGCAGTATGTCTGTCTCCCCCGCCGCAGGGCTGTGAGCCAGAGCTGTGGGGTGGAGGTGGGCTCCTCACGCAGCTGAGGCTAGGCTCTGGTGGGACTCACTCCGCACTGGGGGACCGTCACGCAGACAGTCATGCAGACAGTAAACCCAGGGGAGGGCTGCAGTGGTGACTCTAGGGTGTAGGGAAAGCCCCTGGGACGAGGCGGGGAGGAGGCGGGTGGGCAGGGAAGGCTGAACCCAATGGGCAGCAGGCAGGGGGAGCTGCAGATGCACAGAGCTAAGCCTTGTGGTGAGTGTGCAGAAGGCTGGGGAGGTTCGGGGCCACACCTGGATGGATGTTGAAGTCTCTCCTGAGGGCAGTAGCACCCCCCCACCACCATGGGGATTCTGGCAGGTCAAAGATCCCATTAGAGATTTTTTTAGACAGACCCATCTGGCTGTGTGAAGAGGAAGACAGGAAGGAGGGGGGTGGTCTAAGAGGGGTTTGCAGGCGTTGGGCAGTAACTGACCAGGGCCGCGCTTTGGGCCAGGGCAGAGGGAATAGAGAGGAGGGCACATGAGAGTTCTGAGGTTAAATAAAAAAGATTTGGGGATGATGTTGAAGGCAGGCAGAGAGGGTAGGGGAAAGAGAGGGGTGCATTCCCTGAAACGGGAGACCCAGGAGGACGAGGAGGAGGGGAGACAGAGCAATGGGGGGGCATCCAGGTGGAGGTGTTCAGCCAGGGCAATAGACGAGCAGGGCAGAGGCAAGGGGTCACAGGGGTGTCGTCCTAGCCACAGGGTGGGCAGTCATGCAGGGGAGGCCAGGATGGAGGCTGGGTGGGCCTCATTCCTGCTCCTCCACCGGCCGCTTGGGTCTCCCCCTCCCCCTGCAGGCCTGGAGTTTGCGTACTCCGAGGCTCCGCGCTCCATGCAGGGCGCCATCATGGGCATCTTCTTCTGCCTGTCGGGAGTGGGCTCACTGTTGGGCTCCAGCCTCGTGGCCCTACTGTCCCTGCCCGGGGGCTGGCTGTACTGCCCCAAGGACTTTGGTGAGTGTGGGGCCCTCCGTGGGAGTGGGACATGGGTGGTGGGAGGCTTGGCAAGGAGGTGGCAGCTACTGAGTGCTGTGACCCCAGGCAGAGTGAAACAGCGGGCTGGACTCAGGAGACCCGGGTTCCAGCCTGAACCTGGCCAGTTGCCCACAATGTGGCCTCCCCACCTGGGGCCTCAGTTTCCCTAACTGGCGAAAAGGAATCCGTGAACTCGGCAGATCTCCAAGCCAGTCTGTCATTCTGGCTGAAGGGCCACCTTTCTCTGGGGTCTTCTGGAGTAGCCAACAGGGACTTGTAGGCAGCACAGGAAACCCTGGGGACCGCCCGTGCCCACACTGCTGCAGCCGCCAGTCCCGGGGAGCCCTGCCCGACCCAAAGGCCAAGCCCCTCTCTCCCCAGGGAACATCAACAATTGCCGGTTGGACCTGTACTTCTTCCTGCTGGCCAGCATTCAGGCCGCCACGGCGCTCCTGTTCATCTGGATCGCCGGCCGCTATGAGAGGGTAGCCCGGGGCCCAACCCCCCAGAGCTGTCCCAGCAGGGACAGGGGCTGAACACCCCCCACCCCGCACTTCTCTCCCCAGGACACAGACAGCAGCAGCCCCGGTGGGGGTTCCTTGAGTTTATTCTGTATCCAACGTTAGGATGGAATGGTTCTCATAAATAAGGGGCATAAGCCCTTCCTCACGAGCATGGTCCATGACGGGGGAGGGGGCGGGGCAGAGTGGGGGCCCGGGTGGGCGTCCGTTTGAGAGCCCAGGCAGGGGAGCTGGATCGGCAAGCACCAGAGGGTGAGCAGGCGGCTGCCCGGGCTGGAGGCCGACAGCGCCGGGCTGGGCAGGCGGGGAGGGTCAGGAGCTGCCCCGGATCCTCTCCATGTAGCTGCGCAGCTCCTCGGGGTCCTTCAGGCCCATGTCCTCACATACCCAGCGGATGTCCTCCTCGCCCGCCACCAGGATGGACTGCACGGCAGGGGCCCCTACGGGCTCCTCAGACAGCTGGGCCGGGGGGGCTGGCGCAAACGTCACGAACTCCACACGCTTTCGCCGCCCCCCGGCCTCCTTCCGGGCCAGGGTGCTCGAGGAGCTGGTGGTGCCCCCCGCAGGTGCCTGGGCCACAGTCAAGGCCTCCCCTCCGCCCCCAGTCTCACAGGGGCAGCCCCCCTCCCCCTTGGGCAGGCCAGGGGACTGCCGGTCCAGCTGGCGGCTCAGTTCCTCCTGGTCAGTGCCCAGCCAGACCCAGTTGTGCGGCTGGGGGGAGGCGGGGTCGGTGGCACTGTCGGGGGGCTCCTTGCGCTGGTAGCGCAGCACGAAGACCACACCATTGACCAGGAAGATGAGGATGGCCAGACAGAAGATGCCCAGCAGAGCATACATGCCCAGCTCTAGGTCGGTGACCCGCTGAGGGGCGGGGACCATCTCCTCCTCTTCCTCCTCCTCCTCCTCTCCAGCCTCTGCCTCCTTCCCAGCCTCCTCCTCTGCCCGCTCAAACTTGCCCCTCACACCCCCGCTGCCCCCAACACCACCTGCCTCCCATCGTTTACCACCCATGCTGGCCTCCGTGGCCGGTGAGCTCCGGGCAGGGCTGGATGGGAGGGCAGGGGCCAGGGTGGGAGCAGGGGGCAGCCCTAGCCAGGCAGTGCCAGAGGCCAGGGGCACACGGTGGCGGCCCCGGCGGCAGGGCTCAGGCGGGTGCAGAGCCACGTGCAGGGGCAGCCCCTCGGCACCCGCCCCACTCACCACCACCCCGAGCTGGGCACCCCGCTCCTCGGCTGGCAGGACGGCACCGGGCTCCTCGGCTGAGACAGAGAGTCCCAGGTCATGGTGGTCGTAGAGCTCAGCGGGGGCCAGGGTGTGGTCAGAGAAGGACAGCCAAAGGGAGAGGGCCACCTCCTGTGGGGTACACGGACACAGGCAGAGACATGCGAGGGCACGCACGCATGCACACAGAGACCACTCCCACAGAGACAGGCCACACGGAGGAGGAGAGATCAGAGAGAAAACAGACACGGGCAGATGGACAAAACACAGGGAGAGAGGGGACGTGCGTCAATCACCTGTCTGCCACTCAGCCCTGGGGTCTGAATCATCGGGAGGGTCCTCAGAGCCATCTAACCAACCTCCCACTGCCACACTCCAGCCAGCCAGTGCTTGATCACCTCCAGCCGCAGAGAGCTCACTACCTCACAGGGCAGTTAGTCCTCATTCTGAAAACCCTGAGGTGAGGGGTCCAGGTGCTTCCCATCCCCCTGTCATTAGCCCCCACCTGGAGATGTTGACCTCATCCCCCTGACCCCCAGCTGTCACCTGCTTTGGGGCGGGAAAGGCTGACTGTGCCCAGCATGTGGCTGTGACCTCCCCGGGGTGGGCAGTGCCCCGGCTCAGGGCCAGTGAGATGCCCATCACCGGCTGCACCCGCAGCTCCAGCACCGAGACCTTGTCATCCGTCACGGCCAATGCCTGCTCCCCCAGAATGGTGTCAGACAGTGGGGAACGCACCTGAGGGTGAGAGGGAGCTGCAAGTTATGGGGGGGCAGGTACACAGACAGCCTCTCCCCTCTGAGCCCCATCATCGGCACGTGCTGCTTTTCCCCACCCTTTGCACTCCATACGACCTGTGCATACAAGGACCCCAATCCCATGCCTAGGGAACAGTTCCCTTCTCTCTCAAGACCTGGTTCCCACATACCCAACCCCAGCCCTTCATGCTTTGAGGGTGTACCCATTACACGGGCCATCCTAGTCTCACCCAATCCCCAATCCCACTGGGCTCGTACCTGCCCTGGTACACCCTGGGCCCGTTCTGACACTCTTCATACCTGCCCATGAACATTCTGAGGGCCACCTACGCCTTTAGGGGGTCTACCCACCTCGATAGAGGTGACGCCAGGCTCCCGGCCCACCAGGACGCGGCCGCCCTCTAGCGAGGCCACGCGTGGGTCCTGCACGCGTGCGTGCGGCGCCACGAGGTGGGACACGTCCAGCAGCCAGTCGGGGCCGAGCAGGTGGGTGAGGCGGCGGCCGCCGTCCAGCGGGTGGGCCGCGAAGGGGACAAGGAAGCGCACGCCGGCTCGCTGGTACTGCAGGCGGCAGCCTCGGGCTCGCCGCTCTGCTGCCTCCTCCGCCAGCGCTGCAGCCTCGGGTTCTGGCACCCTGGGGTGGGGGCGGGACGGACAGGCCCGGGGGCGGGGCGTCAGCTCGGGCTCTGCCCCCAGCCGCTGAGGGCCCCGCCCTCTGGAGACTCCCAGCTCCGAGGGGCGCGCATTCTTCAAACTTCTGCCTCTCTACGTGTTGGCATGGCATCACTGCCCCGTTCCTAATTCGTGCCTATGCCAGTCTATCAAGCTGCCCTGGCCCTCCTCTTGCGCTTCACCTGAATTCTTGGCTCTTGGGGAGGCGGGAAGACCCTCTCCAACGGGGGAGACCTTGGGGAGCTCACTGTCCGGAAGGCCTCGCTCAGATTCCTGAGGCCACCTCACCCTTGGCTCTGGTGGGACTTTCTCGGTATTTACTGAGCTAGGTGCCACCTTAGGCTTTGAGGACGCAGCAGTGAACAGAAGAGACAAAACCCCTCGCCTTCGAGGTCTTACTTTCTCAAGGAGGAGAGTGAAGGCGGTGGGCAGAAACATAAGCAAGAAGAATCAGGCTATCCAGGAATTAGGAAGTGATCTGCACTTGGGAGAAGCGCAGCATGCAAGAGGGAGAGGGAGTGTACAGGTCAGTGATTACAAATAAAGTGGCCAGAGGCTGGGTGGTGACAAGCAGGTGGGTAGGAGGAACCGGAAGCAATAGGGCAGTTTTTTAGACCCCAGCCTGAGCCCATGGCCGTGTTCCCCGCACCATCTCTTGGGTCCCAGAGCAACTTTGCTAAGGCCTCCACTCACCCTTCGGCTGGGCCAGGGACCCTCCAGCCTCGGACCTGCTCCAGGGTGGTGTCGGTCAGTTCAATGCGCAGGGGCAGCAGCGGGGCCCACACCGTCAGCCGCAGCGTGGCCCTCAGCCGGCGCCACCAGAAGTCCACCCGCACCCCGCGGGCCCCCCGGGTCTCCTTGCCAGACACAAACACGGCATCACAGGTCTCAGACACCTGTGGGAGGGCAGGAGCTGGGCTAAGCCTTGGAAGATAGGTATGGAACACAGAGGGCTGCCCTGAGCCCTCACCATTAGGGGCAGGGCTGAAATTCGTTCTGCATTTTACTGGCAGGTCTTAAGAGTAAGAAGATTTCACCAAGGGGCACTTGGGTGGCTCAGTTGGTTAAGCATCTGCCTTTGGCTCAGGTCATGGTCTCAGGTCCTGGGATTGAGCACAGTATGGCTCCCTTCTCCCTCTCCCTTTGCCCCTCTACCCCCCTCGTGCTCTCTCTCAAATAAATAAAATCTTTAAAAAAAAAAAAAAAGTTTCGCCATGCATCCAAGATCCATTCTGGAGGAACCAGCCATTCCCAAGTTCACCTGGGGCCCGGCTGGGGAAACTGGCTATTTACGTCCAACAACATCCCTCTCCTGGTAGTGGAGAGTTCGAACCCACACACTTGGCTCCTCATTATCTGACTTTTGTGCTGGACACCTCGCAACCGACTACAGGGAGGTGGGCAGAGGCCAGACAGACCTACCCACTCGAGAGCCCTCAGGAGGGAACCACTCACACAGGGACAGAGTGCCATCGTAAGTGGCAAGACACCTTTTTCAGTCAGGCAGCCAGGATTTAGGAAATGCAGGCTCTGGGCTTCCCCTCTTAGAACTTCAAAATGGAGAAAGTTGACCCGCCCCCCCCCCCTTTTTAACCTCATGGATCGTGACAATGCTCTAATCATTATCACTTTAACATCCCATACGTGTTACATTGTATTAAAAGCTGCCGTTGCTGCAGCTCCTGCTCTCTGCTGGTCGAGTGTCTTGCGATGCTTTTAATTCATTTTTTTTTTCTTTTAAGAGAGGAAGGGAGTAGGGGAGGGAGAGAAGGAAAGGGAGAATCTTAAGCAGGGTCCATGCCCAGCACGGAGCCGGACGTGGGGCTCAATCTTGTAACCCTGAGATCATGACATGAGCCAAAATCAAGAGGTGGATGTTTCACCGACTAAACCACCCAGGTGCCCCTGGGTGCTTTTAAATCTTACAACAGTCTGTTATATTCCCATATTAAAGCTTAGAAAACCAAGGCTCAGAGAGGTGAAGAGACTCGTCCATAATCACACAGCTAAATAAAGATGGGTTTCAAACTAAAATTTGTGGGTCCCAACATACATGCTTTTTTTTTTTTTTGGTAGGCTCTAACTCTGTGTCCAATGTGTGGCTTGAACTCGTGACCCTGAGAGCAAGAGTCACATGCCCTAGTCACTGAGCCCGTCACATGCCCCAGAGTATATGCTGTTGACTCTCCCATGTCAGTTCATTTGTCAATACAGTAATGGACGGGGACGTGCCTAAGCTGGCACAGCTCCCACCCAACTGTGGAGAGAGGTGGTGGGGATAAGCGAAGTTGAACCTGTGGGTCCCCCCACGAGATTTCTGGTGTCAAGAAGAAGCTGTTCTCTCGGGAACCCGAGTGGGGAAGGGGTCCGTGCATCCCCGTGCGCACGTGCTCATACTCACGCGGGGCTGGCATGTGCCACTCACCTGCAGGACCTGTGTGTTGGCCGACTCACAGCCGATCTGCTCTGTCACCTCCACCAGAGCCCCCCCGCTGTCCACGGTGACCAGGCGCACGGGCACACGCCGCGGCTCTCCAGTCAACGGAGCCGTGTTCACCAGCTCCTCAGCCTGGGGGGGGGGGTGCAGGAGGAGCTCAGCCCCCAGCTCTTTGCCTCGCTCGGCCCCATGCCTGGCCAGGCACAGGTGAGGACTCCTTACCTTGGCCAGTGGGACAAGGGCTCTTATGTCCCGCTCCGACACCAGGATCTCCCACACCATTTTGTCCTTCTCTGCCTCGGGGGCCTGGCCTGCGTACTCCAGCTGCCATGTGACAGGGCGAGTGACCGCCACGCCCCCACTCGTGCCATTCCCCACCAAAAAGTCCACCGACAGGAACTCGGATAGTTCGAGGGGGCTGCTGGTCAGAAGAGAGAGAGGGACTGAGTGCTTGCTAGTGGCCAGGCGCTATTGTCAGCATTTCCTAGATTCGTGAGCTGGGTCCTATGATAACCCCCAATTTGCAGGGAAGAAAACGGAGGGACAGAAGTCACATAACCTGCCCAAAGTTACAGAGTTGAAGGTGGCAGGGCTGCGATCAAACTTGAGCGCCCTGGCTCCAGAGCCCCAGCCCTTACACACCCTCAGCCTCTAGAAGACCCATGTAGCCACTTCACCACCCCCCTGGAAAGCCTGCTTGCCCTCCTGCCTTCCTAGTCCCCCTCCACTCAGACTTCCACCCTCCACAGCCATGGGGGGCGGGCATAAATACCTGGGGTCAATTTCTACCCAGGAGCAAAAGTCACTTCAAAGCCCCAGGACTGGCCCTCAACCCCCTGAATCATAACCCTTGCGGGTTCCTTTGATCAAGCCCTGGCTGGGTGCTTGCTATATAGTATTTTATTTTCACAAACCCTAGGGGGTGTATTATTATCCCCACTTTACGGGTGAGGAAACTGAGACTCTAGTCGNGGGGGGGGGGGGGGGGGGGGTATTGGGGGAGGTTAACCAGCTTGCCCATGGTTATTCATCCGAAAGTGTCAGAACCAGAATTCCAACTGGAGCTACGACGCTCATGGCCTTGGCCCAGGCTCAGAGCGTAAATAAGAGTTCCTAAATGTTAACTGCAGCTGAGCTGTTCCTGAAATATGAATGGCTCAGAAAAAGGGACCCATCTGGTGGCTGCGGGAGGCAGGGTGGTGGCTGCGAGGGCTGTCCCTGGGTAGCCAGGATAGGCTGGCCTCACCTGGAGTGAGACTCACAGACACTCGCTGTACCTGCCATGCACCTGGGGACGGATAAATGATAACCGAATGAATCAGTGTCTGCTTTGTGCTGCTTCCTTGAAGGAGTGTTCTGTGCCTGCTCACATCTGCTCACTCCTTTCCCTGCCCCCCCCCCCCCGGGGAAAGGAGTTACCTACCTGGAGTCTGGCCCTGGGGGTTCCACGCGGTGGCACGTGATGACGGTTGTGTGGTGCTTGGAGCCCTTGAAGCGGTCCAGCTTGACCGTCCAGAGGCTGGGCTGGGCTGGGCGGGCAGCCGTCACATGCAGCCCCTTCTTCACCTTGATCCTGGGGAGAGGACATAGGCCCAGTGTGTCAAGGTGGGTGCTGAACTACGGACTGAATGAGGAGGGACACAGGGGCGAAAGGCATCGGCCTGCTGTCTGGCCTTCCCGCCTCCAGTCTGAACCTTCTGCTTCCGCGTCCTCCAATCCAGAAGGACCCCATCTCAGTGCAGGTCAGGTCGCACAGCTCTCCCCGACTCAAAGACCCACCGCCCAGAGTCAGGTCTAATCCCGGCATCGAGGCCCTCCAGGATCTGGTCTAGTTTTGTCTTTAGCTGAGACATCCCTCTATCACTCTGCTTCGGCTACACCAAAAGTTCTTCCCGCACACGCAGCTCATTTATGCCTCTGAGTCTTGGCTCGGGCTGTGCCTTCAGCCTGGCCTGCCCTTCCTTTTTTCATCTGCTCATTCTTCAAGCCTCCAGCAACTCAAATACTGTTTCCTTTAGAAGGCTTTTCCTGTGCAGGATGAATTTCCCCTCTCCTCCAGCCCTCACCCAGGCCCCCACCACACCCCGTACCTCCCCAAGCATATAATCCAGTGCCTGCCGTACAGCTCCTTTCCCTAGCACTGGGGTCCCTTAGCACCAGATGGGGACCCAGCCTTGCTCCTCTCTGTAACCCCAGAGTGGAGACACAGGGCTGGGCATGCTTCAAGTGTCTGGGAAAGATCTAATGAGTGTGCGAGTAGGCATAGGGGGGTGTGAGAGACAGGGGGACAGGACAGACACACAGGGACAGGACACACACACAAACCCAAAGGTGGGAGAGGCGAGTCATACTCTACAAATCCTTGTCAGTGGAATTGGGTTGGGGGGCTACTTTGGGAGAACTTCCTGAAGGGAGGGACACAAAAAGGAGGGCCTTCCTGTGGGGAGGAGCGGGCTCTGTCCAGAGGTGAGGGACCTGCAGCCAGGGACCAGGCAGGAGAACATGCAGATGAACTTGACTGGAGCAAACACCGGTCCTGGGGCATTAGAGCATTAAGCACCCCCAGGCACTGCACTTGGCAATTTCTAAGCCCTCTCCTGTTTTCCCTCCCTGGAGCCTCACAGCTGCCCTGTGAAGCAGGCAATGTTAGCCCCACTGAGCAAGGAGTCTCAGGGAGGTGCCAGGGGAAGGGGAGCTTCCCGCTTCTGACTCCAAGTTCAGGGCTGTGCCCGTGGCCAGGACTTGCCTGACCTGGAGGGAGTGTGGTGGGCCTGTGTTTGCAGAGATCAAGGATTCCAGTACGGACCCCAAAAGGAAAAGGCACCCTCCCAGTCTTCCTGCAGAGGTTCCTGCCTCCAACCGCCCCCCACCCCCAGGAGCCCAGGACTCACCGCAGGGTCAGGACACTGGCTGTGAAGTTGTGCCGAAGCAGAAGGGTGGCACTGAAGACCTGGCCGGGCCGCACGGGCACATCAGGCACCTGCAGAGTCACCACCTCGTCCAGGGGCACCTCCTGGTACTGCGGGGGGTCTGCTGGGCGCAGCTCCACGCCACCCACCGGAAGGGCCTGTTCCTTGGGGTCCTCCTCCCCTCCGGGGCCGCAGCCCCCAGGGCCCTCAGCCGCAGGCTCCAGCGTGTAGGCCAGCTCCGCCCGCGTGGTGGAGCCCTGGGAGAACCAGTGGGAGGGAAACTCCAGCTCCACCACGCAGGCGCCTAGGGAGGGCTGCAAACACACAATGGGCATCGTTGGTGCGGCAGGAGATGGGGTTCCAGCACCCGCGGCAGGAAACACAGAGCAGGAGGGATCCATGAAAGGCAGGACCAGCACGGGCCACAGACATGTCCCAGGTGACACAATGAGTGACATGACTGGGGCTGGGTCTCCGAACTTGTCCAAAAGCCACACTTCGACTCTGGGGAACAGTCTCATTCCAAAGCGAGCCAATCCCCATGCCTCCCGCTAAGGATGCCCCAGGACCACCCTGACTACGCCTCAGGCTTCGAAGAATCCCAAAGCCTGCAAAATATCGCTCGCTGGTGGATTCCTGTGCTCGACTTCAAAACAGTGCCAGTTGCGATTATAAAAGTAATACTAACAATAACGCCAACACTTGCTGAGTGTTGCCAATGCCAGCCATTGGCATCATGCTAAAAGCTACTGCATTCATTTCATTTGTTCCTTATTCCAGCTCCATATGAGGTAGGAATTATTATTACCCCATTTTATAGATGGAGAAGCTGAGTCCCACAAAAATTAAGTTACTTGCCCAAAGTCATATACAATGGACTGACTTCCTTAAGGGGCCCTAAATAACCCTTTCAAAGGGTCCCCATGAAAGCTGGCAGAACAGGAACGGAGTCAGCTTGTCTGGGACTCCCGAACCACCCAGGAGCGGTAAGCCCTTTCTTCCCTACCCCGGGACTACCCTCGGGCTGGCACAGCAGGTAGGGCCGGCCTAGGTAGGGCCCGCCCACTCACCTGGAAGTGGCAGGCTCGGTGAGCAGTGCCTGCAGGGTGTGTGGCGTGGAGCCGGGCGCAGGGCAGGCTGCCAGGCCCTGGCGGCCAATCCTGCCCTTTAAGGTGGAAGAGGACTCGGGCATGGGGCTCCGCCGGGGTCACGGCCGCTTCCACCGACACAGCCCGCACATCCCACGGCACTGGCCATTGGTGGGGCTCAGTGACCCGTGGCGGGACCACCTGGAGGGAGAATGGGGGTGCTCAACAAAGCAGGAGGTTGAGGGGAAGCAAGATCCGGAAAGATGGGACACCAGGCTTCCAGGCCCTGTGTGGCAGGAGAGGGCATTTACAGGCCTCATTTTCCCCCTCTGGAAAACACGGAGCACAGCTGGGGCTGGGGGAGACCCCTGAGCCAGGCACAAGCAGACCTCGGCTCTGAGTCCTGTTAGCCTGGGAGTCAGTCGCTGGTGCTCTCTCCTTACCTGCTGAGTGGCAAAGGGTGGGTAGGAGGCCCGGAGAAGTGGCTGGGCCCTGGGCCACGGCTGCAGGAGCAGAAAGGTCTCAGATCGGGAGCCCAGAGAGGAGTTGGCAGGTGGATAGCGGCCCACTTGCTGCACGCGGAAGTATTCAGGGGCATCAAGGAGCTCCAGGGCTGCGGGCAGGTAGACGGGATCCAGGGGGTCCTGGTCACAGCCCACTGAAGGAGAAGGGGTAGAGATGATGACAGCTCCAGAGCTGGCCAGGGCTGAACTGAGCTCCAGCCTGGGGCACAGTGGTGGTGGGCAGTGGAGGAAGAAAAGGTTAGAAATGTCCCATCCCTCCAGGGTGTAGAGGAAGGCGTTCCATTTCACAGATGGGGAAACGGGAGGTAGCACATGGCAGCACCAGGATTTGAATGTACGTCCTGGGCTGGATGCCAGCTCCCAAACCTTTCCTTCTTCTACCTTCCATAGACTCAGGCCTTCCTCCCGAGGAGAACCTTCTCAACGTCTCTCCCCATTCCTGCCCTCTACCCACTCGCCTCTGGTGTCAAGGCGTCTGTGGGGCACAGTTTTCTCCAGAAAGGGTCTGTGCAGTTAGATGGTGATGAGGTGAGCTTTGTAAAAGCAGAGAACTTTTCTCTGTCCCCGGGTCCTTGGCCAGACTGCTGGGACACCCACCCTTTCTCCCACTATGATCGCCATGGCAAGCCCACATTGGTTTCCTAAACTTGCTCCCTTTTTCCGTGTCCCAACTGGGTACCAAAAGTGGGATTGGGGTTGGAGGGGGGACCATAAGCCTGGGGAGAGAGCCAAAATATTCAATGAGTAGAACGGCAAAGGACCTCTAAGACCATACTTGGTTTACACCAACTATTAGCTAGCCCTAGTAGTAATAAACACTTTCGAACACTAACTATATGCAGACTACTGTTTAAGACATTTTACATGTATTAACTCTTCAATTTATGGAATAACTCTGAGAACTAGCTTCTCTTGCTATTAATTCCATCTTCGGGATGTAGAGGTTGAGGCTGCGGTTAAAGGACTTGCCTGGGGTCCCGCAGCAGGAGAGAGGTGAAGCTGGGAGTCAGAGCTCAGGCATTATACCCAGAGGGATACCCTGCCTCACCTCCCGACGCTGTTGGCAAGGGTGAGCACGTCCAGCTTCACTCCCTGGACTCTGGGTCTCTCCCACGGCCCTTAATGTCATGTGGCCTCCTTAAGGAAGCCCTTCTTGATTGCTGGCCCTCCCACCAGTCCCCTAGTTGCCTCATCTGAATTGACTGTCTTCCTGTCTATCGACAGGGGAGCTTGTTCGACTCATTCCTGAATTCCCCAACCTGGGCAGCTCTCCCTGGAGAGGATGTTCTGGGAGCCTGGAGGACTGCGTTTACGTCTTAATTCTCCCTCAACAAAGCTGGGGTCAGTCATTCAACATCTCGTGGAGCCTGAGTCCTCACCTGTAGAGTGTGCGTTTAGTGACAACTGTGAACAGGGGAGGGCTTTGTCAAGTGTGGCGAGCAGTCTGGAGGAGGGGTTATTGCTACTGAATAATGGATGTGACAAGGCTTCCCTCATCTCTCTGTATAAGAGGTTATCAGGGCTCCTGCTAGGTCCCATGGGGAGGGGAGCAGGTGGCTGAAAGCAGCCCTAGAGCCAGCTCTCTCTCTGCCCCATCCTGGGCTGGGGGACGTGAAGGTTTCAACCTCCTTCAAGGCCCTCCCCACCAAGGAGCTTGTGTCTGAGAGGCTCCACACATCCTGCTCCCAAGTGTAACAGGTGAGTGACTATGGCTTCCTAGGGGCAGCCCCTGACCTCCCGTCCTCCTCTGGTTCTACTGCCTGGATAATTACCAGATGCCCTAAAGCCTGACTCCCACGGACTCCCAGCACCCAGAGCTCAGCTCTCGCCCTGAGGGTGAGGGGGCTAGAGAATGCCTCACTATCCCCCACCCCAACACCCCCCCTCCCCGTTCTGTGGTGTCATCCACCTAGCAGCCATAGCCCTGCCAAGATAGCCCTGCCAAGGGCAGTCGGACCCCCACCCTGGGCACAGAGGAATCGCTGCCCCTTCCTCCAGTGATGGGGATCCCCATAGAATTCAGGAAGGCACGGATGGGGCAATCCCCGGGAGACTCCAAGGTCGGATTTCTCCTTGGGGCAGGGGGAGGGCGACTGCGCACCTCTCAGGTTCCAGGCAAAAGGGCTGCCTCCCATGCCCGTGGGGGCTGGGTCGATGGTGGGTGTGTGGGGGCTAGGAGCCACTTGGGTGCTGCTCTGTGGATCGCAGATTAGGGAGCTGGTGCGCCTGGGCCAGGGGCAGCCGGGTTAAATGCTCGGGCGGGAGGGGGAGCTCGCGGAAGGCGTGGGGGCTAGCTGTGAGAGCCCGGGACCCGGCTGGTCCTGGATCGGGAAGAGTTGCCGGGTTCTGGAAGTGAGGGAAGCGACAGAGGAGCGCGGCTGGAGGGAAGATCTGGGGGGTGAGACCTCCGGTTCTCAGGGCACGCTGCGGGGCGACCCGGCTCCGGGCTCAATCCGAGAACCCGGCTCGCCACATCCCTCCAGCCCGGCCCCCGCCGGGCCCCAGCCGCCCCTCGCCCCGCCCATACCCCCCTCCCGCTGACCTCTCACGACGTCCAGGGCCAGGGCCACCAGGAGGCAGAGCCAGGGGCCGCAGGGCCCCCGGGGAACCGCTGCCGCGCGCCCCGCCATCCCGGCGCACATCCTTCCCGCGGAGGGCGGGGACTAGGCGGGCGGCTCAGGTGGCCCCCGCGCGCCCGGCATCTCCCGCGCCCGCTCTGCCGCCCCGACCCGGCCGGCTGGGTCCCCGCCGCCGCCCGCCCGGCCGCCTGCCCGCGGCCGCAGCTCCCAGACAATGGAGCGGGAGCCGGAGCAGGAGGGTGGGAGGGAGCGAGCACGGCACAGGGGCAGCCCCTCCGCCCCGCCGGGTCCTAGTGCCCTACGGATCGCAAGCCCCGAGCGCCCCCGTGCTTGAGGTCGGGAAGAAGGCCGCTTCCCTGGGGACTGACCCGCCTGACTCAGAGAGCCTCCAGGCGTTCTGCTGGCTCCCTCTCGGAAGCTCCTGCCCAGGGAGGAAACAGCCACTTCCTCTGCCTCACGCCCGCCCCACAAGCAACTCACCTGTAAAGGCATCTGACACCCGAATCGGAACTGGAATTCGGGGACATGGGGAACCGAAAGGCAGGGGCGGAGAGGGGAAGAAAGGGGCCAGAAAGGGCCAGGCGACAATCACCTGGGCCTGCCCTGACAGAGCCCTGGGCCACTCCTGTGGAGGAAGGTCTCAGGGGCAGACAGCTCGAGTTTCATGCCCAGCCCCGTCCCTGGGAGAGGCCCATGGGCCTAGGAAAGGTGACGGCCCCTCTGCTCCTGAGGGAAGTCCTGCCACCCAGGTCCTGGCCTCCTGGCCCAGCCTTGCCTACCACGCAGTTCGGAGAGGTCAAAACCGGGGCACCTGGCTGCGAATTAGCATCTCGGTGGCAGTTCAAAAAGAAAACAAAACCTACACCTGGGCCCCTCTACGAAACAACTGATATAACCTATTGACCAGATTGAGAACCATAGTGCAGGAAACTCCCATCTGTTGAGGGAAGGAGGGAGCGCAGGCAAACCTCCTGGCTGACCACGGGCCAGCCTTTCATACTCTCGCACACAATGAGGGAAGGGGTACCTTCCTTGCTCCCCTCCACAGACACACTACTCCAACAGAGCAGGTCAATCCTAGGAGTTTTGTAAAGGGGGTAATGATTTCCTCATTCCTCACGCTCCAGGAGGGAAGGGTACCTGGTGCCAGCCTTCTGTTTTGCTTCCCCCTCCTCCCTCCCTTTCTACCAGCTTCACACTGCCCCTGCAGGGAGAAGTCAAGAAAACTGAGCCGCTCCGTAGAAATGGATTTAGCTGTGGGGAGAAATGAAAGCCATCCAGACTTTGAGTAAATACATTTTATATGGAACGAGATAATAAAATAGCGTGCATTTTATTTAAAACCAACCAAGCGCTGATAAAAATATATATCACTGCAGCTGTGATTCCACATCAAACCTTAACAGTAAGAACTGGGCATTAAATTCATTCTTCACATCGCGAGCTGGGCCTGGCAGAAGGCGCCCACCTGCACCAGAGCCTCAGAGGAAGAACGAGACCCCTGGTGGAGAGGGACTCAGGTGGCAGGCACTCCGCCCCGCCCCTCTCGGAGCTTGGGAGGGGCAGGGGCCCTGGTGCGCAGCTCCCGCTTGTCTGCTCTGCACTCCCCCTGGGCCACTGCGGTGGACCCTGATCAGCAAGTCCTTAGTGGCAGTGAGTGGAGGGAGAGGGCTGGAGAACCGTCCGGAGTGGGGCAGACAAGAGGAGTCGTCCTTTCTCCTTCAGTGTCCCTGAAATCCCCACAGGGGATCTGATGGCCACTGCCGCGTACTACCTGCAGGCACAAGCCTACGAAGCAGGCACCTTTTGCTTTGGCTGAAGGGGAATCAAGATTCCGAGAGGGAAAACTCTCTTCTTGACACAAAACAGCCACAGTGCACTTTCCTACATACAGTACAGCAGTGGGCAAGCAGAGGGCCCTGCTGGCTCGGATTAAGGCACTTGTAACAGACTCAATGTACATCCTCATTCCCAGCGCCCTGTGGGAACCCCCTCCCCCGCAGCCCTGCCCCTCAGGTCCCATATATGCCCTGCCTCTTCCCCACGGCTAGGCAATGAGGAGGACGGGAACATGCCTTGAGGGACTGCGGCTGGGGTGGAGTGCAGGACTAGAAGGAGACAAACAGGAAGGAAGCTGGGGATCTGGCAGAGGAGGAACTCCAGAAGGACAGGAGAGCAAGAGCATCAGGAGGAGGACAAGGCAGCAGCAGAGGGGAGCCGGCTGAGTCACAGGACCAAGGGCAGTGATGTCCACTGAGAGCAGATGCACAAGCCACAGGGGTGGCCCTTCCAGCCTGCCCTGACGGAGGCAGGCTGGGAACAGAGAGAGGGTCAAGACGACCAATCCCAGACAGAGAACGTCCGAAGACAGGGCCCCTGGGGACCAGCATGGGGCATGGTCTTCCTCTTTCTCAGCTAGGGGGTCTGGTGCAGGGACAAAGGCTGTGACAGTTCAGAGGCAGGGCAAGAAAGAGGCGGGGGGCTGGAAGGAGGGCTGTGCGATCCGGAAGCAGTGCAGCTCTTTGGTATGACGAAGGTGGCCTTGTCCGGCAGCCTTCTCACTCCTCCTCCACGCTCCGGGGCCCCTTGGCCGCCCGCCTCTGCCGCCAGCGCAGCTCTTCCACCTGGCGCTCCAGCCCCCGAACCTTGGCTTCCAGTTGGGCCCCCGAGGCCCGGGTGCCAGTGAGCCGGCTCAGCAAGGCGTAGAGGGTCAGCAGGGCCAGAAGGAGCAAGGCTCGGGTGGAGGGGTCGGGCACGGACCTCACCAGGGCTACAAAGCCGGCCAGGAAGAGGACAAGCTTCAGGCCCCACAGGATCCGCCCCAGCAAGGCCAAGACCAAGCCAAGGAGCAGGGACAGAAGCCAATAGACGACAAGGGCCCCTGCTCCCCACAGCAGGAACGTCTGAACCTGGCTGGGGCTGAGCTTCAGGCCCTGGGTGAGGTGGTCTCCTGCAAGAGGGAGAGTCAGAATCAGCCAACCTGGAGTGGTCAGGGCACAGGGGGCAAGAACCAACGGGTGGGGGGAGGGAGAGCTAAACTCCCTTGCAAAGGAAAAATCCTTTCCTCCTTTCACAAAGATAGGAGCCTGAATCTGAGCTGCCGCTCTTGCTGGCTGGTGGAGAGATTACTTCCCTTGGTTGAACCAGTTCCTCTGCAAAACGGGAGAGATTCTCTGGGCTGTGAGTAACAGTTAAATGAGATATTATGGCTTCAATGCTCTGCCTGACGTGCAGCGAACGCCTGGTAGGCGGTGGCAGTCATTAGCCTGCTCTTAGGCCTGCCTCTGGGGAAACCTGGCAGGTGTCAAGCAGCTGGGGAAAAGTCTGGGCCCTGAAAAGATGAAGTCCCACCAACAGGAAGTGACAGGCTAAGCTCCAGGAGAACTGACCAGTACTCGCGCTCACCATCTAGTCCCAAGGCATTCAGCAGCTGTGCGGCAATCCCAGACAGCGTGAAGAAGGCCACCGAGATGGCTGAAGAGATGGCCCACAGCACCTGAGACAAGGTCTGTGGAGAGAGCAAGGCAGCAGATGAGTCCACAATCAATCATGCTCTTTCTCCTTTATGCCTCTAACCCCTTCCCTGGGCAAGGCCCAGAATGAACGTGTCCCACCTCCTTCTCAGCAGAGGTTTGCCCACCAAGCCTGGACAGCAAGCCATGTGTCCTTCCTGAACTGGAACTCGGGACATCTGAACCCTCATTCAACTGATTTGCTAGAATACTTTGGTGATGGCAGTAGGCGAATGAGTATGGAGAAATCATCAAATCTCTACAGTAGTCACCCTGTGAAACTGGGGTCCTCCCAGGGAATCATGAAGTTGTGTGAAGCAACATCTATGAAGGGCTAGAATGTTCCAATGAAAAAGGAGTCAATCAGCTCTACTAGATGATGGATTTTATAAACGATCATCTCGACTATTTAGAATGACCTGTGGAAAGTATGGGATGCCATGGCTGGGATGCCCTTACGTGGAAGAGACAGCCGTGCCTGAAGCCCGAGTCGGACCTACATCTACCTCTACTGGGGAAGGAATGGATTCCGGTCTTGATATTTTGCCAATTTAAGACTTTAGGTCAGATTTAGACCAAAGTCAGACTCTATCGTCATCCAGTGACATGGGTTTACAAAGACTGGCTCATTTCCCAGTCTTTCTGACAAGAAAGGGCAGGAGTAAGGGAAAGAGCTAAAGGCCCCAGGGCAGGAATCAAACAATGGGATTGCAAAAAGCAGGGACTGTCTGGCTTTATTTTGTGGAATGTGGGGCTCTCGGCACCAGAGATTATGACACACAGGATGTGGAGCCAAGATGGGGTGACCATGAACAACATCTCCTCCTTTATCTCTTTTCAATGTGTGTGGTCACAGGAGGGACCACTGTCCTTACCTCGGAAACCAGGCGCATGGTCTCTGGCCCAAGCCAGGCATCCAGCGTTCCCCGTGCAGAGCGACCTATCTGGCTCAAGAGATCAACTGGGGCCTCCTTCTTCTGCTGGCCTGGTGGCACAAAGTCTGCGTGGGACTGGGATGATGCTGAGTGGAGGAGGACGAGGGCCACTAGGACCATCAGGATGACTTTGAACACAAGCTTGCCCCATGGTGAACTGCTGCCTGGGCCTGCCATGGCTGGGTCTGCCAGGAGAGAAGCACAGGGTGAGCACAGAGCCAGAACTGGCATGGACACCCACTGTCCCAGCTATGACCTGCCCCCAAACCCTCCTCCACCTCTACCCTGTTAGCTGAGAAAGGCAGAACTGGGCCTTCAACTGAAGCTGGGCATGACTGTCCGATTCAGGGGTTCATCCTTCACAGTCTTTACCACTTGCATATTAGTTAACCAGCAAGTATTCTTCAGAGCCTTCAGGTGGATAAGAAGATCTAGGATTATTCCAGTTCTAAAAACCCGAAGGCCCATCTCTGGGTCTTAGTGGTGCTACGAGCATAAAAAAAGTGTAAGACTGTAAGGCTTTGTCCCCAGGGAGGTTATTAAAAAAAAAAAACCAACTTAAAAAATAGCACACAGATACGATTACTGCTGTGTAATGATGTAAAGGGAAGCCCTCAGGTACGTGCTCAAGCAAGAAGACGGCTCTGCAGGGCCAGCGTACGAGGTGGCTATTAGCCTCCTCACCCTCCCGGTAACAAATGAGAAGAAACTGAGACTTAGGAGGTAGGCATTTGCCCAAGGTCACTGGGCTAAGTAGGAAGGTCAGGATTTGAACCTGAGCTTCTGCTTCCAAGCTGCACACTCACTGGGAGTGAAGGTAACACAGTGGATCTTGCCTGCGGCTGCTCACTGGAATCACCCGGGAGCTTCCAAACTACTGATGCCTCTGTCCGGAGCCCAGAGGTCCTGGCGTCACTGGGGGTGACTTAGGCTTAGACCTGCAAACGCTCCCCGGGTGATTCCACTGCACCAAGCTGAGATGCGCTGACAGGCAATGATCTCGACTCCCCAGCCTCCAAGGTAGGCAAAGGGTTAAAGCACAACCTTTAGGGAAAGATATTATTAATAAAACGTGAACCATGAGCCACCTGTCTCGTACCATCGCCGCCATCAGGTAGGCCTTGTTACTTTCCTCCATTTTTACTGATGAAGAAACCGAGCTGGGAGTAGCAGTAAGTGGGGAAACCAGGATTTGAACCCAGGTGCATGGGATACCAGACCCCTCACACATGCTGCCCAGCCATGTCATCTCCAAAGTCAGTCTAAAAGTGATTTATAAAGTCACACAATAGATTATTCATGAGCTAAAATAAACTTGGCATCTACCAGGCATCTCCGTGAATTACTGATGACAACTCACTTAACCACTTTGTGCTTTGCGTTCGGAGCTCGCCTAACGTGATGCTACAGGCAAGTTAAGACCCAGCGAGTACCGACTCACTGAAGCAGGTGTGGATCAGCCAAAAAAAAATGTTGGCCAAGTCTACCTTCCATTTGCCACCGTGCTTGAGAAACGTCAAATAGAACCAGCAAATCCCCTGTTCTCTTACAGGCTCAGAAATGAACCTGTAGCTCCAGGGAGTTTCCATGCTTCAGACCCGACAATCCGAGACTAAGCCATGCCCCTGACGCAGGAGCAGCCAGGTATCTGACGTGTTTGCATTTACCAGATCACTCAGGGAGTTGGCCAGAAATGGGAGCCACCAGGATGAAGGAGAGGGAAGATGTTCCCATTCTTACTTAGCGGAAAGGAGAAGAGTCCAAGAAAGAGTTATAAAAATATCATATCCGAGCGCTTTCTGGCCCAGAAACAGCTGCTCTAAGTTCCTCTTGAGGTGTGTGGAATCAAGCAGGGCTGCAAAACACGCATTCATGGGGAGCGACTTCAGGCCGGGAAGCCTTTTACTCTACTCTCTTTGGCATAAATCAAGAACCAGATGGTTCCTGCCTGCCAGTGGTCAGACATGAGGGAAGCACAGGTCAGTTCCGGAGCTATCTGGGTCATAACCACCCTGTGAACTGAAAGAGCAGGGTTGCTATCTTGGGTTGGGTCTTATATCCAAGGACCTCCACCAGGAGGGATCAGATGTCGTCTCCTCTGTTCGAAAAGGTCAGGGTGACGTGAGCTGCTCCCCCCATGGCAGCCTCCTGCATTCTGTGCTAGCCTCAACTTTCAGGCAGCCATCTGCCTCAGTCAACAGGAGCTAGGGGACCTTGGAATAAACCCTTCCCCGTGAGGCCAACATTGCCATGCCAGCTGACCTTTTGGAAGTGCACCAGAAACCAAATCTAGCAGCATTCTAGTGTGTGCCCTTAGCAGATAAGGGTGCAGATCACTGGCCAGTCTGTTCTTTCCAATTGTGTTATTTAATAGGGTTCCCTCTCGTTTCTTCTAGGTCATTTCTAGGCAGCAAGAATCAGACTCACTGTCATTAGAGCTCCTCACTGCAGCCCAATCAAATACTGTTAATAAAGAGAAGCCATGTCAGTCTTGAGCTCTGAGAGGAACTTAGGTCTTAAACATCATCTCCTGTAACACCTGGCCCAAATGGTAGGCATTCAACAACAACAAATTGTGTGTGGGTTTATATACACAAGCGGCCATCTGCCCCAGTTGAATGTGTCTGTATATTGTCAAGCATGTGTTTATGTGTGTATGTGTGGTGCTTTATAATTTACAAAGTGCTTGTCTCTTCACCATTTAACTCTTGCAACAATCTGATAAGGTTCTGCAATTTTACATTTTACTCAGAAAACTATGGCTTAGGGAGGTCAAGTGACTTGTTCAAGCTCACACAAAAGAACGGGCCTTGCCTCTAGAACCCAGGATCTAAATCTTGCCTCTTTGCTTGTTCCACACCCTTACGCTGCCTCAGAAAGACACAGTCTCTGCCCTCAAGGCACTGAAAGTTCCACCAAATAGCAACAAGCTCAAAGTGAGAGGGCATCCAGATTCCCACTGGGAGATGACCCACCTGCTGGGTTTATAGGTCATGGTTTTGTACGAAGAGGTATGAGGACGGCGAAAGATTGGGGTGAGACCTGCCACTTCTGTCCAGGTATCTCTAAGATGGCTCAGGCAGGGTCAGGAGAACCCGGCTCATGTGGGAAACTGCTTCACTTAACTATGGTAGCGAGGAGGCACTATTGCGTTTAGCTGTGGTTTGCCAAGAGGGCAGGGTGGGTCAGTCCACACACCCCCTGCCAAGGCTCCTTCCTCCGGTTAGCTTCCTTTCACACCATGAATCACTACGTGGCAGGAGGGGCAGCTGATGTAGTGCCCTCTGCTGGCCCTGATTTTCCCCATCATTGCTCAGAGCGGCCCTGGTGGAGCAGTGGTCCTCAGTTCTGGTGGCCCATCAGACAGGTCTGTGGAGCCTGTTCAAGCAAGGACGTCTGCCCCACGAGGCGCCACCTTAGACTCTCCCAAAGAAGGGCTCAGGATTTCGTTTTTAGAGCCCCTCGAGGATTTCTGACGCATAACCAGACAGCTGCCACAAGCGATCAGCAGGGCAGGAAGTCTATTCTAGGCAAAGCCTCCAAAGCGTGGCAGTAGACGAAGGAACCGAGACTTGCATCCCAGACTCAGTTCTGCCAAAAACTAGAAGCCACTACCTTATGCCTAGTTCTTAATCTGAGTTTCAATCTCCTCAGTACAAAATGGGGTTCCAGCAAGGTTAAGAACTACTACATGTTTCTGCAAGCGCTTTGTAGACCTTAAGGGTCAACAGAAATGTTGCAGTACACAGACTGCCAATACAGCACTCATTACATTGTAGCATAATTTAGCAGTTTATAGGCCAGCCTCCCCCATTAGACTTTGAGCGCCTCCGGTTAGATTTGACAACTTTTTTTGGAATCCTCAGTGCCTAGCACAGAACAATGACTAATAGACACTTGTGAAATGAGTATTAGAAGCCCGCCAAGAAGCTGTGAGAGTAGCAAGGGAGAGGCGAGGAGAGAAGGCTTATTTTAAAGTTGATCCAAACAGGCAGCGGCCACCGGAGAAGCACAGCTGCGTTGAAAGGAAGCTCCTTGACGGGGGCGAAGCTGCCACTGAGGAAAGTGAAGTCAGCGTCCCGGCAGGTGGGGGCAGCCCCCGCTAAACCTTTGACAGCTGCTGCCCAGCAACTGTTTGGGGGCAGGGCCACGCGCAAAGGGGCAGCTTCCTCCCCAGGGCTCAGCCTCCCCCAGGCAGGGTGTCAGTGGCATGTGCTATTTCGAACAGCAAGTCCCCTGCCAAGCCGGTCTGGGTGGCGTCGCTGGCAAGGGACGCAGCTAGGCCCATGGGCTCGGGGTACCCCAAGGGGCTCGCGGTACCCCGAGGGACCCAAAGCAAGGCCGCGGGAAGCTAGGCCTTGGGGCGGGGTCGAGGGGCTCAGCGCTAGCCTCCTACCCCAGCCTAGCAGCAGCCCCGCCTCAGCCGGACCTCTCAGCAGCGGTCCGAACCCTCTTCACCCCGGAAACGCGTGCCTCCCTGTTACCTAGTAACGACGCCCCCTGTTGCATAGCAACCAGGATCCGGGTCCCCAGTTTGTTTCCCCCGCCGGGCGCCGTCGGACCCCTCCCCACGCGTGTTTGCCAGGCCTCGAGGCCCCGCCTTGCTCCCACGTGCAGCGGCTGCCGCCCGCCCGACCCGCGTTCTGCCCCTGAGCCCCGGTCTCCGCTGGCACTCACCCGGTTCCGGCCACTACTGCCCTTCACGTGCGACTTCGGTAAAACGCGCCACCAAACCCGCGCCTCAACTCCGGGGCGTTGGTTTATCGTCTGCGCACGCGCAAGGCGGGATGCGCCCAAGGACCAACCGGTCCCCCTCCCAGCCCAAACCCTGTGCCGTGGGCGCATGCGCCCTACCCTCTTGATCACGTTTGCCCCCCCCCCCCAGCTTTCCCACCGAAAAAGAGTAGGATCGAAGTTCGAGCTGGGAACAGAAGTTTCTGGCAGGAAAGGGGGAAGAAGTGACTATATCTAGGCTGTGGAGTAAATAAACTGGATCTTTGAAATTCGGAGTCGAAGCCTATCAGCCTCTTCGATACCTCAGCATTCCGGGCAATGTAGTTTCGGGCGAGGCAGTGCCTCCTGGGGCATTGTGGGAAATGTAGTTCTAGTCAAGAGGCACCTGGTCTTTTGAGGCACTTTCGCGCTAAAAAGGCACAAAGGAAAAAGGTGTTAGAGGAGCAGCAAGAGGCACTAGCGCTGGGAAGTTGCATCTGCCCCTCTGAGAGCAGTTACACACCCGAACCCTAGAGATGGGTCCCAAATGTTCACTAAATTTTAGAGAAGGAAAAGGACCAACTCCCAGACCCCATTTCCACAAAAAAAAAGGCAAGATCGTGAGGGCAAACAACCAGGGTTTTGGGATGAGGTGACCCCTTGCCTGCTTTGTGATTCTAGGCACGTTGCTTCATCCCTCTTGACCTCAGCTTTTCAACTTTCCTATACAGTCCTAAAAATACCACTTCACTTCCCAGAAGGGTGTGGAGATTCAATCAAGTAAGGAGAGTGAACATTAAAAAAAAAAAAAAAAAATCCAAGTTGCCATCTGAATAACTCTCTCACATTGGCTGCCTTAGGAAAGCTCCCCTTAGATGTTAAAACAGTTCCTGAGCTCAACACTCTAAAACAGAACTCTTTTTCCCAGCCTCCCTGGATCAGCCTTGTAATTGTGCCTTCTTCCCAGACTACACAATTTCAGCAGCATCGAGCCCATCACCTCCTCCAGTTGTTTCTTTCCTTCAGATGTTTCTCAGCTGCATCCATCCCCCTGCCTAAGCTAAGGGTCTCCTTCTTCCAGAACAGGCTCTGGTAGCATCCTGGGCCTCACCTTCTAGTTTTTCTAAGAGTTGCAAATTTACATTTGTTTGTGAGATGTTTCTAATTTGTAGGACTACCAATCTCGGGTCACAGACTCCTGTGCAAGAAATGTAACTCTCCACCCCGCACCCCCCACTTC
>NC_048233.1:80513900-80689224 GCF_002007445.2 Ailuropoda melanoleuca | reverse complement strand
TGACAAGTGACTTTCTTTTCAGCTCTTTTCCATGTGAGTAGTAGAAACAATCTCAGACAGTTTGGGGTTCTTCCCACCTTGGATTTCAGAGAGTACACAGTGATTAGAAAATTAACATGGGGCCAAAGTGTCACTAATCCTGTCAGTTGAGCTGCATTGTCTTGCCTACTCTTCTGTCACTTGTCCACACAGGTTGCCACTAAATCTACCTGGGAAATGGAGCTTCTTCTGGGTTACTGGCCAACATGTCCCATTAGTTCCCAAGTAGCAGCAGCCTTGGCTGGGGTGAGCAAGGCAGAGCTCCTTCCTCAGGGTGCTACCTACAACTATGCATAAATCCCTTTTTTATTATGTCTTCCTTCCCTGCCTAGGGGATCTTTAGCTCCTCTATGGGAGTTTGAGACTGGGGGGGGGGAGTGGGGAGGACTCTGAGATCAAGTTCTTATCTGTAATATTTACTCCAAAATTGATGTCCCTATATCCTTTCTATCCCTGAGGGGCTGGCTTTTGAAATTCACAAGCCTGGAAAGGACTCCCTGTTTTCTCCATTCTTCAGTCACGACCCTAAGCTCCCTAATATAGGGACACCTCTGCTTTTGCTCACAGTATTATCCCTAATGCCCAGGACAGTGCCTGACTGGCACACAGTGGGTACTCAATAAGAATTTGTCCAACAGATGAATTCCTGGCTCTCCTCCTCCAGTCTGTCCTCCTCCAAGCCATCCAGGAAGTGTCTTCCAGAGGAATCTTTTGGAAGTGTAGCTATCACTCCACAGCTCAGCTGCTGTTCTGCGGCCAGCCCCATCAAGTCTAATTAGCCTCTGGTTCCAGGCCCTGACTAAATGGATTCATTTTATTTCCTATCACATCCAAATATTCAAGATGCTTGGCCTGTTGGGCAGTCTGTCATTCAACCAACAACAGCTATGAAGTTCCTGCTGTGGGTCAGGCGCTGTGTTAGGCTCTGAGGAGCAACAGTGACCAGAACGACGATGGTTCCTGTTATCAGAGAGTTTACAGTCTAGTGGGGAACACAGGTATCAAACAGACGCTTGTAAGCAATTAAATAATTAAATGATTATAGGTACCAGAATGGCTTGAAGGAGAATTACAGGGTGTTGTGGGGTCTAGACTTCAGTCAGGGGTCAAGAAAAAGGCCCCAGAGGAAGTGCCATTTAAGATGAGATTGAAGTTTACTTTGGAGGGAATAAGAGGGGAGGAGAGAGGAGGCTTGCCAGGCACAAGTAGTGGAACCAGCCAGAGGGGCTAAGTTTGAGAACTTGAAAGGCCAGTGTGGCCGGAGGGAAGATGAGGTGTGGTGGTGGAGGTCAGTAAGAGCTAGATGGTGCAGGACTTGGGGGCAAGTTTTCTCTGCCAGAAACACTATCCCTCATTCAGGTCTCAGCAAAAATGTCACCTCCTCAGAGCTACCTTCCCTGAATACCCTGCTTCAAGCAGCCCATCTCTCCCATCCATACCACCTCCCATCCATCTTTCTCTGATTTCTTTTATTCTTAGCACTTACCACTCTCTGGAATTTTCTTCTGATGTGTTGATTGTCTCTGCCACCCCGCTGCCCCACCTGCCCCCCCAAAAAGAATGTAAGCTCCAAGAGAGCAGAACCCTTGTTCACCATTCATATCTCCAGTTATCAGAGCAGAGTCTGGCACTTAGGAGGAGCCCAATCAATTTGTTGGATGAATGGAAAGCCTAGAGAGTAGCAGGAATAGATTTTTCATGGAAAGTGGATCACAGGCTGTTCTGTAAAAAGTGGATTAGAAGGCTAGGCTCAAAGCAAGACCAATTAGGATGCTATTTTACTGCTGCAGGGGAGACATAATAGTAGTTTGGACAATCTTGCTTGGATTCAAGGATAATGATAAACACAAATATGGATATCTTACTATTTGCCAGGCAATTTCCAAAGCACTTTTTATTTTATTTTATTTTATTTTATTTTATTTTATTTTATTTTATTTATTTATTTTATTTATTTTTAACTAGTCTAGAAGCGGGGCTTGAACTCACAATCCTGAGATCAGGACCTCAGCTGAGGTCAAGAGAAGGATGCTTAACTGACTGAGCCACCCCAGCACCCCCCAAAGCACTTTTTAAGTATTAACTCCTCACAACAACCGTATGAGCTAGTTCAACCCTTGTCATCGTTCCCCCTATTTTACAGATAAAGAAATTAAGGCAGAGAAGTTCACACAGTTTACTAGCTGGGTGGGCTGGGATTAGAGCACACGCAATCTGACTTTAGACTGCTTTTGGCTACTATGCTATACTATCCTTCATACGTGCAACTTTTATTCTTCTCTCCAAGACTTTGCTCACACTCTTCCTCATCTTGGGATGCCTTCTGTTCTCCCCTTCTATCTGAATATTGCCTACCTGTAAAAATCCAGCTCACTCACCCCTCTTCAGCCAAGACTTCGCTGATCACACCTGTCTGTCCTGCTTTGCCTAGATCCTTTATAGCCCACACCACGTGTTCTGTACATGATTCCTTAGAGCCTCTTAGAGATAGCCACTTAGAACCCGACAGATCTAAGCTGGAAGGGGCCTGGCAGTCATGTAGGAAGGGCAGAGAAGGCGATGACTTGCTCACGATCACAGAGCAAATTGGTAGCAGAGGCAGGTCTACCCATCTGCCTCTGCGCTTTCTTCACGGGTCACCTAGCAGTGTCTCTCAAAGGGTAGTCGGAGATACACCTGCCTCAGAATCACGTGGGGGCACACACTGAAAATGCAGACTTTCTAAGGCAGACCCCAGGAAGATGCATTTTAGAAAGTTGATTAGGAAATTCTCATAAGCTCCAAAGTTTTCAAGGCGACGGTCCCATGGACCAGCGCAGCACAGGTCTCAAGAAAGTATTGCTCAATGCATTGGCTTTAAATTCCCACTGCATCATGGGAAATGTAGTTTGGAACCTCCTCGGGCCCGGCCCCCGGGAGCGCTTTACGGACGGCGCCGAGTCGGTCCGGAAATGGCCGAAGGTTCCCTGGCGGGCCCTTTCCTGCCCGGTTGCATTCTGGGAAAGGGCAGTTTCCGTTAAGTGCTGGAGGCTGAGGCGCGCGACCGGCCGCAGCCCCACGTGAAGCGCTACGCGGGCATCGCTCGGCGGGGTCGCTCCCCGCTGGCCGCGGAGCGTCCCGGAAGCAGCGGGGAACCGGAAGCGGCCCGCGGCGGCGCAGAAGCGAATCCCGGAGCCAGGTGTGAGGCGCTTCGGAGCTCAGCGACGGCGCCATGTCCCTGATCTGCTCGAGTGAGTGTCGCCTGCGGCCGATCGCAGGTCGCAGGGGGCCGGAGCGCGGAGCGGGAGGAGCTGCGGGCCGCTGCGGCGCCGGGGTCGGGGCGGAGGCGAAAACAGGGCTCCCTGGGGGCAGGGCGGCGGCCTGTCAGCGCGGGGGTCCTCCTCCTCCTCGGCGTGGGGTGCATTTGCGCAGCGCTTCACAGTTTACATAACGCCTCAAGTTTATTGTCGCAGACGTCACTGAGGCCAAGCACCTCGTTTACGCAGTGAACTGAGGCCTGGATGGAGTGAGCTGGTGCAGGGAAACAACTGTGGTGTAGGAATCGGGCTTGTGCAGTATCTCCCCTCGGATTGGCTTTGTGATCTGGCGCAGGCTCTGGGCCTCAGTTTCCATATCTGCAAAAAGAGGGCATTGCACTACATGACGTCTGAGGTCCCGCTCGGGTAGTCAGAGATTCTGCAGTTTGCGAAGGTCACACAGCGAGTTAGAGGCAGTGACAGGGCTGGAATCCAGGCCCCTGGCTCCCAGCCTCATCCTGTACGACTACCAGATACAGCGCACATTTATAAAGCCCTTGACGCGGCGCTTCCAAGTCCGTGATCTCATTTTATCCTCACAAGAATTCTCCAAAGCAGAAACGAAGATGGGGGTTTTACAGATGAGGATGTAAGGCTCTAGGAGACTGTGGCGGAGCTGGGTGGTGGAGGTAGTTTCTCCGACCCCAGATCCAGGCTTTTTCCCCCTGCCGCATACGGTCTTTCCTTTTGGTATTTTAATGCGGCACTCAGATGTTTTCCATTCTCACTGTGTCATCAGGTTACTAGAACATCCCTTTCTCGGTTTGCTTCCAACTCAGTAAGCCCTGTGTTCTTCTCAGAACCTCCATGCACCCAAAAGAAGGGAGGAAGGAAGGAAGGGAAATGAGCCAGAAAAAGGAATCTTTCATAGTGAAGAAATTACAGTTTGCAAAATATTTTCACATTCATTGTTTTCTTTCAGTCTTGAGGAAGATTTTTTCCTGTATTTCCAGCACCATCCTTTCATTTGATCGTGTTTAGGTTTTCTTGTTAGAATTTTACTGGATGCCTGCTGGGCATCTGCATTGTACTTGGAAGTCAGACCAGCTGTAATCCCTGTCCTCGAGGGTGCATAGTCTACTGAGGCAGGAGTTTCAGTGTTACCTCTGTTGGGGGTTGTTGTGAGGATGAGTCATCTGTGGAAAATGTTTGCAATCATGCTTGGCACCTGATGAACGCCATGTAAGTGTTTCTTCTTAATGTAACACTTGTCACGATGCTTTGTAATTTCTTTGTCTGGTAATCCGTCTGGGCTGTAGACTGAGATTTGAGTGACCGTGTGTATCTCCGTGTCCTAGAGTATAATGGGTGCCTGAGCATCGTTGTTCCAAAAGGAGATGGGCGGGGATTATTGACTGCTTTGTAGGTATGGGGCATGTGGTAGTCATGCAGTAATTGTTGGTTGACTACCTGTCAGGAGAGTGATGGAGAAGCTAGTTACGTAGCTGAAAAGATGCTGGGGACGTTACAAAACTAGTGTCATGTCCTGCTTTCTGTTGAATGTGAGGATGTGAGGCTTTGTTGGAGCCAGTTGCCTGTGAGGCATCCCGTTGTCCCAGGGTCCCTTTCAGCACCCCAATCTCACTGCCTGCCTTTTCTCCGCAGTCTCCAATGAAGTGCCTGAGCACCCGTGCGTGTCCCCTGTCTCTAATCATGTTTATGAGCGGCGGCTCATTGAGAAGTATATTGCAGAGAATGGCACAGACCCCATCAACAACCAGCCTCTATCCGAGGAGCAGCTCATCGACATCAAAGGTGCCTGGTGGCTGGCCTCGGTCCAGGGCTGTTTTAGCTCAGAGCTTCAGAGGTTGGGAGGTGGTGCCAGCGCACTGGAGGAGGAAATGGTGTTCTGTTAATGCAGGCTAAAGGAGAAAGAGGTGGGGGAGAGGAGGAGTCCCCGGGTTATGGTTCTTCATACCCACTCTCCCTCTCTTGGCAGTTGCTCACCCAATCCGGCCCAAGCCCCCCTCCGCTACCAGCATCCCAGCCATTCTGAAAGCCTTGCAGGATGAGTGGGTGAGTCCCTGGAAGAGAACCGATGTCTCTCTATTTGAAGAGAGGGGATCGCTGCACTAGGACTAGGGGTGGGAAGGATGGAGCTTTTTTTTTTTTTTTTTTAAATGAGGGGCAGCATGATAGCGGAGGAAGAGCCTGGTTGTTGAGGTCATACAGATCTGGGTTCCACACTTAGCTCCCTTGCTTACTTGCCATATGACCTTGGGCAAATTGCTCATATGTGAGTCCCGGTTTTCCTGACTCTAGGACAGGGATTTGTGCCAATTTGTCAGGGTTTGGGGGAGAATTAGAATAAGGTTAGAACAGAAACCTCGTGACATCAGGGATTTGTTTTATTCATCAGTATATCCCTAGCACCAAGAGCCACACCGTATGTAGTAGGCTCTCTAAAAGATGAATGAGTGAATACATCTTGAGCGACTGTCTTGCACAGTACCTGACACAATGAGGGCAGTCGATAAATGGCAGCGGCAGCATTATTCTTCCTTTGTGGGGAGGTGACGGCATGACATCGAGATTTGCCAGTAAATTGGAGACGGGGGTGGAGAAGAGAGGGCTCCCACTCCTCGCTCTGCCCAGTGTCCAGTGTGGGGCAGCAGCTCCAGGGTGGCTGCCAGTGCATTCCTGGTCCCTTGTGTATCACTTAGGTTACTGATACTGGTCCGGGCTGTGGGAATACGGGGCAGCGTCCTCTTGATCAAGGGCTGACCCTTCTACTGGGTGCTCCCTTCTCCCCTCCACCCCCTCACCTTGGCGTTTCCCTTCCCCAGGATGCAGTCATGCTGCACAGCTTCACTCTGCGCCAGCAGCTGCAGACAACCCGCCAAGAGCTGTCTCACGCACTGTACCAGCACGATGCCGCCTGCCGTGTCATTGCCCGTCTCACCAAGGAAGTTACAGCTGCCCGCGAAGGTGCAGCCTCTGCCCCGCCATCCCCCATTCTGGGCTGGTCCTGCTTTGTAATACCCTATTGCTAATCTCTTCTTCTCTCTCAGCTCTGGCCACCCTGAAGCCACAGGCTGGTCTCATCGTGCCGCAGGCCGTGCCAAGCTCACAGCCTAGTGTTGCGGTGAGTGTGCCGCCCCCTCACCCCCCCATCAGCAGTCCCTTTGTGCGGTGTCGCACATGACTGTCCTGCAAGTGTCTTTGGCTTTCTGTGCCTCCCTCACCTTTAACTTTCTTGTCTTCAGGGTGCAGGCGAGCCGATGGATTTGGGCGAACTGGTGGGAATGACCCCTGAGATTATCCAGAAGGTAAGTTGTGGGAAGTCACTGGGTGGGAATGCTGGTGGGCCCTCACTTCTCACCCTCTGCCTTGAGCCCAGTACTGACTAGAAATCCCATCCATGCGGGACTCAAGCAGAGAGGTGCAGAGCACAGACTGAGGCCTGTATTCATGCTTTTTTATCACCTCTTAGAAGCTTTATGACCTTGGGCTGACTTAACCAACTTCGTATCTCATTTTCCTTGCTTCTAAACTGTTCTAAACTTGTTTCTAACAGTGTCTACTTTGTAGACTTGTGAGAATTTAAAAGATTGTAATGACTGATAAGTGCAACTTGTAGCTTTTACTGTCATTGGGGGTGGTTTGCAGATTGTAAAACACTTTGTTACACGTTCTCATATGTTTTCTCTGGGGAGATAGAACGGGAATTACCATTTTTAGTTTACAGATAAAGAACCGGAGACTAAGATTCAAAGGCACAGCTCACAAGAGGCAGAGTGGGCCAGATTCCAGGGCCAGTGCCCTGTCGTATTCACAGAACTTGCGTGTAGGAGTTGATCGTTTGTGTCTTGTGTGTGCTCACCTTGCATCTTCACTCTTCTGGTGGTGTAGACTTGGTCTGGGAGCTCTGCAGAGCTGGTTCAGGTGCTCGCTCTGCCATTTGTCACCTCTCAGGCCTTGGGGACGTGACCTCACTCCTCTGAGGCTCAGTGTCCTCCTCTGTGAAGTAAGGTCAACAGCACCCCCTCATTAGGTTGGGGTGAGAGTAAGAAGAGGGAAGGCACATAAACCTTTAGCACAGAACCCAGCAGATCACGAGTACAGGTGACGCTTGGGGATGTGACCAGTGTCCAGCATGCCGCTGTCCTGGCAAGATAACTTGTCTCATGTTGCACCTGTTCCTCCCTCTCGCCCAGCTTCAAGACAAGGCCACTGTGCTCACCACGGAGCGTAAGAAGGTGAGTCCTCCCGGAGCCGGGGAGCCAGGGGAGAGCTGGCCGGTAGAGGCGGCTGCCGCCCTCGGGGGAAGGGCAATTGCTGCATCCTCCACTCACTGATGCTCTTGTTGGGGGGTTTTGCTTTTTCTCAGAGAGGGAAAACGGTGCCGGAGGAGCTGGTGAAGCCAGAGGAGCTGAGCAAATACCGGCAGGTGGCATCCCATGTGGTGAGTGGCCAGGTCCCTGCTACCTGGGAGGCGGGGTGCCCCCGTGGCATCTGGGCCGGGCATCCAGCGTAGGGAGCAGTGGCCTAGAGCTGTGCTCGGGCCTGGCTCCGGCTTTTCCCCCAGCTGTGGAGTTCTCAGGGCTTCTCTTCTTGCCTGGTGGTGGCTTTCCCAGTAATGCCGCGATGGCGGTGCCATGTCCGGGCAGGAGGCCAAGCACAGGGGATGAGGAACAGAAGTCACTCTTGTTCCCCGGGGTTGGGGAATGGAATTGGGGGAGTTGTGTGGCTTTATGGCCGGCCTGGATTCGGCCATGACTGGGTTTGATGTCGTGCCCTCTGCTTAGGGCTTGCACAGTGCCAGCATTCCTGGGATCCTCGCACTGGACCTCTGCCCTGCCGACACCAACAAGATCCTTACTGGTGAGAGCCGGCCAGGCCCGGCAGGCCAAGGCAGGGAGGGTGGTGGAGAGGGTGCATGCTTCTGTCCTCTGCACGTTCTGGGCACAAAAGTACCTTCTTCAGCAGAGGGACCCTGGTGGGCGTGACTCATTTTTGGATCTTATCTGGGTCCTTTCTAGGTGGGGCGGATAAAAATGTTGTCGTCTTCGACAAGAGTTCTGAGCAAATCTTGGCCACCCTCAAAGGCCATACCAAGAAAGTCACGAGTGTGGTGTTTCATCCTTCCCAGGTAAAGGGTTGTGCCAGTCACTGGGTTCCTCATTCCTGAGCCCTGTTGCAGTGGTTTCGGGTTGCGGCCCAGTCACCCAGTGCCCTGCTGTGTCCTTGTTGAAGTGAATCGGGCCTGAGGAAGAGCGCTGAGCCTTCCGAGTGGGCCCTAGGCCTTTGTTTGCAGTCACAGGGTTGCCCTGTACTCTGTAGGACTTAAAACAGTGGCCTTCAGACCGGGGGAAGAGAGGAAGTGGAGAGCTCGAATAAGCATATTCATAGACCTATGTTACGTTAGGAAAAGGAAAAACCCTACACCATCTATAATACAAACATGGAAAACAAAGCTCAGCAAAATCTTGACTCAGCATATCTGGGAAGGACAGGTTTGTCCACATTCCCATGGTCCTGCAGGGTTTAGGGGGGACTTGATGTTGACTATTGAAAGTGACGTGGGCTAAAGTAGGTGGAGAGGTGCTGGTGTAGAGGGCAAAGACAGCTCCTTAGACGCTCCTTAGACCAGATTACTTACCTTACAGGATTTGAGTCTTGAGGTCGGGGACTGTTTGGGTCTGAGACTAGGAGAGTGGCTAAGTCTGTGCTTCCCAGATGATCAGCCTTTTCCCTGTTCCTTAATGAAATTAGAAATAGATGAATAATGTGAATTTTTCATGGAACTAAACATATTTACTTATATTCGTTTATTCATTTTAAGTTTTATTTATTTAAGTAATCTCTTTGCCCAACGTGGGGCTCGAACTCCTGACCCCGAGATCAAGGGTCACGTGTTCCCCGGACTGAGCTAGCCAGGCACCCCAAAACTAAATGTATCTCAGATGGAAAGCACTTCTTTCTTGCTGACTGGGTGTTAATATGTTATTTTTCTTATGAAATTGTGTTGACGAAATAGGGTAGTTGGTTCTGCCTTACAATCTTTAATGTCCTAACCCAAATAATTGGTAGCTGACACTATATGTAAGTTCTCTCTGCCCCGAATTTTTCTGAGGATGAACTTGCCACCGCAGAGCTGAAGTGTGGGAGCCACTGGAACGCGGAACTTGCCCTTGCAGCCCCTCCCAGACCCAGTGCTGCTCAGACCCGCGCTATCCCTGCCAGTAGCCATTGGCTACATGTGTCTCTTTAAACAAAGTAAAAAAAACTAAAACAAAAAAATTCGCTTCTTCAGTTGCACTAGCCACATTGCTCATTCTGGTCCTAGAAAGAGGGCATGGGAAATTGCTCTCTGGTACAGCTGTCCTTCTTTTTTTTTTTTTTTTTTTTTTTTTTTTTTTTTTTTAAATATTTTATTTATTTATTCGACAGAGACAGAGACAGCCAGCGAGAGAGGGAGCACAAGCAGGGGGAGTGGGAGAGGAAGAAGCAGGCTCATAGCAGAGGAGCCTGATGTGGGGCTCGATCCCATAACGCGGGATCACGCCCTGAGCCAAAGGCAGACGCTTAACCGCTGTGCCACCCAGGCGCCCCGGTACAGCTGTCCTTCTTACTGCTGGATAGATAGGCTTCCTCATGTAGGCCATGCTGTTTGATTTGCCGTTTTAAATAGCATTTACCGTTGGCTCTCTTAGGCATCATTGCGTGGATGGACGTCTGTAGGCAGGACAGGGCTGAAAGAGTAGCAGTTGTTGGGGTTATGGCCGTCCCCAGCCCCCTTTTGTAAGATTGTTATGGTCCTTCTCTTCTGCTCTCCTTTCAGGAGCTGGTGTTTTCTGCCTCTCCAGATGCTACTATCAGGATTTGGTCGGTCCCGAATGCCTCTTGTGTGCAGGTCGTTCGGGCCCATGAGAGCGCCGTGACAGGCCTCAGCCTGCATGCCACTGGGGACTATCTCCTGAGCTCCTCTGATGACCAGGTGTGGGCCCAGCCTGGACACTGCAGAGGCCTGTTGGTCTCCGAGCTTGAACATCCTGGGAGGAGGGAACATCTTACCAACACCAGCTGGTTCCCCAGAACCCCAGAGGAGAATGTTCCTCTGCTCAGAGGGGCTAGCTTTGCCAGGGCTTGCTGAATGAGGGTCCTTGCCTTCCTGAAGGGCACCCACTTTCTTACTGGTTCCACTGTTTCTGTTTTTTCAGTACTGGGCGTTCTCTGACATCCAGACAGGGCGTGTGCTCACCAAGGTGACAGATGAGACCTCTGGCTGCTGTAAGTTGCTTCAGAGGCGCTGGGCTCTGTTTTTTGTTGCCTACCACTTATTTTTATGTTTTATTTAGTCACCTGCTCACTTGTTCTTAAAATACATTTACTGCCAGTACCTGCCGGCTTCCAGGCATTGTCCTGGGCACAGTGAGCAGCTTGAAGAACGAGGAACCTTTCGCTGTGCTTGTCTCTCCCGTGGGCTCTGAGCACAGCTCTGTCTTCCCCTCTTACAGCTCTTACCTGTGCACAGTTCCACCCTGATGGACTCATTTTTGGGACAGGCACCATGGACTCGCAGATCAAGATCTGGGACTTGAAGGTAGGACATGGCAGCCTCCATCTGAGGCCGAGGTTCTGAGCTCTTTACTATGCAGCGTGATTAAATGCTTATGGCTCCTGGTCCTGGGGGTGTCCCTAGGGTGGAGAGACTGTGGCCGCCCATGCGTGCGCATGTGCGTGTGTGTGATGTGATAGGTGTGGTCCGGGGTTCCTGGACTGGGCCATCTGCTTCTGCCATTCCTGCTAGTGGTCCTTCCCTGAAGGATGGAGGAGGACGGCTCAGAGGTCGGCATTTGGTGAACTTCATCTTCTCCCTCTCATGACCAGTGGGTGATGTTGTGCTACCCATCCTCCAACCGTAGGAGCGCACCAACGTGGCCAACTTCCCCGGCCACTCGGGCCCCATCACCAGCATTGCCTTCTCGGAGAATGGTTACTACCTGGCTACGGCGGCTGACGACTCCTCTGTCAAGCTTTGGGATCTGCGCAAGCTTAAAAACTTCAAGACACTGCAGCTGGATAACAACTTTGAGGTGTGCCCCCTCTCTCCCCTGCTCTGTTGGTTGCAGTTCCTTGGTTGTCAGTTATTCACTGAATTAATCTAACTGCTGTTTATCCCTTACTGCCCCATAGTTTCTGTTCTCCTGTGACCTCTCTCCTGATTCTGGCAGGTGAAGTCACTGATCTTTGACCAGAGCGGTACCTACCTGGCCCTCGGGGGCACAGATGTCCAGATCTACATCTGCAAGCAGTGGACAGAGATTCTTCACTTCACAGGTAGGGTCTGACTCTGGGACCCCAAGGGTGCCCTGGCCTGGAATGAAGAGGGCTGATACCACTGGCCTAGGAATTTCTAGGGGCAGGCGTGAGTTTGCCTAGGCAGCTTTTCATCACTACCTAAGACGAGTTGAGTGGCTAAGAAAATGAACTGGAGTCAGACTGCTGGGCTTTAAATGCCAGCTCTACCACTTCAAGTCTGCTTCAAGCTGTGTGACATCGGACAAGTCGCCTAGTGTCTCAGGGGAATGCTAACTACCTACTCCACGGGGTGGTGGTGAGGCTTAGATGAGTTTGTATATATATGAAGTTATTTGTTTCTGTGCGTACACAGACATACAAACAGGAGAAGTAGCTGTGTACGTGACGTGCGTACGTGTGTCACACACGTACATACATAGAACAGCGTCTGGCACGTGATAGGATTTGCCGCTGTTCAGCATTGCGTCTTTGTCTGATGTGGGATGGAGCCGTAACTGAGATCCAGGCCTCGCACTGATGGAATTTCCAGTCAGCTTAGGAAGGCACATGTGGAACGAGTTCACAAATAATCACTTGATTGCAGTCGTGAAAGGTGGAGAAGGAAAGTAGCAAGTGGAGGGCCAGCGGCTAATGGGGCTGCAAGCCTCTTCTAGCAGTTGTGCAGGCCCTGGGTCCAGGACTTACCCTCTCAGAGCTGTAGCTTCTTAAAATGGTCATACTGGCCCTGCTTTGCAGATTGTGCCAGCCAGGGATACGGAAGTGGCACGCACAGTGACAGAGTGCCTGCTGCATGCTGGGGTGCTAGTGAATGGCAGCTGTTTGCTGTCTTTGTCGATGAAATTCTCCTCCTTGTCAGCAGGGTGTGGGTGGGCCCCAGGATGCTTCTCCTGCCCTGCCACGTTCTGCTGAGCCCTGCTCAGTGAGTGTGCTGCAGGGGTGTGCAGGCCTGACCGTGACCCTTCACTGGGCTCTGGGCTTTGCTGTTGAGTGGGGTAGAGTTGTGGGCTGGAAGCACAGCCTGGGCTCTGTGGTCATGACTCCAGGTGTTACCCTAAACCTAGAAGGAATTTGCTTTGCTGCTCATGAACTGCCTGAATCTGGGGCAGCATGTCACCCAGCCTCTTCTGCCTGTGGTCCAGCCCTGCTCTGGGTTGGGGGTCCGGGGTCCCTACGTCAGAGCTCCCTGAGCTGGAACATGCTAACGGACTGTCCAGTGATAAGCAAGGAGTTAGAACTAACTACATACTATAAACATATACCAGCCAACTGAGCAGTGAGGTTTTAAACCGAAGTGAAAACTCAGTTAAATTTGTAAAACTAAGGTGGGGAGAAGGGGAAGCATGTCTGCTTGGTCTGTCGCACCCTCTTGCCAGTTTCCAGTCAATTCTAACAAACTTGAACTGAGCAGAATTGCAGTTTCCCCAAAAGCTCAGGTGGGGGCGCTGACGTTCCTCTGTTCACTCAGCCCACAACAAGAACTCAGTGCCTGCTGTGACCCAAAGGCCCTGGGGACGGGTGGTGTGCAGGTCGGACTGGCACCCTGCCCTTGGGGGTGCGGAGGCAACTGGGGAAAGAGTACGTGAGCCCTGACCCGGGAAGCACTGGATGAATTGGGGGCGCGTTCTCAGGGTCAGCGTTCAGCCCCGAAGGGGAGAAGCCTCACCACTGTCTCCTGTTTCTCTCCTCAGAGCACAGTGGCCTGACCACAGGGGTGGCCTTTGGGCACCACGCCAAGTTCATCGCTTCAACGGGCATGGACAGGAGCCTCAAATTCTACAGCCTGTAGGCCCTGGTCCTTCGGATCTGGGAGCTGGGCCTCATCTCAGTAGAGGGGTAGAATTAGGGTGGGGGGTGGGGGGAGGAAGGGGAGAACTACGGGGAGGCGGGGGGTCTCTGGGGCGGGGCAGTCACATCATTTCACTCTGGTCCGGGTGGTGACCTGAGAGCCACGGCGGCGGGGACCACCCTCATCCATGCCACCTCCAGCCTGACAGGAAGGATCATGGGAGGTAGAACTGTCACCCTGTGAAGGCTTGGGTTGGAGCCCAGGGCCTCTCCCCTCATGGCGTTCACTGAGTTTCACTTCCTGGGAGACGGGGAGAGGCTGAGCCAGGGGAAGTATGAAGGGGATGGGTGCGAGGGCTCTTGCAGGTTTTTGTAAGCAGTGATTTAGTTTCATTAAAAAAAGAAAACAATAAACATAGCACCTCCCTGTGTGTGTCTGTAAAAGGAAGCCCAAGCTGGAAAGGTCGGGGAGGGAGCACATTTGCCAGAAAGACTCTTTCACGGCCCTTCACGGCCCCGCAGCCCCTGACCTTGTGTTTCAGAGGGTCTCGTGTCACTCTCCTGCCGGCACCTCCTTGTGGGGTTACCTTCCACAGCAACCGAGAAAGGAGGGGGCGTGAGGGAAAAACAGCCTTTTCTTGCCGGTGAGGAGGTGTGAATGTATCAGGAAGGAGTCTTCTGCTCTGGGCGCTGCAAAACAGGTCCCAGGCTGGCTTAAATCCGAAAGATTTTCCAGATTCTAGCTTTTGAACATTGGAAGTGGAGCAGGTTGCACGCCAGTGGAGTAAAGAAGCATAGCAGATCAGATTGCGAGTGGAACGCCTCTTCTGGGAGGGAAAGCAGGGCTTCTTGGCTACTGAAGGTGGGGTGGCCTCTTTCCCGTGATAATGAAGCTGAAGTCTTGGTGCGTATTTGCTAAAAGGGGGGAGGGGTGTTGCTGGCAGGGGAAATTTCTAAGGGGGAATGATCAAGGTGTGCGTAGGGGAAGGAAGGAGGCCAGGGTGTTTGTGCGTGTCCGGGGTGGCCCCGGGAGGTTTCAGGACCCTGGACAAGAGCAGTCCAGGCGCGAGTTGGGCTGGAAGCTTGATGGGAGCAGGTAAGGGGGTAAGAGAATGTGAATTGAGAAGGGGGGGGGAGCCCTGACTGTTGGGGAGGTGGTGTGCTGGGGCTGGGGGCAGTGCGGCAAAGCACAGGAGTCCCCATTGGTGCCACAGAAGAGCTCCGCGTGTGTGCTGCTGGGTCAGCGCTCCACGGTCAAGAAAGTTCGGGCGCGCTGTTCTCTCGGTTGGAGGCTCACAGCGCTCACTAGTTAGTAAGGCCTTTGGAAACTGCAAAAAAGAAACCTTTTCACTTTCTGACCCAGTTTTCACAGATGTTTGACTAGGACAGCCTTTGTGTGTGTCTGTGATTGTCCGTGGAACTCGCCTTTGTGACACACACCGGAGTCGTTGCTGCTGGCAGACAGCACTGCAGTGCGTGTCTCCGAGCTCTAGCCCCTTGTTAGTCCGGGTCAGTTCTCGGTGGAGACTCCCAGGAGGGGAGTGACCTGGCGGCGTTTGAACACCTAGAGGTTTTCCAACATAGGCCAATCAGAGGCCGGTTTGGGGTATTCTGGTTTGGAAAGTGTGGGGTTGTCCTCTTTAAGAAAAGAGCCGTCATGCAGATCTCCTGATGCTGGACACGGTTCAAAAGGGGGAAGGTGTGGAGCCCCAGGTCAAGGTGGGGAAGGGCGGAACTGGGCCTCCGCTAGCCCAGCACTAAGCCATTGGTTGGGTCCTGGCTAGGTGGGAGTAGGCTTTGTTTAGGTTGGCTTCATTTCCAGGAAAGCCGTTTAAGAGAGAAAGGAAGGTTCTCGGGGGATTCCAGGGTCAGGAGGGGCGCTGTGGTGTGAAGCACGTGTTGTGTCCATGCTCATGTTCGTTTTTTTTGGTGGGGGAGGGGCTTCTGATACATTCAGAGGATCTCAGAGGGACTGTAGTCCCACCCCCACCCTATTCCAGACCGCTGCCCTAGAACTGGGGCCTGGCCCTGCTCTCCTGGCTTTGGGAGCTGCGTGTTTGGGTTAGAAGTCCCGAAATGCTTTCATCTCCATCCACCGTCTGTCCCCTCCTATCAGCTGTGTGCTGGACACAATACATAGGTTCTCTCATTTTATTCTTGAAACAACCTGGCTTTTAGCTGTCCAGACGAGCAGCTTCCCTGCACCCCCATGGAGCCTCAGGCCTCCTTTGCAGTCCAGGGCACGAGGTGGGAGTGCAGAATCCCAGCTGTGGCACTTAGGAGGGTGGGACCCTTGGCCAGATGATTTGACTTCTCTCTGTTCCAGTTTCTCAGAAGTTGGGGATATTGTATTTATTTAGGGACTTTGTAAAGCTTAAGTGAATTAGAATGTAGAGAAGTTTGTAGAATGGTGGGTGCACGGGACCCATGCCGTGTATATCGTGCCTGCTGCTGTCACTCCAGTTGCTGCCGTCCCCCACTGCCGCCCCTCTCCCCACTGCGGCTCCCCCACTACTGCCCCTCCCCCTATTGCCACCCGACCTGCTACTGCTACTTCTGCCGCTGCCCCTGCTGTCACTGTACTCGTCCAGCGCTCCTGCTCTGACCACCTCCTACCCCCGTTCCTGCTGCTGCCGTGGGTGCTGCTGCCGCGTCTGCTGGCTCTCCTCCCACGGCTCCTCGTCCCGCTGCTATCGCTACGGCTTTTACTACCACTGCAGCTGACCCTTGAACAACTCAGGTTGGAACTGTGCGGGTCCGCGTACACACAGGGTTTTTCAGTAAACACAGTACAGTGCTGTGAGTGTATTTTCTGCTCTGATTTTCTGAATGACACTTTCTTTTCCGGAAGTGACTTGATTGTCGGAATATAATAGACAGGACATATCCACATACGTGTTGATCACCTGTTAATGTTATCGGTGAGGCTTCTGGTCAATGGGCTGTTGGTAGTTAAATTTGGGGGAAGTTAGAAGTTGTACACAGATTTGCAACTGCTGGGGGGTGGTACCCATACCCTCTGCGTCGTTCGAGGCCAGCGGTACGGTGCCCACCACTCCTGCCAGCACCACCGTCAGCACCGTGACTGTTTCTGCCAGCACTTCTGCTGCACTGCCGCCTTGCCTTTACCGTGACGGCTATTTCCGTCCTCCACTGTCTGCTCTCCCCGGAGGCTCCCTCCGCACAGTCGGGCTCCCTCCAGGAAGCCTCTGCTGCCCAGCCCTGGCCCCGCAGGTGAGTGACCTCGCTTGGCCATGCTTCCCGGCTCTGGCACAGCTCTGTGATCGTGGAGGTGTTTATGCATTTGTCTCTCTTGCCTAGATTTTCATTTCGAGGGCGGGGCCCTGTACTCAGTGCTGCTGTTCCCCCTTTTACCTTATGTCAGGTGCTGCTAAGGGGCAGACTGAGAGGTTCAACCCTGGGGCTCAGTCCAGAGCCTGGTCTCTGACTGTCCTCAGAAGACAAAAGCAGGGGGATGACAGACTTGGTTATTTTGGACAAAATGGAATGGAGAGCTGCCACCCCTGCCGCATCTCTCAGACGGGGCTCAGCTGCCTTGTAGGTGAACCTTTTGGCAGTAGGTCTCAGCTGGGGGATTCTCAGAGGGCTCACATTTTCTGGACCGGTATTGTCAGGCTCATGAGTTTTGTATTTAGGGTCCAGGAGCAGTTGGTTCTAGGTATATGAAGGGAAATTGTTTGGTGGTGTCATCAGTGCTTCTTGCATCCTACATGAACTTGAGCCCTTTGACGGTCCACACATGGGCTCGTGTCTGGGGTCAAGGGTCCAGACTCCTTGTCCCTTCTGCTGTTGAAGGTTGCTTGGCCTTAGAGCGCTGATCAGGGAGGCCGGCTGGGGGCACTGTGGCTACATTAGTCTCTCCAGGAACGCTGGCGCCAGGACAGCTCGCCACCAGGGGACAGCAGGCAGGTTCTGTTATCCCCGTTCTACAGACGGCAAGCAAGCTCAGAGTGCCTTGGCTTCAGGCCACCCAGTAAGTAATGGAGCTGGGACTTTAAGCCATCCAGCTTCAGAGACCAAGCTGACGACCCTGTCCTCTATGGAGACAACAGGCAGCTGACAACCCGCTCCACAGTTTTCTGGGAGTGTAGAGTTGTGACTAAGTGTGGGCTCTGGAGTCAGAAGCTGAGTTTGGATCCCAAGTCAACAGATCTCTATGACCGTGTCAGTGTCTCGGTTTCCGAAACCCTGACCAGCCGGTGCCTCTTCACAGGGTTGCTGGGGGTTAAGTGAGCGAACACAGGCGGAGAGCACACAGCGTTGGCTGCGGCTTCCCTGCTTCTGTCGGCACTGGCGTCTAGTGACACTCTAGGGGTCACGGTGGCCCCTGATGCTCGACACCTACCTGTGTTACGAAGATGAAGGCTCTGGAACCTGGGCCAGCGAGGGAGGTGGCAGCGTACAGACGGCTAGGACCACGGGATGACTTCCGAGAGGTGCAGCTGGGCAGGAGGGGGCGTGCAGCTGTCCCGCACATCAGGGAGGTCTGGGGAGGGGTGACAATTCACTAGGTGGACCAAGAGCAGAGAGCAGAGTAGGGGTGGCTGGTGAAGGAGGGGACGTTGCAGCCCACCTGCCCTGGCTGTAGGAGGAGGGCCGGGAAGGGAGAACGGACCGTGTGGACGGTGGGGGGCAAGAAGGCTGGAGAACTGCGCAGCAGACGATATGTAGGGAGGAAGTTTACAGTCTCAACCAGCAGTGTGAAGTCGAGGATCTCACCCGAAGACTGTCAGCAGCGGGAACAGGTCTTTAACAAAATTTTTAAAATTTCTTATTGTGAAACATTGGTTCAAAAGTGTCTCAAACGTACCTTTGCCATTTAAAGAATAATAAACACCCTATATCCAGCACCCAGCTTAAGAAGAACCGTATGGGGGCCCTCTGTGTTCTTCCATGAATGCAGAGGAAGCCACTACCCTGATAGAGGGGTGGGTCATTCCTTTGCTTTTCTTTTGAATTTTACCGCTGTATTGTGTGTGTGTGTGGGGGGGGTTGCTTATTTTTGAACTTTATGTACATGAAATCATTCAGCTTGCTTTCTTTGATTTCATTTCCTCAGTATTGTTCTTGAGATGTACCTGTGTTGACACATGTGGTTATGGTTCATTCACTGTCGTGCAAAGGCAGTGGCCGCACGAAATTCCCACCAGGCTGCTGGAACAGCGCTCCTTGGAGATGGGAGCCGTCCCCCCCATGCGGGTCCCGCGGGTCCCACTCCTTGCAGGACAGTGTGCTCTGGACGAGGGGTGCCCGCCATGGCGCTGTGGTGCATCAAGCTGCATAAGCATGAGGCACAGCTCCGCCATCGTCACCCGGGGAAGGGACACAGTAAATATGTGGCTGAACCTTGGTTCCAGCCCTAATCTGCCAGATCGTTCACTTGGGAACGCTGCCCCCCGATACAGTCCTGGATCCATGGTCCAGACTGTGCTCTCGTAGCTGTTGGACACAGCCAGCCAGCGGCAGGACTTACTGCATTGCGTTCTTGCTCGGAGAAGCACCAGCCCCTTCTGACCTCATTAGGGGGCTGGGGTCCGAGCTTTGTAATTGATCAGTGCCTTAGGCACTTGGCAATGGCTGGACTCCATGGAGCCTTGGAAGAGGCCAGCTCCGTGTTCGGGGAGGCCAGCCTGCAAGTGACAAACCCAAACAGGTTAACCCTTCCCTGTGGTTCATTGTGGAATTCCATCATCGGAGTACAGCCCAATGCACGGGTAGGTCCTGCTGATAACAGACACACGGATTGTTGCTAATTTTTCCATTAGAAACAATGTTTCTGTGAATATTCCGGAGCAAGGGTTTTTCCTAGGATATTAACTTAGGAGGGGTTTATTAGATAATACTATAGGGTACCGACAAGCTCTTTATCAACACGGCTGTATCAGCTTGCGCTGTGATTCACCACGTGGATGAGCGTGCCTGTCCTCATGCTCTTCACCAACCATTAGTATTTGCTCAACTCTTAAAGTTTTGCTAGTCTGGTGGGTATATAATGCTACCTTGAAGTCTAATTTTCACATCCATGATGACTAATGAGGTTAAGCATCTTCATCCACATCCGGGCCATCTGGCTTTTACAAAGTGCCTGGTTTGTGATTTAGCTTGTCATCGTCTTATTGATTTATAGTTTTATTCATACAGATATATACACACTTTAATACTAATCCTTTGTCTAGGTGTTGCAACGGTCTTCCCAGTGTGTGCCTTTACCTTTTCACTCTATAGCATCTTGTGATTTTGGTTTGCAAAATGCTCATTTTATTGTGACCATGAGAATTCTTTGAGACTGGCTGAAACCACATTTTTTTTCAGACAGGATTTGCATTTGCTCATGTCCTAAGCTCAGGGATCACTTTAAACACAGCCATGGAGCTTTTTCCGATTGAAACTTTGAGCATTCCCACCCCTGCCCCAGTCTAAGAATTTCGACTGCACACACTAGAGAAGAGGGAATTGTAATTCTCAGGGGAGTACTTTTTTTCCTCAATCTATCCAGCATGGAGATCATGATAGGCAAGACCCCCTGCTGCCCTTCTCTGTGCAGTGGGCTTGTTTCTCCTTCACTCCCGTCCTGAGGATGAAGCCCTGTGAAGCCCCAGTTTCTGTCGGAGGCCGGGATTGGGACTCCTCATCTTTGGCAGGCTCTGAGCTTGACCTGTAGTCCCCAGTACTCATTCAAGCAGAACGTCAAGGTCACCAGGGTTCCACAGAAGCCCCAAAATAGAAGCTGGTTTTACTTCTCAGACTTTTTGCTTTTATTTTTGGCCCACGTGCATGTTTTTACCCCTCTCGTGTTGCTCAGCAATGATTTAAACATGTTTTTAAAGTGTGTATACAATCTGGCATTTTGTTTACTTCCGAAGGTTGATCCGGGCATGTAATCTCCCTGCTGCTGGGACAGAAGTGGCACTTTTATAGAAAATGCCCTGACAGAGATGCCCGGGCCTGTGGCCACACTTTGTGACTTCAGCTCTAGTAAAATGTGACGCCCCAGACTGTGGAGTATTCTCCCCACTCCTTGCAAGCAAAGCACGTGGACTTGATCCCGTCATAGTGGAAGTGTCGGGGAGCCCGGGGGAGGTGGAGAGGTGGAGAGATGGGCGAGTCCCCTCGGCCTTAACTCGCTGCAGCCACAGCCCTTACCCCCCTCCCCAGAAGGGCAGGAAGACAGCAAACCTGAGAGGCCCCCGAGCGGCTCTGCTTCCGGCTCCAGGTCAGCACAAGCGGTTTGTTATCAGCCCCATCGGGCCTGACCCAACTGCCCAGGTTCCTGCTCGCGCTAGGAGGCGGCTGAGGGGAGGGAAGAAGTTTTACATTGGGCAAAGTTTGGACTAGATTTTGAGATCTAGGAAAGTCAAAGCTGAGATTGCGCCTCTCCAGGGAAAGCGAGAGAACCTAGTGCAGCAGTGACCCTCGCCGTTCATACGTTTTGGCCGTTTGTTTCGGTCAACAGAACCCTGGGACATAGAAGTATTGACAAAATCTGTATGAGGACTGATGGCCAAAGTTATGAAAATTCTTGTACCTGTGTACCCTTGACAGGAAGGAAACACCTGAATTGCCTCGTCAGTTATCAAAAAAAGCCAACGGATACTTTTATGATTACATAGGATAGGGCAGTGTTTGCCCTAGTCACAGAGAAAGAGGTGAGGGGACAATTATAGTTACCCAACCCTCTGGAAGCACCAGCTGGAAGAGCCCCACCGAGGAACAGGGCAGAGGCCGACTCGGTGGGGAAGCTGTCCCTGGCTTGGGAGAGCTCTCCCCAGAGAGAGAGAGAAGCCGTTCAGGAGAGCAGATAAGAGGCACAAAGAGGCAGTTTATAAGACACAAGTGGCTCTAAAGATGCTTGTCTTCTCATCAAAGAGATAAAATCTTAAAATCTTTCTCAAAAAAAATTTTTAGACGTAAGTAGTGGGGCTCGAACACCCACTCCTGTGATCAAGTCACACGCTCCAGAGACTGAGCCGGCCAGGCGCCCCCGGAGAGGCCAGTTTAGATCAGCAGGGCTGCTTGGCTGAGGGTGCTCGGGTGGCAAAGCTCTAGCCCGATACTGATCTGTGGCGGCAAGGTTGTGGGGGGACCAGCGCCCCGTGTTCTCACAGAGCCAGACAGAACTGCCGGAGCCAGAGCTGTGCCCTTCTGACTTCTGAGAAAATAATATACAAAGAATGCCGTGCTTCAGGGAGGCTAGCCAGAGTGCAGCACTGGTGATAGATTTGGTTTCCATCAAAAGGAGATAAAATGCATCAGTTTCACCACAACATGGAAGACAAGGTGCGTATTAAAAGTGATAGGAACTAATATAAGATGTCTACCTTCGTGGTAAAAAATACCCCGGAAAGATAAGTCAGTTACATAATGGGATTCCATTCGGTATCTACAGAATCAGGCTTCTTTAAACCCAGCACCGGTGCGATTCACAGCACCACCCTTCCGTGTAGTTTGAAATGCTTACTTGAGCTTCGATGCTGATGGCAGTGGTGAGGAGGAAGAGTCGGCGGCGGGTAGAGGAACCCACTCCCTGACCCCCGAAGAGCCAGCCAGCCTGGCCCCTCCAACCAAAACCAAGCCAAGAATCCTCACGCGTCCACATTGGCCCCGAGGACGTGCTGTAGCCCCTGGCCAGGCCAGGAAGGTGGGCAGGACTGGCCATCCCCAGTCACGGATGGGAAGACGGGCCCAGAGAAGGGAAGCTATGCAGCTAACTTCCATAGCGAGTGTCTGGACCCTCTGGCCTGAGTGTTCTAGTCCTCCGCCTCCAGCTAGAGAAGCGTGAGGGGCAGCGTTTCCCCATAGCACCCCCTCATCTGGACTATAAACTCACCTTCATATAAAACAAAAAGAAAACCATGAAGTTTGGGGCAGGGGAAAAAATTCTAGTAACAGTCAACACTGACTGAACGCTGGGTATCATTTTAAGGATTCTTATCTGTTAGTTTATTTAACACCCCTGGGGGGATGGGCATTCTCCCCATTTTATAGATGAGGAAACAGGCCTAGAAAAGTTCAGTAACTCAACAGCACACAGGTAGTAAGAGCCAGAACCAGGGTTGTAATGAAGCAGCCGGGCTTGGGAGTCTCTGTAGAGACGGAAAAGAGGGAGTAGGCCAGAACGGAGGGGCGCCTGCACAGTGTCAAGGCCGCTGGCCTGACTCGAGCACCCCAGCTTCCTCTCACAGCTCATGCCCACCAAAGCCCTTCAGAAAAAGTCAAAGGCCAGATTTTGACCCCACCAGATTATTCTCTCTTCACCAGAGGCTGAACCCTACTCCCACCCCTTCCCACTGCTACCCCTTCCCAGCCTAGATCTACAGGGCAGTCTGGAAAGGTCTTTGCACCAAGTCCGAGGTGAAGGTCCAGGTCCTACACGGGCAAACGAGGCAGCAGCAGTGCCAGTACCGACCCATCTGGTGGCCGTGCCCACTGTGACAGCCAGCCTCGGGCCAACGGGCCGCTGTGCCAACTTGGGCGGGGCCTAGTCCCGGGGGGCCAGGGGAGGGGGAGGCTGGCGCTGAGAGCAGCAGCCAGGCAGCCTTTAGGGGGAAGCTCAGAGCAAGACTGAAGAGCTCTTTGAAGTTGGGCTCAGCTCTTTTGGCCCCAGGAAATCCGGGCTCCCCTGAGCCCCAAGGGCAGCTGAGCAGCGTGCCTGGAGGGCGCCCAGTCAGAAGCCCCCTGTCCGGGGCTGGGGCCCCACCCTCTCAGTTCCCCTTTCCTAACCGGTGCCGCTCAGACTCGGCCAGGGTTTTACCGTGCGTGACCTTCACTTGTCTGGTTTCTGGAATGCCAGCTGTCCTTGCTGAGGGGCAAAGTCTCCCAAATTCAGTCTTGGGAGACACCGGACTCTGCCCCGGGTGCGGCCCATGTTACCCGTAGAAGAGGCCACACTTCTGAAAGGACAGAAGGATGCTAAGGAACCCCCTTCTAGGAAGAAATCATCCTAGTCGCCGCAAATAGCTTTCCACACGCGCTCGGTAGGCCTGAGACAGCGGTTTATTGAGCCCCTTCACCCTCTGTTGTCTTCCTGGAGCTTCTGCGCTTGGCTTGCGTAAGGCCCGCGAAAACACCGACCCCGAGGACCAGGGCCACAGCCACCAGCAGAAGGACCACCCAGAGCAGAGGCCTCTGGTCGGTGTTCCTGGGGGAGCCTGCCGGAGAGAAGGGGTTTGAAGCCTTGCAGGGCTGAGTGTCCCCTCCAAGCGGTCTCCGCCCCCTGGACCTTTGTGATCACACTGGGCAGAGCTGAAGCTGCCCGTCTCCTGCCTGCACGGTGGCCAAGTGTCCCCTGGCAGCACAGGGGGCCAAGGCCCGAGGGTCAGTGCACAGCCCTGGTACCTGTGGTCCCCGGTGGAGGCTTCTGCCTGTAAGAGCCCTCAAAGCCCACTGGCCCTGGAGAGCTCACGAGGTTCTGGCGCTCGGCGTCGTTGCTGTGGGGGGCGTAGGCTCTTCGCCGTCCTGGGCGGGGGAGGGAGGGGCATACAGCCTGGGCTCCAGCCCCTGGTTGCCCAGGAGCCAGAACAGGCCTGCGGATGTGAGAATGAAGCCCCCAGCCCCCATGGTGTCCCAGCCCAGACTCACTCGCAGGCCCAGAGCTGCACGTCGTGGAGCACGTCTCCAGCCCCGAAGGGGTGCAGGCAGAGGCACTGCAGAAGAAGTAAACCTGGCGGGAAGAGAGAAGGTCAGGGCGCGGGCCGGCGCGGACCCACGGTAGCAAGTACCAGGGCGGGGATGCAGGGACCAGGACCCAGGCCAAGGCCATATTGCTGCCAGCCAGGCAGGCAGAGGGAGGTCTGGCCGGGTGGACCAGGACCAAGCCTGCAGCCTCTCCTGCCAAGGCTCAAAGCCATAGGTGTGGCTTCCCCATTCGAATCTGTGCCTTCCTCCTTCGCCAGGGCCAAGCCCTCAGGGGAGTTCCTTGCAGGCTGGCAACACTGCACGTGACCGAGCCCCAGCCCTTAGCTGCTCACCAGTGTTCCCCTGACTACAGAGTCCCCCCCACCACCACCGGGACTGCTGGCTTCTGAAGAGGGGGCACTTCACCAGACCGCAGGGCCTGGGGGCCAAGTGGGGGACAGGTTACCCCTGCTTCCAGAAACAAGGCCAGGGCAGTTCCCAGGAGGAGTAGAAACAAGAGGAGTGGGTGGAACTGCACCAGCCCCTGGAGGCCCAACCAGTGGATGCGCCTTCGTCCAGCAGGTGAGGGTCACAGCCCCAGGAGAGGCTCACGGTAGAGACAGAATTAAGGCACCCTACACAGGGCTAACCAGTGGAGCCTGTCCACGCCTGGTGTAATAACTTGCAGCTACTTACAGAGAGGTCTGTGTGTAGCAATACGAGAGGTAGGGATTGTTCAGAACCAGTCATAGGGTAGCTTGGGGCCTATTGGGGCCACTTGTGTATTCTGTAGAAAACACAAGTATATACCCAAGGTTTATTCATTTACCCACCAGAGAAGCTGCTTGGCTATAAACTTTCAAAGCAGATTTACATGGAACACACGGTTTCCCGAGTCAGAAGCAAAGGCACTCTAGAACATCGTGAACAGGTTCAGATCCAGGGTTGCTGCCATACGCTTTCCTTCCTCCCTCTTGAAGGCTTCGTGGGTGGCCTCTGACTGCCACCCTCCACGCAGCCCCGAGCGGGACATCTGCTATAGCTCGCAGGGTGCCGGAGGGCTCCGGGTACCGGCTTCCACGGAACAGACGGGAAGCAGGCAGGAAGAGGCGTGGGGCGCTTCTTACCCATCCCCCGAGGGCCCTCCGGGAGCCAGGGTCCAGGAGGGCGAAGACGGCAACGGTAAAGCGCTGGTAGTGGGACGGGAAGGACAGCCCTGCCCCGTCCAAGGCCACCAGCTGGGTCCTGTAGTTGTCCCCGTCGAAAGGACACCTAGGAAGGAAAGAAGTCCAGGAGGCCGCAGAGGGACGGGGTGTCAGGGGGAGGAGCCCCCGGGGCCTCCGGAGCACCCTCTGCCACTCACCCATCGGACAGGATAGGCCACTGAGGCTGCTGGAAGGGGCTGGCACCGGGAGTGGCCCAGCACTGGTGCAGCAGCAGGACCAGACCGGGGTTCCGCCCTCTGCAGGAGCCGGACCTCCACCGCGGCAGGCTCGCGGAGCAGCCTGACGATGGGGTAGTCCCCGGGCCCGTAGAAGGAGCGGAAAGTCTCGTCTGCGGGGAGAGGGGCTCGTGAGCCTCGGTGGNGGGCTGGGAGGCGGGGGGGGGGGGCGCGGGCAGGAAGAGGGGGCCCAGGGACCCCGTACCCTGGGCAATCCGCAGCTGGAGCCGCAGGGGCCCAGACTGGGTCACGGGCGCTGGCGAGGGCCGTGGGGAGACGGACGCGCGGAGCGGCAGGAAGTCACTGGCGTTGAAGACGCAGCGCGCCTGAAGCCTGCGGCCGGGGGGCGAGCGCGTGCGGGGGAGGGGACACAGCGTCAGGGAGGCCAGTTCGCGTGGCAAGCCAGCCTCCAGCCACGTGGGTGCAATGAGCAGGGCGCGGTCCAGCAGGGCAGCCGGCCGCCACCTAGCACGCGCCGGGGGACCGGAGCCCCGCCTGCCTCATCGGCCCGGACAGCTCAAGCAGGTCCCAGACAGCCCCCAGTGTTGTCATGGGCCTCGCAGCGGTAGGCGGTGTGCCACTGGGACTGGGATCTCTTGCCAGCCTAAGCGACACCACACTCTTAGTGGGGGACCCATGCCCGGCACCCCATGTTTTGCAAGGAAAGCTGACCCCATCCCACCCCAACCACCTTTACCTCCAGCTCCTAAGGGCTCTCCCTTTACCTCTGGGAGGGAGCTTTCCAGCCTGGGCCGTGTGCCCTGGGAAGACGTATGCAGCCGGAGACCGGACCTGGCACAAGCCAGGTGCTAACAGGCATCGGGGATTCCCGCCTGAGCTCAAGGTCTTGTCTGAGGAGCCGCCCGCTTGCTCCTAGGGGCTCCAGCTGGTTCCCCTCCCGGCTCCCTTCCTCTGGGAATCTCTGGAGCCCTGCTGAATTCTGGCTAGCTCCCCCAGCTCCTAAATCCCAGGGCCTAAAGCACAGTGGAACTAGCCTCCACCCCCTGGCCTGTAGGTACTTAGGATTTTAAAGCAAAAGATGTTTGGACCCCCACACGAGCAGCCCGCTCAGCCCTCTTGGCAGGTAAGGTGGGTGGGGGAAGACACCTGGGCATCCAGTCGGTGCCAAGCACAGGATCTTGTATACAAGCATGTCAGCTCTGACACGGTGACCAGGCGGAGGCTGGTACGAGGGCCCCTGCCCTTCAAAGGCAGGTAAGACAAGCACAGGTGCCCTCGGGGGCCCCCCCACTGGCACCCTAGGCACCTAGGGCGGTTCAGCCACTGCAGCCCCTGGGCCCAGAGTTCCCTCTCCACCAGAGGTCCTCCCTCAGCTCCTGCCTCCAGCACACCCTCAGAGAGCTTCCGCCCCCAGGTATCTCCTGCCTCATCTGTGGCTTCATGACCTCTGAAAGGAAGAGGCAGCAACAGCCACACTCACGGCCTCTGCTTTTTCCAGGGGCCTCGGCGGGGATGCTTGTGGCTTCGTTTCTGAGTTTAGTTCTTGGAGGGATAAGGGCCTGTGCTCTGAGGACCCCAGCCAGCTCTCGCACTGCCGTGGCCTCTACCTGTCAGGTTTGGGCAGACCCCACGTCATGCTGCCATCAGCGCTGACTGAGGGCCATCCCCCCTGCCTGGCAGGGGGGCCGGGAAGAGCCCAGAGGCTCTGCGATCACACAGCAGGTAACAGAGTCTGGACATGAGCCCCGATGGCTCCAAAGCCTGTCCTAAGCTCACCTGTGCTCCCTTCACACCCAAGCCCACAGCCCGGCCTGTTCTAGAAAGGCTCCCCCTCACCGGAAGGTGCCGTCCCGAGTGATGGAGCCCTGTGGCCCTGTTTGGGCCTCGATGTCAGACACCAGCTGATTCTCATAGATGAGCTGGTCGCCAGCCACCTGTGTGTGTGGGGGGGGGGGGCGGACAGCTGGGTGAGGACCTCCCAGGGGGCGGTCCTGGGTGCCTGCCTGCGGTCCCGCACTTACCTGAACTGTGGTCCCACAGTGGGAGAAAGGGAAGCGGAACACCACGAAGGACCTGGTCTCCTGGGTCGGGGAGCAGCTGGTAGGGGCATAGGCCAAGTGGATGCTGGCCAGTGTGATCCCGTGCGCCAAGGCTATTTCCCGGGACACCACCAGGACAAAGTGGCCATTTCTGAAGCACTGGACAGTTGCTGGGACAAAGGTGGATTAAAGAGGCCAGTCAGGCCCCTGAGGTTAGTGTCCATGCAGCATGGACATGGTTGGGGGGGCTGGGTGACAGTATTTAAGTGTGGCCCTGGGACTCAGGAGACCTGGATTCTCTTTGTGCCAGTGTTAGCTTGAGTAACCCCTGGACGGACCCAGATTTTCTCCTGCATGGGAACTAGAGAATAGGAGCACCACTGAATTTATCTCTAAGCTGGGCTGTTCCAGGGTGCTGGGCTGGCTCAGTCGGAAAAACATGGGACTCTTGATCTTGGGGTCGTGTGTTCGAGTCCCACATTGAGTGTAAAGATTACTACGAAAAAATAAACTGGGATGTTCTCGATCAAAAGGTAGGGGGGCATGTAAAGATAGACCTATTAAGGGGCACCTGGGTGGCTCAAGTCGGTTTAATGTCTGCCTTCAGCTCAGGTCATGATCTCAGGGTCCTGGGATGGAGCCCCACATTGGGCTCCCTGCTCAGCAGGGAGTCTGCTTCTCCCCCTCCCCCCTTCTCGTGCTGTCCCTCAAATAAATAAAATCTTGAGCACTATTACTAGTTCCCTGGGACGACGGTTATCAGCAAGCTGGGATGTATGGGCACCCCATCTTAAGGTCCCTTCTGCAGCCATTCTGGGGCTCAGGCTCTCCTAGGAACAGGGTGGGATGCAGCATGGGGGTGGGGGGGGGCAGGGGAAGAAGCCCTCCTAGCACTTCAGGATTCAGGTGTGCAGAGCTGTACCTGTGTTGCCATAGTAACAAGGGACCTCTCTGCTGTTGTCATAGCAGCAGCCAGCCCGCTGGCAGGCCTCCTTCGAACCTCTTCTCACTCCACAGGGGATGGGCCCGGAGGGCACCTGGCACCGCTCCCGAGGCAGATGTGCACCTGGGGATGGACAGAGTGGGGAAGGCATGAGAAAGGGCCACGCCGGGCAGCAGACTTCCAGGGCAGTGGAGGGAGTTGGCTTCCGGAGCCTAGTCAAGGGCCATCAGGCCACTCGCTGCTCCAGAAGGCCCAGACACAGAAGTCCTACATACCTGGGTAAGGTGGCTCAGAACCCCCCCAGTGTTCCAGGGTGCCCCACTGGGGTGGAGCCTGGGTGGGATGGGTGGTGGGTCCAGGTCTGAGGGACAGCAAAGTAGGGGTTGCGTGGACAAGGCCGCGCTCTGGGGTGGGGTGGAGGGGCCGGGCCTGCGGGGTGGGAAGGGAGAAGCCCGTGTGTGGAGCCAGGTGGGTGTCCGGAGTCCAGGTGTGGCCAGGTTTAGGACAGATCAGAGTGACGTCTCGTGTTGCATCAACTCGACCGTCGGGCAGCACAACTTCAATGAACACCCTCAGGTGGGAGCGCCCATCCTGCAGATGAGAGGGAGACAGGGGAGCGGGGCGCCCAGCATCCCAGGCAGAGGAGGGGGGTCAAGCAGGGAGCTAGATTTGTGGGCTGGTCCCGAGACAGTCCCCTCACCTACCACCCGCCAGCACAAAGGCAAGTGTGACAAGCCCAGTGATGAATCGATGGATCGATGGATGGTGAGCTCCCCCTCCAGCCTGAGGCTGTGCGAGGTCCAGCTGGCTCCCAGCTGTGGGGCTTGCCCCCCAGAGCATGAGCGGTCCCTACCTTCTCCAGCACGTGGCAGCCTTTGTAACCAGCAGAGAAGACAGCAGGTCCCAGGGGCTTGGTGGTGACCCAGTGGTAGCAAGCAGAGCAGTTGTTTACCTCAAATTGGTTCCCAAATTCATCTGGGGCAGGGGAGGGAAAGATGGAAGGGAAGCGTCAGAAAGATCTCAAGGTGAGGAGCACCTGGGTGGCTCATTGGTTAAGCTTCTGCCTTTGGCTCAGGTCATGATCCCAGGGTCCTGGGATTGAGTCCTGCATCGGGCTCTCTACTCAGCTGGGAGTCTGCTTCTCTCTCTGCCTGCCTCCTCCCCCTGCTTGTGTTCTCTGTGTCAAATAAATAAAATCTTAAAAAAAAATGTTCAGGGGTGAAGCCAGAAACTGTTGGCATCTGCTGAGAAAACCGCACTCGGGAGCAGGAGACCGCAGCTGGCTTTGCTACCAGCGTGCTCTGTGTTCTCGGGCAAGCCCCTTCCCCTCTGGTCTCTTTTCCCCATCTGTAAGGGAGTGGCTTTAACTGGTCTTCGATCTTTCCAGCCACGGCTCCCGGTTAACAGCACACAACAGCAAGCAGGAATGAAGATATGGGGAGCAAAGGTCAGTAGGGTCTCAGGCACGGGGCTGGATGTCGTCCGCCCATTCTTGTAAGCTCGGCTCTCCGTGTTCCGCAGATGGGCTGCTGAGGCTCGGAGTGGGAGCTTTCCCAGGTGCACATGGTGAGCGGCGGAATGATTGCAACCTGGGATTTCGAAGCCGGTCTGCCGGGTTAACTGGCTGCGGCAGTCATCGGGGGACACGGGCTAGGTGTGCACCCCCCCTTGTCAGCCCCGCGCACCAGGGCGTTCTCTGGGTGCAGGCATGCCCCCTGAACTCCTGCTCAGTGCACGTGGCAAAGTGGGGGTCAGCTTTCCCATCTTACAGATAAGGAAATGGGTTCAGAGAGGTCAGGTCTGTTGTTCAAGAACACAGAGCTTAGAAGCTGCGGATTCAAATCCTCCTTTGAAACCCACCTCTCTTTCCTCCGCACCCAGCCAGGCCCAGCAGGACCCTGCCAGTCAGAGCGCTCTGGGGGCCAGTAGCCTGGGCGTCAGCTGAGAGCAGTCACTGATGCAGAGCCCGCCCCCCCCCCCACTCAAGACCCACAGCTTAGCATGATGGCCGGTGCACACTTCCCTGGGCGACCTGGGAAGCTGAGGCTGAGCAACTCCCCTTCCTCCCTCCCCCTCCCCAGCGTGGGAGGGAGTGGGGGCCGAGAGGCCTCTCCTCTTCTTGTTCCTGCTGCAGGGGAAGGGTCCCAGACCCCAACTACAGCCCAGGAAGTGGGGACCACGGTTCAGCCACACTCACCTACCACCTTGAAGCGGATCATCTGGCCTGGCCGGGGGAACACCTGTAGCTGCATGCCCTTGACCCCACAGTCATAGCGGTGCCACAGGCCTGCGAGACCAGGCTCGGGGTGTGGCCGCTGCCCCAGCCCCAGAGCAGCCAGCAGCAGCAGCAGCGCCACGCAGCAACCCCAGACCCTGGCTGAGGCTCCTGCCATCAGACACACCACGGCAACCACAGCAACCCCCACGTGAGGCCCAGGACTTATATGGGGGAGGTGGCAAGTGGGAACGTTGAGGGCCAAAGGGCGCCCACCTGGAGGAGCCCTGCCTGGCCGCTGGGGGCTCTGGTGAAATTCCAGCCCTGAAGGCCAGGGAAGGCGTCCTCCCAGTCAGGGGCCCTGACGGGCTGCCCCGAAAGCTGCCCCCCACCCTGACTTCCTGCCTTACAGCTGGGGCTTGAGGCTGGCTGGGAGGTGGGGAGGAGGGAAGCTTCTGGTACAAGGGAGGCTGCAGGTGGGCGGAAGGGCTGGTTCCAAGTCCCTCATCATCTGCTCCCTGCGCAGGCGGCTCTCTAGGGCCTCCTGCAGGTATAGGGGCTTCTGGGCCACGAGAAGCTGCAGGGGCCGTGGAGGTGGGCAGCGGGCCCCTGGTTAGGTTACTAACAGGGCTTTCAGGGCAGCTGGGCAGGCCCCCTGAGAGCGGGCAGACGGATGGGGGCGACAGGCCAGTAGCCCCTCACCGGGCCCTCCTGACAATCAGGACGACTAATGGGGCCATGGCTGTTACTAGTGAAAAATCACAAGAACGGACAAGAAATGTACTGTGGCCTCCCAGATGGAATCCTGGAGCAGAACAGGGACCGTAGGTAAAAACAAAGGAATCGGAATTAGGTTTGTAACAGTGGATCAACAGCGGTTCATTAACTGTAATCCACGTCCTGCCCGAATGTGAGTGGGTCCCCCTGCGGGACACTGGGTGCGGGACGCATGGGACCTCTGTGCTAAATCTGGACGGGTTCTAAGAAATAAAGTCAATTCACCACCACAAGAAGGCTGGCTCATAGATGGCAGCGCTTCCCGTGGGCCAGGCAGCCCCAAGGCCTCACCCAAGGCCTTGTCACCGCTGTCCTCATTTGGGGGGGGCACCGCTCCCAGGGGCCCAGCAGAGTCCGGCTCTGCCAGTGACCACTGAGTGTGAGTAAGCAGCAGCAGCTGGGTGGCCTGTGGCTTGGTTGGCAAGGGTCTGGCTCCAACCCGGCCCCTCGCTGCGGCCAGGACACATCACTTTCTGGGATTCACTTTCCTGCTTATGAACTGGGGAGAAGGCTTACCTTGCACCATGGACAGAAAGATGGACAGTGAAGAATGGTGGGGGGCAAGTTCCACGTGGTAATGCTTTAGCACTTGGGGCCGGGAGGGGTGGCAGAAGCATGAGGGGCACAGGGAGTGGAGGTGCTGCGGGTATTGTGTTGAGGCAGATGGAATTTGGGGTGATAAGGGCCTAGGGCTGCAAACGGTGGATTTCAGGCTGACTGGGGTCCTTGGAGGGGGAAAGGCGCGTGAGGTGGGTTTTTCCTAAAAGAAAGGGAAGGCTTTAAACTTTCTCTTTTGAAATAATTTCAGACTTACTGAAAAGAATTTCCATATACCCTTCAGCCAGATCCCTCAAATATTAACTGTTGTGAAAAACAAGACAACAGGCCCCAAAATAGCGTCACTTACACTAAGCCCCACATCAGTAAGCCAAGACTTAATTACAGTTTTGGCTCTCCCAGGAACGGAATCTTAAACCAGCCAAAAAAAAAAAAAAAGGAACGGGCTTATTAGCCTTAGCTAGTAATCTGACCAACAGACCCCTGCCATCCCCTAAAGGAAAATGACCTTACAATGAACCAACCCCCATTTTTGCTAGTATCAGTTCCTTGTTCCCTTGTTCCCGCTCCCTTCTGCCTATAAAAGTCTTTCTGGATCGCTCCTCCGAGCGCCTTTCTATCCCCTAGACCTGATGCTGCGGATTCATGAATGGTTGCATAAAGCCAGTAGATGTTTAAAATTTACTCAATTGAATTTTGTTTTCTAAGTGTCTTTTTACATGTGTTTTCGCTCTTTCGCTCTCGTATGCACACAGACGCCCACAACCACACTTTCTCCCATAACGTTTGAGAGCTGTTCGCAGATAGCTCTCCTTTTCCCCCTGAATACTCCAGTGTGAACTTCCTAAAATACAAGTAAAAGGATCAAAACCAGGAAATCAGCGTTGGTATAACACAGATGCCCAATTTACAAACCTCATTTAATTTACCAATGGCCATAATCATGACTTTTACAGCGAAGGAGAAAAGTGTTTTTTTCCTAGACCAGAATCCGGTGTGAGACCAAGATCAGGCTTCCGCAGCTCCTCCGCCTGGGGCCATCTCTCTCTCTCAGTCTTCCTTCCTCTTGCCCTTGATGTTTTGAGGAGTGGAGGCCAGTCACTTGACAGAATGGCCCTCAGGCGGGTTTACCTGGTGTTTCTTCTTTATTAAAACCAGGTCATGCCCTTTGGGCAGGTGCGTTCATTTGCTAGGGCCGCTTAACCAAAATGGCATAGCCCACAGGGGGCTTCAGCAATAGAAACTGATGTTCTCACGGCTCTGGAGGCTGGAAGTCCAAGGTCAAGGGGTCAGCCGGTTTGGTCTCTTCTATGGCCGCTCTCCTTGGCTTGAGATGGCCACCTTCTCCCTGTGTCCTCACGTGGTCCGTACGCACACCTCCCTCGTGGCTCTGTGGGTCCATAGTTTCTCTTCTTGTCAGGACACTGATCAGCTTGGAGTAGAGCCCATCCTCGTAGGCTCATTGTAACTTGATCACCCCTTAAAGGCCCTGCCTCCAGATACAGCCACATTCTGGGGTGCTGGGGGTTCGGGCTTCCGGGTACGAATGGGGGGGCACAATTCAGCCCAGAAGTGACACTGTGTCCTTCTCAGGGCTTCTCTCAGGAGGTGGCTCCTATTGGTTTGTCCTATGACTGCGGATATGAACTTGAACACTTGGGTGAGATGGGCTCTGCCGGGTGCCTCTGATGCTAAGCTCCTGTTTCTCTTCGGGCACGGGAAGGACTTGACGGGGTGACTCTCGGAGACGCCTGTGTGCGACGGTCCTGCCCCTCGGCAAACCTTCACCCAGATGTGGTGGTTTCCCTCTCCATCATTCCCTCTGCATGTGTTTGCTTCCTGCTGTAACAGAGCGCTCTCCCTGGGGGGAGGAGGGACGGCTCAGGGGGTGGACAGAGCCCCAGCCAGAGGAGCTGAGAGCCTGGATTCTACCCTGCACCTGCTGCTTGGGAGCGAAGGGACCGCCCCCTCTGTAAAGTAGGAATGGGAAGGATGATGGGGGGACGCAATTAGGTACACAGAAAGGTCCATAGGCATGAGGGCAGGGTGTCTCCCAAGGCCCCGGGCAGGCAGGAAAAGAGCAAGGGAACTTCCTCATGGCTAAGGGCAGAAGGATGCCTTTGAGAAAAGTTGTGCTAAACTGTCCAGGGGAGGGGGAGCCCCGGGCCCTTGGTTATGATTCCAATTCTTGCAAAAGCCCACGGGCACCAGAGCTCACCAGCCTGGGAAGGACACCAGCTCTTCCGCTCCACCAGCAGAGACCTTAGAAAAATCACTTACCCACTCACTGACTCGATTTTCTCCTCTGTATAATGGGGCCAGTAACAGTGCCTCACCTGTAGGCTTGCTGGGAAGATGAGACAAGAGGACCCACGGACCACATGGAGGGCACAGTCTGCGTCGCTTGGACGCAAGAGCAATAATTAAAGCCACCACTGTTTTTACTTCTGAGGAAAGAGGGTCAGATCAGAGTGACCTGTTGGGGTCTTGGCTTCCCACGTGGCCTCTTTCTAAACCTGTTTGTTCATCTCTTACCTTTTAAGTTTCATTTTTATCTTTTTAAAATGGGGCTTCAATTTCTTAATCTATAGAATGGAATTAAGAACAAGACCAGCCTAGCTGGGATGCCGTGAGCCTGAAGGCCCGGGGTGCCGTGAGTTCTCTGCCCTGCCTCGCCTGCTCACGAGAGCCAGGCAACAGAAGGAGGGTGCCACTGCGGGACAGGGCCTCTCCAGGCTGGAAAGACAAGTGCTCAGAGCAGCCCTGCTGAAGTGTCCCTGTGGGCCCCTCTTCAGGTAGGGACACCAGCCTCCCTGGGCCTGAGGCTCCTTAATCTCTAAACCCCAGAGGTGGGCCCCCGAGGCACCGCCCTGTGACGAAGCCTCTCCCCTCCCTGGGCTCCCGCACCTCCAGTCCAACAAGGCACAGCCCCACTGAGGTCCGCATCAGCATCACGGCGGACGGCGACGAGTCATAAACCCACTTTGACCCTGCAGAGCAGGGGGCTCGACATTTCTTTCACAGGCGATCTGTGCTTCACCTCTTACGGGAGGCCTTCGTGGGCTTCCAAAATAAGGGTTCCGGCAAATACGCAAGTGGAAAAGGCAGATGTAATGTCTGGAGTCAGGAAGAGGTTGACATGGAAACACAACGCACTAAAAATAGCTAAATAAGAGGCAGCTGGCTTTGGCGTCGTCCCCCGGTGGCGGCTCTGAGCGGAGCGCTGGGCTCAGCATTGCCCCGGACCCCCACAGCGGGAATGGGGACAGGAGGCATTCGGGGAAGCCCCTCGGCTAAGCGCTCCCTCCCAGGTAGAGCTGCTCTTCCCTGCTCCCAGCACCCCGGGCCCAAGGACCCTGACTCTCCTTTCCAGGGGGTCAGCGTTCTCTGTGCCCCCAGAACTAGCAGCCCCGGGATCTGCCGGGGAAACTGATGGAAACACAAACGCCCAGGCTGTACCCGAGACCCACTGGGGGAGAGACCCATCCCCTTGGGAGGTCCTGCTGTGCACTCAGCTGAGAATCGCTGCTCCGTATGGTTGTAAGCCCTTTCCAAAGGCCCCTGGTCACCCTCTCCCGGACTCCCCTCCGTGAAGGCCCATCGGCAGTCGTGACATCTTTCTAGTAACACTGGCCTGACACTGTGGAGGGCTCCACAAGGGTTCTCTGATTGGATTCTCTCCTTTCTAAACTCGGCCTGAGCTCCTGACGCCTGTCCTCTGCTTCTGGCCATCGAGCCCCCCCCCCCAAGGCTCCTTTTTCTCCTGTCTACCCCCAAGGCTCTCTCCGAGAGGCAGATGCTGGCTCCTGGTTCCTGACACTCTTGCCTCCCTGCCCCATCGTCCTATGCTGTGGGGCCTAGGGACTGTGGCACTGGGGAAAACCTGCGGAGAGGTCCGTCTCCACCGTGGGAGTGCAGTCGAGGGGCCCCTGCAAGAACAAACGTCACTGCCTTCTTCTTTAGAAAATGTCTTAGGGCCCTACCCATCTGGACTACTTTTTTGTTTGTTTTAGCAACTTTTCATAAATTGTCCTCAGGGAGGGCTGGGTGGAGCCACCACAGTGACTACAGGACAGGAAACAGGGGTTGGAGGAAAGGTCTGAGGAGTGAGGGTTTCAGGTAAGAAGCCCCTTAGCAGGGCCGCCATGAGAGGTTGTGCAGGATGTTCACTGCACAAGGGTACCTACTAGAGAAGGCACGGGAGGGCTGAGGTCCTGAGGGAGGGGGCTCAAGCCCGATGCTCCCCTGCCAACATATGTCTACAGGAAGGAAGGGGGGGGATTCTTTTTTAGCCCCAGGAGCAGTCTGTGTACCAATCCTTGCACTTTGAGGCAGGGGCTGCACAGGAGTCCCTCTTAAAAATCCTGTTTCCTGCTGTGAAGTTACTTGCCCAAGGTCACATAGCTAGGGAGTGGCAGTGCCAGGTCAAAATGCAGGCAGCCTGGCCGCAGAGTCCCTGAGCTCACCCACCACGTTACCCTGCCCGCATGCCCTCAGAGGATGGCCATGGGCCAGCAGGTTGGGGTTGGGGGGTGGGTGGGGATGGGGGACCTCCCCCAAAGCAGACGGAAACATCTGCCTGTTTTCTAGGGAGGGCTGCAGACACTAGTCTTTGGAAGACCAGGCCCTCCGTGACCTACAGGGACGGTGACTACCCCGTGCTAATATTTTGGATAATCGAGTCACTTGCTGATCTGTCGTCTTGGGCTGCAGTGAAAAATATCCCATCACAAGGTCACTTAGACATTCTTCACTCGGGATCGCAGGCCCCACAAGTTTCTGAAGCACCAGACCCTGTGACGGAGCCTGTGTCTGAATGGAAGATTCCTGTAGAGTCAATCCCGTGGGAGGGCGTGCCCCTGCCTCGATATGGGAGTTTTTACACATGTTCCACTGAGCACTTCCTAGGTGCTGGGACACTGAGTTTGCAGGAATGGTACCTGACCCCGGGAGGCTCAGTCAGCAAAGACTTGGGGAACCATCAAATGAAAACTCATATAGTTCGTCGGCTCATCTTAGGACTCTGTGTCCATTTTAAATAAAAGCTGTATTGCCCTTGCCTTACAGTCTCTACCCATGTCGTCCCGGAAGAGAAAAGGACTGATTTCTACAAGCGCCTTCTGTGTGCCCGGCACTCTGTGAATGAAGGCACGGTGCTGCCAAGCCTCTGGGGCTCCCTTCGCAGATAGCAAAACCAGGGGGTGTGGCTTACCTCCCTGCTAGGGCTGCAGGGCTGGCCAGGGGTTCTGCTCTTCCCACTGCTGGTGCCCTGCCTTCCTTGGGATTATGGGGTTGGGAGAGGGCAGCCCAGGACAGTGGACCCATGCACGAGATGTCCTCTCCCTCAGGGACTTCTCCATAGCCCCGGAGGCATGCTCCCATTCCCCCACCTGCCATTGCAGGGCCCCGGGGCTCCTGCAAAATCTCTGGGGGAAGGAGAGGGGGGCAGGCAGGGGCTGCCAGCAGTTTTGTCCCTTTCTCATTGATGGAGATGAATGTTACTGGAATACCAGTGTGACAACTCACCCTTCAGCTGCCCCACCTCCCCGAACCCCACCCCTAAACACACACACACACACACTCTGGGGCGGATAGCCATTTCCTCCCTCAGCCTCACTCCCCTGCCTCCGCCTGCCGGGTGCTGTGCCGTGCTGCAGTGCCTCCTCGGCGGGCTGCCCCCGGGAGCTGACTGTCTCCAGGCCTGGAAACCTGTGCTCCTTCTGTGCCCAGGTAAGGAGCAATAGCCCAGGGGCTGGGCAGCCTCAGTGCCCTCTCTGGACCCACAAAGGAAGGCGCACTTTTACCAGGGGAGAGGCTCCAAACAACTAGGCAGGGGGGTGGGTTTACCAAGACTGGAGGGGACGAGCTGCTCGCCGAAGGGAAGGCACTAGAAGCCAGGCACAGTGGTAAACCACAGAAGCCTCTCTCCATTCGCATAAGCAGTCTGGGGGGGGGGAGGATTGCAGGAGCGGTTTTAGGGTAACTGACCCTAAAAGCTTGCGCCCTCTGCCCCTAACCCCCGCCAGAGTGGGACCTAGCTGCTGGGCTCCCCGGGAATCCCGGGAGGCTGGGCGCCGGCTCCAGGCAGCCAGGAAGACCAAACTGGACGGGCTCCCAGGGTGCAGCAGGATCGCGCTCTCTGAGCATCCCCACGGGACCTGGCCAAGAGGCTGCCGGACTGATGGCAACGTCTCAGGGCAGAGCAGGGATGGCACTCATCTGCCTGCTGGGTGGAGTCCCAGTGGCGGCACCGCGGCTGAGCGACGCTGGGCATGTAGCTATGCTTCTCTGAGCCTCAGTTTCCTCTTCTGAAAAATGGGGTCTCATGGGGTCATCGTGAGTGCAATTACTCTGCAAACTCTAAAGTTTAGGAAGCATGAGCATTCTCGGGGAGCACAGGCCCCACTGCTCCCCACCCACCTATCTGTGATCCCCAGACCCCCAGCTCCATGGGCTCGTGTGCCTGGAAAAGTCTAGTCTTTGATGTCCTGGGGCCTCACCTCACAAAGGACTGGGGCACCTGGAGGAGAGTGTGGATTTTCTCAGCCTGGCCAACAGTGTTTCCCCTGGAAATGTGAGTGCTGAAGACCACCCCCCACTTCCCGGGCTTCGTCATCCATCAACCCTTGCTTACAGCAGAGAACAGGCCGAGCGCTAATCTCCTGGCAGCTCCGCTTGTCGGTGTTACATGGGTGGCTTGGGCCTCCGTTTCCTCCCCTGTAAAAAGGAATGGAGTGAAGTTCTAGTGCCTTTCTTCTTGAGTCCTGAGTAAGAGAGCGCCTATGGAAAGGGCTATCGGGGTCTTGGGCACATAGTGGGGCCCCAGGACAATCTGAGTCCCCCAGCCCTGCTCCTCATCCCCTACCCCCTGCCGCAGTCTCCCACCCCTCCCCCGCAGCGCTCGGAGATCAACCAGCTTCACATCAGGTGGTCTCGGGTTCTCAATGAGGCTGTGGGTGTGCACATCTGGGGCGTCTGCACATCTGCCCAAGGCTGGCTTCTTACCGGAGAAGTTGCTCAGTAACTACCTGCCGAATGAGTGCGTCACTGAGCAAATAAGTGAGCAGGCTGGGTATCCCGGGCGGGCAGGTGGGCTCGGCTGCCCCCCGGGCAGGGGAACAGTCCTCCAACCCCCTTGGGCCTCCGGGGCCCCAGCTGGGTAGTTCCTCATGCCCAGCTCTCTCCTTGCTCTTATCATATTTCCTCTCCAACTACCAGAGGGGGGGCCGCTCCACAGTTCAAGGTCAACACACCCAACCTGTCACTGCTGTGGGAGCAAAGGGCCACCCAGAGACGCAGAGGCAGGATCTGAAGGAGCTGTGGGTGTAGAGGGCACATCCCTTAAAGGCAGAGACTTCTCCCACTCCCCAGGCCAGCCCACCCCTCCTGCCCTTTAGGGGGGATCCTCGTTCCTGGCCCAGGGCTCCGGGCATGGGGAAAAGGAGTCCTGCATGGCCTCGCCTTGTTTCTGTTTCTCCACGTGACCCCTGGGGACCTGCAGGATGATAATCACACCACCGCGTGGTCTTCCTACGCTCCCCGGGCTCTGCTCTAAATGCTTCTATCTGTAAACTCACTGAACACTCCCAGCAGCCCCAGGAGCCAGTCCTGTGACGACTGACATCCATGTCACAGGGGAGGAAACGGGCTCAGGAAGGCTAAATGGCTCGCCGAAGGCGGCAGTGAGCAGGGGTGCAGCCGGGATGTGAATCCCCCCCCCCCACCGTCTCTGCTCAGCTCATGTCCCAGGGCCTCATCCCTACCGCTCCCGGGTCAGATTCCAATGTCCTGGGGAGGCTCCCCTGCTGCCCCTGCCCAGGGCCCACCTCAGCGCCCCCCCTCCCCCGCAGAGCTCACCATGTCGGCCAACGTCAGCCTGAAGCTGCTCTGCCCGGTCCTGGAGCAGATGAGCCGCATCCAAAGCCACAGCAACTCCAGCATCCGCTACATGGACCACGCATCCGTGCTGCTGCACGGGCTGGCCTCGCTGCTGGGCTTGCTGGAGAACGGACTCATCCTCTTCGTGGTGGGCTGCCGCATGCGCCAGACCGTGGTCACCACCTGGGTGCTGCACCTGGCGCTGTCGGACCTGCTGGCCGCCGCCACCCTGCCCTTCTTCACTTACTTCCTGGCCGTGGGCCACTCATGGGAGCTGGGCACGGCCTTCTGCAAGCTGCACTCCTCCATCTTCTTCCTCAACATGTTCGCCAGCGGCTTCCTGCTCAGCGCCATCAGCCTGGACCGCTGCCTGCAGGTGGCGCGGCCCGTGTGGGCGCAGAACCACCGCACGGTGGCCGCGGCGCACAGGGTCTGCCTGGCGCTCTGGGCCCTGGCCGTGCTCAACACCGTGCCCTACTTCGTGTTCCGGGACACCATCCCGCGGCAGGACGGCCGCATCATGTGCTACTACAACGTGCTGCTCCTGAACCCCGGGCCCGACCGCGACGCCACGTGCAACTCGCGCCAGGCGGCCCTGGCCGTCAGCAAGTTCCTGCTGGCCTTCGTCGTGCCGCTGGCCGTCATCGCCTCGAGCCACGCGGTCGTGAGCGTGCAGCTGCGCCACCGCGGCCGCCGGCGGCCCAGCCGCTTCGTGCGCCTGGTGGCGGCCGTGGTGACGGCCTTCGCGCTCTGCTGGGGGCCCTACCACGTGTTCAGCCTGCTGGAAGCGCGCGCGCACGCCGACCCCTCGCTGCGGCCGCTCGTGTGGCGCGGCCTGCCCTTCGTCACCAGCCTGGCCTTCATCAACAGCGTGGTCAACCCGCTGCTCTACGTGTTCACCTGCCCCGACGTGCTGCACAAGCTGCGGCGCTCGCTGCGCAGCGTGCTGGAGAGCGTGCTGCTGGACGACAGCGAGCTGGGCGGNCGGTCCGCGCAGAGGGCCCGCGCCCGGTCCCAGGACGAAAGGGGCCCCCTGAACCGGGCGCTGAGCTCCACGTCGGGCTAGAGGGCCGCCCGGGCCTCCCCCTCGCCGGGTGGGTCGGGGGGGGGCAGGGCCGGCGGCGATCAGGCGCGAGAGCATCCCGGGTCGGAGTCAGGCTGGGACCTGGGGATCTGCATTTTAAAGCGCCTCCCGTGACTCAGTTCCCTTCAGAACCGTCAGCGGGCGGGGCGGGCGCCCAGAGGCTGCATTTCCATCAAACTTCCAGGAGGCGAAGTCAGGGCTGCTTGTCAGCGGACCCCGTGTGGACCAAGGCGGGGTTAAAACCACAAGATTTCTCAAACTAGGGTACAGGGGATGCACCTTCCTGGAGCTCAGGGGAAGGGAGGTTAAGTATTTTTACATGAAACCAGTGATACGTTCTGGAGTAGGAAACGGAGAGACGAAAGGTTTGGGAAGCATTGGTCCGGTCTAACTCTTCATGTAGTCACCTAGCCAACGTTTATTGAGCTAGATGCTTGATCCTGCAACCTTGAGGGACAGGTTCTATAAGCCCCAACTTCCACCCATGATCCAACCGAGGTACATGGAGATGAATCCACCTGTCCCAAGTATAGGGTCTGCACACTCGCCATTCAGCACCACGCGGTTCCATGGCCATTTAGTAAGTGAAAGGACACCCCCCACCCCCCACCCCGGCCTCAACACACCCGACGCTGAAGGTCTCGGCTGTAAGAGGCCCCATCTCTACCCTACTGACCCAGCACCAACCAAGGAGTTTATAAGGTAGAAAGAGCAAGGGGTTCCATGGTCAGTCTGGGCTAATCCAAGTGCAGTGGGGATCTCTGCTGAAGGTCGTTTTAGTGTTTCAATGTGCACAGCAGCCTCTGAGACCGTAGCACGTGACATTTCCTCACGAATCTGACATCTGTGCAGGATTGGTATTTCATGGGGTGCCCTGTGGGCCTGCTGGTAATCCCCAGATCTTTCCAACGCCCACCTCCCAACCACATGGCGGCGGCGGCTGTCCCAATTTGCAGCAGTGAGGGCTAACTCGGACCTCCTTAGAGCACATCCATACCCACCACATGCTAGAGGACAAAGATCACTGCACTTGGGTCTGTCCCAGGGCCAGGCGCACAGCTGTGGCCAGTAACTGTTTGGTGGGTGAAACATGAGTGGAAGGGTGGAGAGAGAAACTCTCTTGGGATCCTGGTCCAGTGCTGCAGGTGCCGCTCCTGGCTGGAGTCCCGAAGGCTGGGCTGGCCGGCTCCCTGCTTACCACTGTGCTGGGCCTTGCCCACAGCAGGGGCTCAGCAGATGAACGGACCGTAGATGGGCAGCTGACTGAACCGACGTCCATCTTCACACCTCCCCACGTTCCCTGCTACCCACCCCTGCTTCATTCGTAGCACCTCCCACTGTCTAACACAATGCTGTTTCCCTGTTTATTACGTTTTTTCCATCAGAACGAAAGCTCCTTGTGGGCAGGCCTCTGTCTGTATTCCGATACCTAGAATTATACCTGTACACAACGGGTGTTCAATAAATATGTTACAGACTGGATGGTGTGAGTGAGTCAGATCTGTGGGGCTTCTGCGGAGTCGGGTGAGAGGGAGTTGGGGGGTGGGGGAACTCACTCCCTGCCACCTCCTTAATCTTTCAGTGTTGAAAAGTTGGGGAAGCCGGGTTCCGTTGGCCCGGCAACAGGGCCAGTGGGCTGCAGAGACACCCCAAGCAGCCTTTCGGATGGTGAGAGGAGCTGGTTCCTGACTGTAGCCTCGTGGCCTGGATCGGACCCATGACCTTGAGACAGAGATTCACCCTCCAGTTGTTAGCTCCCAAGGAACCAGAGAATTTACCCTTCTTGGTTGCAAGGCACTTGATGGAGGAGGAGAGAGGAAGAAGGAGGCAGGGGTGGGGCTGAACCTCTTCCCTCCTCCAGGATCCCTCTGGGCCTGAGAGCCCTCGAAGGCTCAGAGCCCCTCTGGGGTAGGCTGGGGTGGCACGAGCGCTGGAGTGCTGCGTCCTGCAGAGGTGTGTGACCAGCGGCCCGACAAGTGCGAGTGTGACACAGCGGTTGGCCACAGAAGGCCTCTGGGCCGTCCTGAGCTCAGATCTTGGCTGCTGGCCACTGGGGTGGCTGCTTCTGCAGCAACGCCAGCGTGTCTCGCTTCTGAATGGAGCGAAGCTGCTTCTTCTTTGCCCGCTTGAGCTTGGCAGGGTTTCGGATCTGGGGGTGGTGTGAGGAGAGGGCATTAGCGTGGCTGTTGTCTCTACCCTGTGCCCCGGGGAAAGGGAGGCCACCCCGCAGGGGGGCCGAGGCACCTCGAGCACAGCGCCCAGCCTGGCCGTGGTTCAGATCCCCCGAGCGAGTAAACACTCACCACTTGGACAACCTCTGCCCTCCGCTCATTCTCCAGGCGGCGTTTCAGGTTCTCGGCCCGGCGCTGTTTCTTCTCCTAGAACACAGAGTGGATGGGGATTTGACGCTGGGAGCTGGGGTAGCCCTGGTCTCTTAGGCCTCAGAGGAGTGTGAGCTGGCTGAGTTCCCAAAGAGAGGAAAGACCCTCTCACCCCGGCTCAGTTGTTGCTGGTGGTGTGTGCGGGGGACGGGCCAGCAAGGAGCTATGCCCGTGCCCGTGGGACCAGAGGCCCACCGTGGCGGGAAGCTCCTGACTGCAGCTGAGAAGGTGGGCACTTGGTTGTGCAGCTTAGATAGGGGGAGAGGTAAGACACAGGTGGCTCCCCACCTGGAAACTCGGGCACATGCACAATGGCCCCTACACCATCCCCCCCATCAACTACCAGGGGGGAGGGGGTGGGCTGGCCCTTTCCCTCATTCCCACTCTCTCAGGGTCTCCTAAGGTTCATCCAAGCATGGGGCTGGGAAGGGTGGAGGCCAAGGGGAAGAGGCTGCTGCTTCCAAATGGGTGACCTCGGTCAAGTGGCTTGACCTCTCTGTGCCTCCAGGCCCCATCTTGACAGTGAAGAGGACTACACAGGATTGTCCTGAGGAATAAATGAATGCGTGCATGCATGCACCAGCTTCAGAGGGGTACCCGGCCCGGTGGGGACACTTCAAAGGTGGATCTAGTTGGAGTCTGTCTCAGTGATGGGGAGTCTAGTGCCTTCTGGCTATGCTGCCTGCTGCCCCCAGGGAGGAGAAAGGAGAAGTGAGATTTGGGCTCCTCTCAGGGGAAGGGCTGGGCTGGGGGCACTCCGGGGGGGGGGGCGGTGACCAGAAGTCTGTCTTGCCCAAGAGGTAGTCAGGGCCGCACAGGAAGTAAGATAAGGACTCGGCACATAGCAGAAGAAACGCAGTCTGCAGGGCCTCGGCCACAGCTGCACTGCGGTGACTCAAAGCAGGGGCGAGATGACTGAAGTGACTGGCCCAGCCCCTTCCCTCGGTGGCCAGGCTTGGGGGGAGGTGTTCGACTCCTCCTGTGCCCCTGGGATGACGAGGCAAGTGACAGCCCTCTGATAATCCCAGTCCCGGTGCGGTGGTCACGATCCTCATAGTCTCTGTGTGCTGCCTGCTGGGGCTTCCTGGACCCCGAAGGGGTTGGGGGGGAACCTGTAAGGGGGCATTTCCGGCCTGGGGATGAGCGGCAGGGAGAGAGCTGGAGGAGAGTGTGGGATAGCCACTTTGCTGATGCGTGGTAGCTGTCTCTTGGAGAAGGACGGCAACAGTCCTGGGGATAAGGTCCTACCTGAGCGAGGACCCTGAAGCCCATCTCACCAAATGCTTCTATCAGCAGTGAGAGCCACCGCGGGGAGGTCCGTCTCGGGCTCCTCCCCATCCAAGTCCCTTGAAGAGCCCTGGGCTTCCCCGCCCTGTGGTCCCAGACTGCACTTCTGCTCGTGGCCAGGCTCCCCTTGCCCTGCCCCCCAGAGCTATTCCAGCAGTCACCGGCTCAGTCCCCAGAGCTCCAGCCTCCACCTGGCTGGCCCACCCCTCACCTGCCGGCGTTTCTCCTTCTCCTCCTCTAGATGCCGGGCGTAGTCCTTGGCCAGCTTCCTCTCCTGCCGTTCCTTCATCTTCTGCTGCCACGATGTGCGCAGGGGCTTGTCCTGCACCATTTGGGAGAACCTGGATGGGAGACAATGGGCACTCGTGTCATCCGTGGGGGGCGCCCAGGCCCACACTCCCCTCAGCTCCCAGCTCTGGGCCATCCTCCCCAGAGCCCAGGCGGAGTTACATCCCCCCCTCCCGCCTGTTTGCCAGGCAGTCACCCCTCCGGGTCTGCAGAAACGGGCCCCCATCATGCCAGCTGCCATTTCTTAAGCCCTAGTTACGTGTCCCTGAGATGGGTACTCTTGTTCTTCCCATTTTAAAGATGAGCAAACCAAGGCTCTAAGAGGTTAAATAACTGCCCCAGATCACCTTGTACCCCAACGGCTGTCAAGACTGAAACCCCTGTCTGTGACCAGAGTCCAGACCGCAGAGCCTTTCCGTAAGGTTCTGCTGCTCCCACCAAGCAAACTCAGCTTGGTGCTCAAGCTTCTGGAGGGAGGGCTCGTTCCAACAGTGCGGGAAGGGGGGTGTGAAAATGTAGTGGGCATGAGAGGATATCGGGGACGTCCTGATTTTCCTTTTTTTTTTTTTTTTTTAAAGATTTTATTTATTTATTTGACAGAGAGAGACAGCCAGTGAGAGAGGGAACACAAGCAGGGGGAGTGGGAGAGGAAGAAGCAGGCTCCCAGTGCCGGAGCCTGATGTGGGGCTCGATCCCGTAACACCGGGATCACGCCCTGAGCCGAAGGCAGACGCTTAATGACTGAGCCACCCAGGCGCCCCACGTCCTGATTTTCCTAAGTGTGACAGTGACATTACGGTCCCAAGAGAAACGGGACTATCTCGGGAAAAACACACAATGCAAGCACATATGGGTGGAATGATCTATCTACGACGTGCTGGAAAATATTCCAGGAAAAGAAAGGAATGTCAAGGGGCAAGATGAAGCTGGACCAATAAAACTGTGAGTGCTGCTGAGCACATGAGGAGAACAGGGGGTCACAAACCACGCTCTCCCCTTTTCCGTAGGTCTTTCTCCTTGAGCTATCTGAAGCCTCTCTGGCTGTCCCGTGGGCCTTTTCCCCTTAGCAGATCTTCTCATAGTGGCCTTTTTGCCTCCTCCACCGATTTCTTGACTTCTGAAAGAGCTCTTCATCCACTTCCATTATATGGTGCCCCAAATGGTCAGAGCAGGTCAGCAGGCTCGTCCCAGTTCCTAAAGGCTGCGGGGCACACAGGGCAGAGCCCACTTCCCTCCACAGGGAAGGGTCAATACTGCTCTTCCGGGTCTTCTTCTCCCCTTCCTGTTCCACAGGAGTCTGGTACACACAGCCTGGACCTTGACCCCAGGCCTGTCCATCTTCAGCCTGGTTCTGACCCCAGAACAGCCCTTGACTGCTCCCTCCCTCTGCCCAAGGACTTCCTGCTGAAGACCGGGCGTCCTAAGCCCAGAAAGATGGGGCTGCAGCACAGACTTCCTCCCACCCCAGTGACGAGAAACCCAAAGGGACAAGGCCGTGGGTACCTGGACACACACAGAGCCACAGGGCACAATGCTGGATCCTTCTAGAGCAGCACTGCCAAGCACAACTTCCTGTAATGGTGGAAAGGCTCGATATTTCCGTTGTCCGGTAAGGCAGCCACTGGTCACCCTGGCAGCTGAGCACTGGAGATGTGATTGGTGTGATGGAGGAACTGAATTTTTAAGTTTTTAAATTTTCATCAGCCTAAACTGAAATTGCCACATGTGCCCGCGGCTACGCTTCGGGGACAACACAGTTCCAGTGTGTCGGTTTTACCCGGAGGCTGAAGACAGGCAGGCCTGGGTCTCAAGGCCGGGATCTGCCTCCTACTACTAGGACGACCTTGGGCAAGGTAGCCAGAGTCCCAGTGACTTCCCACGTTAGAGACGAGAACGGTTTCTGTTCCAAAGGGTGGTGGGAGGATTGAGACAAGGCTGGAGAAGCCCTTAGCACAATGTCCTGCACATGGCAGGTGCTCAGCAAACAGCACCCTTCAGAGAAGGGAGATTGGCACACCCAAGGAGCACTGTGCACGTGGCATCTGGCCTGAGCACGGAAGGAGGGCTGCTGCGGGGCCTTCCCAGCCCACCGCCGCCCTCCACATCCCTCGTTTTGCTGGGACGCCTCCTGCTGCAGGCGCTGCGTCCACTGTCTCTGGGCTCTGCTCACCGCCCGCCGAAGCTGCTTCCTCGAAGACCCTGAACATCAGTTCACTGGCCCTTTGGTCCTTATCCACAAGACCTACCTACAGCTTCTGAACGTGTTTTAGTTCTACGACAACTGCGTCCTCACTGGTCTCCCTGCTTTCACCCTGACGTCCTGTGGTCTGATAACCCCCTGTTGTCTCCGCACAGCCTTGAGTTCCCCATATGTAAAATGAGAATAATCATAACACCAGTGGCTTCATAATGCTGCGTGCAGATTAAAGACCATGAGGCATGCTGGTCCCTCTGCTTAGCAGTGTTCCACAGGCTCGGGGCTCCATAATACTTTTTAACACAAGGGCAAATAACTGCAACAGATACTAGCTGGTGAAGACTTCACAGCTTTTTATCAACTAGCGGCTGGTTTACTTGCTTCTGCTTCCCTCACTGGAAAGCGGGCAGACAGAGGTAATGCTTGTTGAATGAATACACAAACGCGGTGCTCTCCGAGGGGCACACAGGTACTCTGAGGAGGAAAGCATCACACAAATAACCTTTGAGGGCATGGTCTCCCCCTCCCCTGGGATCCCAGAGCATTTTACCACATTCCGATTATAATTATCTGTTTGTGAGACCCCCCAAAATGTGAGCTCTCTCCATCCCTGGGCCTGTCTCCAGGCTTGCACGGGTGCCCCAACACCCCTGCCCAGCTGTCCCCCAACTTCACCTTTTCTTGGAGCGGTCCTTCCACACCCGCCCCGATTTGGGCTTTCCTTTAGGGATTACAGGAACTTCCTCCCCCTCCTTCAACTTCTTGGACGCTGGGGCGTGGGCTGAAGAACTTTTCCGCTTCTTTGCCCCGGGGCAGCTTCTCACCGTCTCCACGGCCGGAGGTGGCTTGCTCGGCTCGTGCTGACCCCGGGGGGAGCCGGGTGACTGGGCTGTCGGCTCCTGTAGTGGCCGCGAGGGCTCCGGACCCGGCGCCTGCTGACCCGGGTAAGGCTCAGGGGATCCCGGGCCCAGCGGCACTTGATGTCTGGGAGATCCTGGGGCCAGCTCCTTCTTACTTAGAGCCAACTCCGAGTCCAGTTCTTCTTGGGCCTGGGAGAACTCTGCTGACTCCCCACTTGGCTTTGGCTGAAATCCGGGAGATTCTGGACCCGACTCCGGAAGTGTCTGGGGCGACTCCAGACCTGGATCCTGCTGGCGTTCGAGGGACCCTAGGTCCGGCTCCGGCTCCCTAACGGGGGACCCCAAACCTGCACCCTGCCGTAGAATAGGTGATCCCGGGGTTGGCTCCGGCTGACGTCGGGGGGACTCCAGGCCGGGTTGCCGCGCACTCGGCGACCCGGCCTCCCTCGTTTCTTCTGAGTCCGACTTGACCTCCACAAGGGCCCGTCTCGCCGACAAAACTGAGCTGGGGGTCTCGGGGGATTCAGGGTTTAGGCCTTCCAGCCGCCGGCTGCGCCTGAGCGGCGTATCCATGGTTGGGCCTGAAAGTTTCAAACTTCAGCCCACGTGCAGCCTCCACGGTCTCTGGGACGAGCGGCGCGGTCCTATGACGTCAGCAGCCGCCATATCTGCGCAAGGCAGGAGGGGCCGTTGCCGGGGAGACCATGCTGGTGACGGGCGGAGAGGCGGGGCCCATGGCCCGAGGCGGCTGGGCTTATAAGGCGCGTGCGCAAAGCGCTTTGGCTCATTTACTCCCTAGGGAGATCTAGCTTTAGGTCTGTGTTTGCCTTTGGGCGAGCTCTTTCTCCCTGGTGAAAAGAGTGTGCAGGAGGGGAAGGGAAAGGGCTGGGGACCCATTTCCGGAGAGAAGGAGATTGGCACAAGGTCCAGGGTGCCGGTAGGCAAGCCTCAATGGAAACTTTGCCGCTAACTCTCTCCTGTGGGACAGGGGTCCCACTCTCTTTGGGCCATGTGGGTGATTTTGCCCCAGCTTAGTGTATCGAAAATGATCCTGTGGGAGTACTCATAACCGGAATCCTGGAAGCGGGAAATCTCTTGAGTTGCATGTTAAATGTAACCCTTTCCTGCCTTTCTCCCATTGTGTGGTTAAGTATGAAAGCTATAGCTCTTCCTTTTCAACATTTTCACATTCATGCGTGAAGTTGAGGTGCTTGCGCCTTGGTTAGATGCACTACCTGTGTGTCCTGGACCTTCAGCTCCAGTTCTGGAAACAGTGATGAGATCATCACTGACCTTTTCAGCCAAGACAGAGTTCCTTGCCCCAGCGTGTGAGCCTGCCTTCTCTCCTCCTCTGCGTGAGACCCAAGAGGAAGTTTTGATTCGCTCACAGCATGTATCTGATGATAGAATGTCTTGGAAGCTGCCCAACTGTATCCCAGCTCTTTTCAGTGTTTCCTTAGAATTGCCTGGGGATGGCCCTCAGGGATCCCAGGACCCCTGTCCAGCTCTCCCAGTGGCTTCTTTTACAAACCAGTTTCTCCAGCTGAGGGGTTATGAGAGGGCCTGGGAAGCTTTCCAAGGGTGTTCAGGGGACAGAAAGAAGGCGGGGCAGACATCAGGGCCCTCAGCTTGGAGCACTACGCCCACCTGCTGAGTCACTCTACGGACACTGGAGCAGGAGTGAGCATCAGATTGGGCCCAGGGTGTCTTGAGTGCTGATCAAGGAGGAGGTGAGGAGGAGGAAACCCAGGCAAAGCTTCCAGGAGGATGGAAAAGGGAACTGAGAACCCTTAATACCTCCCGCCCCATAGCTGGTGCCACAGCATCCAAAATGCCTCCTCATGAGTTCAGCCTGTTGAAATCACCTGCCCAAGGGTAAGGCGATGGCACGGCTTCCCCTCTGTCCCTTCATGTGGTCAGAAAGAGTTGTACCCTTGTGTAGTAATCATGTGTCAGCCTCTAACTTCCTGGCTCTTCTCCGAGGCTCCGTCTTCAGGCTCAGTGCCCGCCTGTTTCTTAGTGGTGAAAGACCCGGCAGTGCCCCTGTCCAGCAGCTGAGCTCCCCACTGCAGAAGCAGCTAGACCCCTCCTTGCTCAGCCCCCAACTCTGGGTTCCTTAAATTCTCTGCTCCGGCCTGGAGGCCTGAATGGCTTGCCACTCAGAGCCAAGCCCCGTGTGCATTATCGGGGTGTCTGGAGGAGACTATGCACCCCGCACTGCGGCTGCGCTGCTCCAGGCTAGTGTCCACTCCCTGCTTCCTGAGCTCCCGTCCTCAGCGGGATGGGTTGCTCACAAAGGCCAGATGGATTGCATCCCAGTTAAAAATACTTCAGAGGGTGGTCTCAGATCCCTGCCAGGGTGGTGTGAGGAAGGGAGGTGTTTTACAGACATTTTTAAAAAAGATTTTATTTATTCATCTGAAAGGGAGAGAGACAGAGAGAGCACAAGCAGGGGCAGAGGCAGAGGGAGAAGCAGACTCCATGCTAAGCTGGGAGCCTGGCGTGGGGCTCAATCCCAGGACCTGGAGATCATAACCTGAGCCGAAGACAGATGCTTAACCATCTCAGCCACCCAGGTGCCCCTATAGACATTTTTTGAATCTGTGTGGAGACATCAAGTGAATTCTGGCCTCAAACCCTCCACTCCCTCCTGAGCTCCGTTTGTCAGCATCGTTATCAGTGGTGTTTAAGGGCCCAGGGGAGATGCCTGAATTTTTCAGAAAAGCCCCATGTGACAGTCACTGCTGGGACTCCTTTGGTTTCTACTGCAACCGTCCCTGCCTCCTTGCCCTTGGGGGTGGGGAAAGGCTGCTGAGGGGTTCTCTACCCTCCGAAGAGGCCCCCAGCGGGACCGAGCCCCAGTTGTCTGCGAAGGCAACCTGGTCGTTCATGCACCCTTTTTTGGCTTCTTCCCTGTCCCTGCCTCACTTTCCCACTCCCTCGCTGGTGCTTGCTGGGGTCATTTTCTGAACAGACTACATGCATGTAAGTCCTTTCTCACAGTCGGCTGTGGAGGAACCCAGCCTAAAACAGTGGGATGAGCAATTTTGGGCCAAGCATTCTTTCAAGGGCTCTCTCTCTCTCCAAACCCATTCAATCCTCATCACAACCCTGTGAGGCAGATGCTGTTGATATTACTCCCATTTCGCAGATAAAGATACCGAGGAACAGAGAGGCTGGGACGCTTGCAAAGGTCACACAGCAAATAAGTGGGGGAAGGGCAATTCACACCAACTGTCTGACCGCAGAGCCACAACTCTTAAGAGTAAGTCTCCCTATTATCTGGCTGAGGAAATCAGGGCACAGAAAGGGTACGGTGCTTGCCTAAAGTCACACAGCTGCACATTGAGGTGCTAGGATTACAGTTCCAGAGCTGGGACCCTTAGCTGCCTTGCCTGCCTGTTCCTCACGCTGATCCTGGTGTGGGCCCTCACTGGGAGGTGCTGGGTGCTGCGTTGCCCCATGGGCCGCCTGTGTACCACACACAGCAGTTCTGTGTAGCATGCACAGCGGGCAGAGCCTGCTGAATCAGTGCTACCCAGCTCACTTATGTAACGTGAGATCTGCTGACTGGAGAAAACCATGCGCCCACGAAGATATGCATCAGGTGTTCTTCTCTGAGCCATTGGTCCTCCATCCTGCCAGCGGTTCTGCAGCGGGAGGGAGTGGCCGTCTCTGGATGTTGGGGGCCTGTATCTGTATGGTCCTCCGCTCAGCGTGGAGATCGGAGACGGCCAGGGAACGGGTCCTTGGGTGGCCAGGGGCACTAACCAGCAGTCAGTAAGTGCCAGGCCCTCTCCTGGGGTTTCGGCGGCAGGGGATATCACTGGCTGCTGCTCTCGGCTTGTCACCACTTGCTGAACGAGGGACCGAGGGAAGGGATGCCCCCTTGCAGGGTGTGGGCTGGAGAATGAACACCTGTGCCAGGTGAGAGGCGAACATCCCCGTTTTCCTAACAGGGAAATCGGAGGCTGGGAGAGGTTGTGATCTGGCGCAGGGCGACACAAGGGGAGAGTGACACGGGTGCAAGGACAGGACGGGGATTTGGGGCCTCCTGAAGCCACACCCACATTCTTGCTCTCCCATCACTAAGCCAGTATTGGAAGCAGGGGGAGCTGAGGGGTGTGGAAGGACAGGGGTGGGCGGGTACCTGGCAACGGGACGTCGCCGGTGTGGCTGAGTGAGGACAGGGCCCTGATGAGACGGAGGTGTTGTCCGGCTGGGCTGCCCTCCCCTGGGCCCCGTGAGTCCAGGCTGGCCTCTCTTCCACTCGGAGGTCTCTTACGTATTTGAAGACAGATTTCCTGTAGCTTCCCCAGAACTGTCTTGTATCCAGGCTGAACATCTCCCTCCTCCTGCTGTCCCTCTCACGACAACACAGCAAACCTTTGGGAAAGACAGCAGCAGTTCTCTACAACCCTTCCAGAATGTGCTGTCCAGAGCTCCTCAGGCACCCAGGGCTGACTGCCCCACAGAGAGCTGAGGGCATTTGTCACCTGCCTACTCCATGATTCCTATCAGTGTGGCCAGGTACGCGTCCTCTTCCCAAGGGCCAGCCATCACTGGAAGTCCTCAGTCTGCTTCCCCCTGCCATCCCCTGGATCCTGGACACGGGCTCTTGGTTTTCCTGGACAGGTGCAGGCTTTGTCACTTGGCCTGATTGCATTTGGCTTTGACCTCCTGGAGATCCAGCTCTCCTCCTTCAATACCTGCTCCCCTCCCCCTTTGCGTGTGCGAACTGCTGCTTCTAAGAACCTTGGACCAGACCCTACTGAGAACGTGCAACAGGACAAGGGTTATCGCGTCAGTTCTTATCATGGGCACTTATCTCAGAGGTTCATCTCTTCTCTGTGTTCCCAACAGCTCGCACCAACTTGCAGGTCCTCAGGAGGGGGGGGCAGAAGGGGGCAGAGGGGTGTGGAGGGGAGGGGGGAGGTGGCACTTGGTACCCTTGGTGTGAGCCCTCCCAGCTGTCCCACGGGGCATTGCCAGGGGACAGAGAAGCTGGCTGGATTGGGAAGAGGCCTCTTAGCAGAGTTCTCACGAACCTGCAAAGCTTATCTCCTGATCCCTCACGGCATCTCAGGTTTTGTTAAAACAGGAAGGGGCAGACCAGCTCCCCGCTAAAAAAACAAGCCCTCCTCCCTCAGCCAGCCTCTGCAGCATGTTCTCCCCCAGGCAGGTCAAGGAAGGGGTGGGGGGTGGGTTGGGGGATGAACACCTGTGCCAGGTGGGAGGGAGAGGCCCTGGGGAGGGGGCCATGGCTGCTCGTACCCCATCTCTCGCTCTCCCCCCTGGGTCAACTTTGGGGAGCATCGGAATCATGTGGAGAGCGTGTTGAAACACGGTCTGGGCCCTGACCCCAGAAATTACAACTTGGTAGGTCTGGGGTAGGCCTGAGAGCCTGCATTTCTGTAAGCTCCCAGGGGCTGCTGCCGCTAGTCCTGGGGCCGAGGTTTGAGGAGCACGGTCCTGCAGGGGAGAATCAGTGGTGCAGGAAGACCTTTCCTGCTTCGCTTTCCCAGAAAGGGCAGGGCCAAGGTCACCATCACCCTGTCATTTATTTACCCACCAAATATTTATTGAACGTTTACTCTGTGGCTGGGCTCGGAGTAGTATCGCAGGGAACCAGGCCGTTGCGGTCCCCGCCCGAGGGCGCAGGCGCTGTCCTGGGGCACGGATAGTAAACGCTTGAATCTCAAAACTTCCCTTCGAGGAAGGCTGAGCAGAAGTCATTTTCCCTGTTTTTCGGGTGAGGAAATAGCATTGCAGAGAGGTCACATGACTTGCAGAATGGATGTGGCGGACCGGGGGCTTCATCCTCATGTGTGGAAGGAGAGCTTGACAGATAGACACTCCCATGCCCACACCCACGACTCTCAGTTCCCAAGACCTGCATAACTGCAGAGTTTCACAGTGAGTCACTTCTGCTCCCTTCCTCTCTGTTCGCGAATTCCTCTCCTCCCATTTCCCCTCAAGTGTGTTCTTTCTAGGCTCTGTCCCTTCCTCAGTGTGGAAGGGATCTGCTCCAGCGAGGGATGGCTCCCCCAACCAAGATGGCAGCCTCATCTCCATGGCAACCCCGGAGACTCTGCCTTGAGACCAAGTTGCAAATTATGAGGCCCCTTTCCTGAAGCATGGGCCAGCAAGGTCCCTGCTTGAGGGTGGGATCTGTGGGCCGCACGGCCAGGAACTCTCGGCTGGCCCCACGGCCGCACACTGTAGCCGGTCACCGCAGCCGTCCCCGATCCGACTGAGCTGGCTTGCTGAATGCCAGCTTGGTGACAGGGGGTTCCTGAGTCAACAGTCTTGCGTCCCTGTTCTTCTCATGCACCTTCCAGAAGAACCTCAAGCTCTCCAGGGGCAAGATGGAGCAGCTGGCCCTGACCCGCATGGGATCAGCCAGGCTCCTTTCCTTGCATCTCACGTCCAAGGCTTGCTCTACCCAAGGACCATTGTAGAAACAAACAGATCTGCTCCCCCTAAAAGACCCTTCAGATGTTTACAGGTTTAAATGTATATCATTTATGGTAAATTTTAAGGACATAAAAATTCTGGCGATGTTGGGGTGCCTGGGTGGCGCAGTCGTTAAGCGTCTGCCTTCTGCTCAGGGTGTGATCCCAGCTTTCTGGGATCAAGCCCAACATCAGGCTCCTCCGCTGGAAGCCTGCTTCTTCCTCTCCCACTCCCCCTGCTTGTGTTCCCTCTCTCGCTGGCTGTTTCTGTCTCTGTGTCAAATAAATAAAATCTTTAAAAAAAAATTCTGGTGATGTTGATGACAAGTTATTTTATTGCAGTGGATGGTAAATACACAAAACCATAGCAATTTCCTGGGAAGTTCAGATGGTAGACACTCTGTCCAGAGTGGCAACCAAGCACAAGGATGTGGCTGGGATTATCTCGTGGAATTCTCACGGCTGCTCCCTGGGGACGTTGCTCCTGCCGCCCTGGTTTTCAGAGAAGGAAACTGTCTAGGAACAGGCAGCTGGCAACAAAAGGCAGAGACAGGATTTGAACGCAGGACTCTGCCCCCGAAGTGTGTGTGCCTTCACCCACACCTCCCTGCCTCTGTTCTTGCCATTTGACCTACATCAAGAATAAGCCCTGAAGCAGAAATTTCAGGTCATTAATAAAGTGTATGCCTTCCATACAGTGCAGAAGCTGATCCATCAGTCACTCCGCTGTTTTTACTTTCCGCTCAAAATAAAATACTACACAGCACCCAGATATTATCACTCTTTGCCCGAGTGGTTTTAGCCTTCACCTGCAAGGTGGCTCTGGGCAGACCTAGGTACCCTGCCTTTTTTCTTTTTTTCTGAGATGAGACACAGAAACAGGTAGAAGATTGCATTTTCTAAAGTTGCTTGCAACAGTCTCCACCATCCACGTCGTCTTCTTCCAATGTGACCTTGACACCCCTTCCCTTGAGGAGTGGGGTCTATGTTTCTCCCACGTCCAAACCTGAAAGGCCTTTGTGATTGCCTTGGCCAAAAGAGAATGGCGGAACTGTCGCTCTAGGACTTCTGAGGCCCGATGACAAGACTGTCACGCGCTCCCTCCGGGCTCTCATGGCACGCTCACTCTTGGAACTCAGCTGCCGTCCTGTGAGGAAGCCTACATCGCCATGTGCGGAAACCGCAGGGAGAGTCTAGCAAAGGTGTTCCAGCTGACTACCGCACCATCTGCCAGGCATGAGCCAAGATGCCTCCAGATGCTTCTCGCCCCCACCTGTCAGGTCACTCTCAACTGTGCAGCTTCCCAGCAGAGGTCCCCAAGATCATGGAGCAGAGACAATGCTCCCTGCTTTGCCCTGTCCAGGTTCTGCACCGCAGGACCTGTGAGCATCATAAAGTGGGTGTTTTACGTCCCTGGGCTTTGGGGTTCTTTGTTATGCAGCAGTGGTCACTGGAACAGAAGGTATTGGCTTGCACTCAGAGGCTTATCTCAAGGGGGAAAGTCTTGTGGCCTTTACTGCGCCCTCTCTTGAAGCAGGTATGATTGGCAGGGGTGGCGCCCGGTCAGCCCCATTCATTGGAGGCAGGTTGGGGGGACAAGCCCTTCCTTGTCCTTTAGTTACAATAAATTAACATATTTTACTTGCTTACTTGTTTATTATTTCCCATTGGTTAGAACGTTGGTGTCCTGTGGATGGGATTTTTTTCCTGTTGTGTTAGTTACTGCATTCCCAGAGTCCAGACTGAAACCTGGTACTTCGTAGTTGCCCAATAAATAATCATCGAGTGAATGGGTTAATGAAGATGAAGCAACAAGTGGGCACAATTTTTGATCATGATTCCTCAGGAGGGTTTTGTTCACTTTCCACAGGCTAGTTGTTATGATAATGTGACATTATTTTTCTGGGCAATATCTAGCTTACGCTGTGGCGGGAATTTCTTGAGAATCGTAGTAGAGAATAGAATAGACATGAGAACAGAGAATAGTTAACAGAATTCAGGGTTAATAGTGAAGAATAGGTAAGAGTCCCAACATTTTCTCAAAGTTAAAAAAATCGTTAAATGTCTGTGAGTGGTAGGGGGCTCTGGGTGTAGACTAAGGAGTTTGTTAAAGATGTTTCTGGACATTCTCTAAAGGGATGTAGATTCAGTCAATGAGTAAGAATCGATTCAGCAAACTTTGTTCCCTGGCATGTTCTGGGTGTCATGGGTCCACAAGCAAATGTAAGGTGGGGACACTGTCCTCGAGACAGCATCGAGTGCTGTGTTGAGTCCTGCTGAAGCCTGTGAGGCAGCCAACCCAGGTAGGCAAGTGAGGTCCAGGGGTAAAACCGATCAGGTTTCAGGAGCTGAGGTTCCTGAGGATGAGGGAAAGATCAAGGAGGACTTCTTGGAGGAGGCAGGTCCAGGCGGGCAGCTCCCCCAGGCACTGACTCGGAGGAACACTGAAACCCCATAGGGATTTATCAGAAATCTGCCTCTTAATTCGAGTTTCCACCTGTAGATTCTCACAGAGCTGGTGGAAAGGAAATTAGTGTCCCTTTTGTCAAAATACTCGTAAACAGATAATTAGTAAGTACTCAAGTAGGTAATACCCTTAAATAGAAAGCCTTCTCCTCCCTAGCACCGGCACATGTCCTGGGGGGGTGAGGGATGGGGAGTAACTTTGGGATGTGCATTGCAAGTTGCTGCGTCCACTGGCCCGTCTGGCCGTGCGACCAGCCGACTGGCAGTGCCTGGACTGGGCGTTGCCGGTCATTCCAGATTCTATAACCAACTAATGCACAGCGAAGGGCTGTTCACCAAGATCGGAGCTGCAAGCCTTTAAATGTCTCCTAAAAAGTCGTTTGGTTGCAAAAGAACCTACAGAGAGAACAACAATATAGAGTAAAGCATGACCACCTGAACACAAGGGGTAACTCTATTTCAAGAGAGACTTGTTTGCTCCCCCAGCAACTCACTCCGCCGTTGGCGACTGAGTGATGCTCGCTGGTTCTGTATTACATGCCCTAGGGAAGAACGAGGAGGGGAAAGACCATTCCAAAGAAATGAGAGTTCTATTTGCTGCATGAAATACGACTCCATTTTTATTTATGGGAAAAGGATTTCTTCCCATCCTAAGTTAACATTAAACAAATACTGGAAGATAATCAGTTTGAAGCATGCCAAGAGTTTCTCGTCCGCACTCTGGACAGGACGATCTCTGCCAGGTTGTTGTCCTGTTGGTAAGCCTAATAAAACATGGGGGATAACTTTAGAACCTCCCAGAGGCCGTGATTAGTGCTGTGGTCAGGGGGAAGAGTGGGTGTCAGTGCATGTCCTGGAAGAGCCCAGGAAGTCACCAGCTTGGTGTCTCTGTCCTGTGGTTTTCCTGGCTGTTCCTTCTTTGACTAATTCTGTTCCATTGTGCACATAAGTATCTTTGTGAGTGCAGCCTGGAGCAGAGCTGATCCACTGGGACCAGCCACCTCAGTGGCTGCCCAAGCTCCATGCTTGGTGCCACACCACCTCCTGGTGGCCGATCGTCATATGTCTCTGGGGCTTTCCGTATGTCGAGCGCAACTTTCCCAGGGGCTACTGTGAACTGATAATTTATCATCCAAATGGGAGCCTTTGTCCAGGTGGGACACCAGGAAGACAGGTGCAAGCTACACCTGTCCCAAGGACACGTGGTCCCTCTACCTTGGCACCTGCCAGGTAAGGGGATGTGCGTTGTGTAACCTGCTGTCACGTGACAGAGGTAGGAGCCCAGAAGCGATGCTCTTCTGAATGTCAACGGTACCTTCTCCACCGGGGTGAGGCATCTGGTTCATGCCAGTTCGCCACCAGTCTTAGATCCTTTGGAATCAGAGATACACTGAGTGTTACTGTTGCCAGCTGTGAAGTCTGGAGGTCTCAGCTCTCTGCTCCCAGGCTGTGTGGTTGGGGGGGCAGTTACTTTACCTCCCCAAGCCTTAGTTTACTCTAGTGTGAAATGGGGTGTAGATTGGTACCTCTGTCACAAGTGTGTTGGGAGGAGAGACTGAGGTTTGCAGGTAGAGACCTGGGACGGAGCCTGGCGCCCCGTCACTGCTGGGCAGGATGCTGCTAACCTTATGGATGACGTCACTGGGTCCATCAGAATCCCTGACATCAGACACACGCCCTTTACTCACACTGTTTTCAGAGGCAAACCAGGGAGAGGAACAAACTGGGGCTCTGTTTTTTGGAAGGATTTGGGGAGTGAATATTTAGGGCAAGAGCTAGCCTCCACCTCTCCCACTTATCCTCTGATTTGACTACGTGATCTCCCACGAGCCCTCAGCACAGGTTCCTCTCCCTCTGAAGGACCCCTGTTTCCCTTTGCCTGGGGGGCTTCTAGTCCTTCCCCAGATGCCAGCTTCAGGGTCACTTCCTCTGTGCTCCTGTTCCATACTGGAATCCCCTGAGTGCTGGGAGTGGCTAAGTTCCTGGTGGTCTCGGCTAGATGCCGAGCTCTGTTGGGGGAGACCACCCTGCCTGGCCCTCCCCTGTCTCCCCACCACCTGCATGGGGCTCTGGCACAGAGTGGGTGCTCCTACATTTTGTCCATGAGAATTTGCTCCACAAGGATTCTTCTCAAGCATATCTGTCGGAGACCATGGATTTTACCTCCCGAGACTTCTCCTGCCTTCTTCTTGGAGAGTGGGATATGGCATCACAGGAAGTGGGATGCCTTGGCCTGGGGTAAGTGGGTATTGTGATGATTAATGTTATGTGTCAACTTGGCCCAGATATTTGGTCAAATGTTTTTCTGGATGTTTCTTCAGAGGTGTTTTTGGGGGAAGAGATTAACATTTAATCAATAGATTGCCCTCCACACTGTGGGTGGGCCTCATCCAATCAGGTGAAGGCCTGAACAGAACAAAGACTGACTTTCCTCCAGTGAGTGGGCAATCTGCTGGCAGATTGGACCGGAACGGCAACTCCCCCTGAGTCTCCAGGCTGCTGGCCCTATCCTATCAGATTTCAGACTCACCAAGCTTCCATATCACATGAAATCAGTAAAGATGTTGAGGAAGAAATCTCAAGAGGGACTACCTTTCTCCTTCTCCACCCACCATCCATCTGAAACTCTTTCCTTCCTTGGGAAGTATAATGAAACAATTATACTTTTTTTAATATTTATATTCAGGGCTTGCTATCTATATGCTTGTCTTCACTGGGCGTTTTTCTGAGAGTTGCCTAGTGTCCTCGGCAGCAGATGGATGGAATGTATTTCCCACTCATGTTCACGAAAATATTTTACTTAAGGGCTCTTCATGTAGCAGCAGGGGCTTGAGAAACAAATCAGTCGCCAAGTGAGGAATGGGCAGATAATTGCGCCTGCTTGTCTGTCTGCGCATGTGGACGCGATATGCCCAGGGTCCCCAGACACACGCACATGGACAAGAGATGCAACTTTAGTCACTACAGCCACACAGATGTGGCCTCAGCTGAATGTCAACCTTTTATTGGTAACAAAGCAGCGATATTGGGGAATGTTTCCAAGACACCAAGAGCGGGCCTGCCTCCATGCCAGTGTGTGTGTGTGTGCACATGTGTGTATAACTGGGGGAGTGATCTGTGGAGCTGGGAGGTCCAATCCCTCAGAGACAGGAATGGAGAGACAGCAGAGCCTCGGAGAGCCCGGGCTCTGGAGGAGTCCTCTCAGGCCATGTGGAGCTCAGCTCCCAGGACGAGCAGGTGCTCTGGGCTCAGGCAGTGGCTGGGGGTGCTGCACCTGCTGTGCTGGGCTTTCCGGAAGGGCTGCTGTAGCCACAGGCACGTCCTCAGCTGGGTCCATGTACTGGAGTTGGGAGAGGAAGGGAGAGCCAGGCTACTCACCTTCAGTTTGCCCCGAAGCCCCTGCGATCCCATGATCCTTTCAGATCCTTCCAAGCCTGCTGCCCTTTGACCCAGGCTTCCCCCTTGGCAGGCCAGGCAGCGGTTGTCTGATCCCCAGACCATGGGCTTCGGGCTGAGTTCTGCTTATAGCCATGGCATCCCCTGGAAAGAAGGCTGCCCAGCAGTCCCATCTGGATTCTGGAGCTGGCTGCGACCTCAGACTCTCTGAGCCTCACTTTCATCTGTCACATGGGCATCACAATCCCTTGCCTGCCCCCTGGAGGCCTGTCAGGGGGCCAGAGGAGTGGGCTGTTGTAGCCATCCTCCACAGCACGGACGGCTTCCCAGACACATCACCCTGGCAGAGCAGCACCCCCAGCAGAGATCCAGAGGGGCTCTCCCTGGCCACTGCACAGAGCCCCCCAGTGTAGACCAGTGGGGCCCACCCTGGCCTCGCACAGAGCCCCCCAGTATAGATCCAGAGGGGCTCACCCTGGTCCCTGCACACTGGGTACAGGGGAGAAGCTTCTGTCCCCTCCTCCCACCCCAATGTTCTTGTTGTCCCCCCTCCCTTTGCTTACCCCATCCAGGCTCTGGGGACGGGGTGAAGGTGCTCCTGTCCTGTCCCGCGGGGATCTCACTGACCACAGGTAGCAGAAGGTGGCTCGGAAGCCCAGGAAGGTGGTCAAGGAAGTGATGCCCAGCTCCAGGACAGAGGAGAGCAGCAGCAGCACCGGGAGACTTTTCTGGGGTGCCTGGGAAACCAGCAGCAGGAAGTCTGTACCCCTGGGAGTCAGCAGATCTGACCACAAAAACACACACTAAGTACTGGGCTGAATACTGGTACGGGGATGGGTAAAGGAAGAGACGCTTCCAAGGAGGGGGCAGTCATCAGCCACCCAGTGAGCACATGTTACGTGCTCATTTAAACCACAATCACTTTCTTAGGTAGGTGCTAATTTTAGCCCCATGCCACAGAGGGTGAAAGAGAGGTTCAGAAAAACAGCCACCCACTTGTTAGGAAGAGCAACAGGTATAGTACATAAGTGACAAATCACTAAATTCTACTCCTGAAACCAATATTACACTACATGTTAACTAACTAGAATTTAAATACAAATTTGAAGAAAAAAAGTAAAGTAATCAAAAAGTCAAAAAAAAGAAAGATGGGGGGCACCTGGGTGGTGCAGCGGTTAAGCGTCTGCCTTTGGCTCAGGGCGTGATCCCAGCGTTATGGGATCGAGCCCCACATCAGGCTCCTCCGTTGTGAGCCTGCTTCTTCCTCTCCCACCCCCCCCTGCTTGTGTTCCCTCTCTCGCTGGCTGTCTCTATCTCTGTCGAATAAATAAATAAAATCTTTAAAAAAAAAAAAAGAAAGATGGAAAGAAAGAAGGAAGGAAGGAAAGAAGGAAGGAAAGAAAAAAACCACACAACTGGTAACTGAAAGCTGTTCCAAACCCCACATGATCAGCCATTCAGACTTCCCACAGTAAAAAGTACAGAGAGGTCAAGTAAGAAAATACACAGAAGAGTGTCCCCAGTGTAACTAGCATTAGATCGCTGGTGACCTCCACCCCAGAGCTGGGGAGCGGATGGGAGGTGAGAGCGTAGACAGATTCTTGGCTGTGAAAGGGGAGAGAGGGACAAGCACAGTCGGAGCTGAGGGGTCTCAGAGCTTAGGAAGATGGGAAGGATGAGGGAGAGAGGGGAAGGTGGATGCAATGCATGAGGGTCTGGGGCAAGGCGTAGGAGGAACAATTTTACTCTTCTAGCGAGGAAAGCATGGATGGGGCCATGTGAAGATTCAGGTATACTTGAGGTCACGGGCAGGAAGGGGAGTCCTGGGGCTGTGGGGGAGGGTCTGGGGTTGTGGGCAGTAGCGTCAGGACAGGACAGCAGCCGATGGCGTGTCTCCGCCCTCCCGTGCCCTTGTGGTGTGTTGGACACCACTGTGAAGAGTGGCCTGGTCCTTCCTCCTCCTTCCCTAGGACATAAGCGGACGGGACTCCAACCAGTGTTCCCACCCCCTGTTCTTGCCACATGGGGGGCCACGGTGGTGAGTGCATGATGTATTTGTGGGTCGTCCTGCAGATCTGCCCTGGACCCCAGTCAGGAGAAGGCGACACTCACTGGTGAAGCCCAGTTACCTGGGTAAAGCCTGGAGCGGACAGATCTGGGTCGAGTTCTGCCTCATGCACTCTGTAGGTATGTGACCTTGAGCTCATGGGTAAAGCAATCAATCCCATTCCCCAGGTCCGGCTCGGTAAGTGGGGAGGGGTAAGACATCTCTGGGGACTTGTTTCCAGGATTTGGTGGTGCACAAAAGTCCAGGTGCCCCTTCTCCTGCCCCTCTGCTGGCTCTGCCTTTTGGGGAGGGGGCACTCACCAGGCTGTCCCTGCTGCTGGCTGTCAGCTCCACCATGAAGGCGCCTATCCCAAGGCTGGCGCACAGCAAGCTGACCAGGTTCGCCCCTGTGCTGACCTTCATCTGCCCAGGAGAGCAGAGCATCATCAGTCACCCCCCAGCCAGCAGGGGAGGGTGCTGGCCTCACGTGCCATATATCGCAGGCTACCTTCATGGCCTCTTGATCTGGGGAGAACTGTGGACCTGCCCCCAGGGGACTAGGAGCTGATTACTAGAGGTGAGAAGGACATCTCTGCTCTGACTGTGGAACCCCATGGGCCACAGACACCAAGAGCTGCTGCTGGCCCTGGAGGCTAAGCCAGCCTGAACAGCCAAGGGCTGCTCGGTGCCCGTGGCCCACACACGGCCCCTCTTTTCTGTGCCACGGCAGACAACACTAACCCGTCCTCGTGACCCACCGGAGCTGGCGGGGCTGGAAAAGCTACCTGCCCCCTGTTGCGGGTCTGTGTCCTCCAAAAAGAGAGGTTGAATGCGTATGAATGTGATGGGGACCTATTTGGAAATAAGGTCTCTGCAGATGTAATCAGGTTAAAATGAGGTCAGACTGGATGAGGGTGAGCCCTTAATCCAGTACAGACTATTGTCTTTATGGGAGAGGAGGAGACAGCCCAGAACTTCCTATGATGAAGGAGGCAGAGGGGAAGTACGGCTACCACAAGCCAAGGAATGTCAGGGAGAGCCAGCCACCCCCGGAAGGATTCTCCCCCAGAACCTCAGAGAGAACGTGAGCCTGCCACCACCCTGATTTGGGGTGTCTGGCCTCTGGATTTGGCAGGCTATGAATTTCTGTTGTGTTTCAAGCCCCCTAGTCTGTGCTAGTCCGTTCCAGTGGTCCTAGAATGTGAGCACACCACCCCAGTGCCCTAGACTCAAAATCACGGCTCTGGGACTGCTCGGGGGACAGAGTTCCTCCAAAACTCTGACCCAGCAGACCCAGTGGGGTTACTGTCCTACGGGGTCTGCATTCCACCAGTCCCGTCAGGGGCACCTTGTGGCAGTGGTGAGAGCAGGGCTGTTCAGGGGGCGTGGAGGACTGGCACGTGTCCCCGACAGCACAGGGGGGTCATTGGGCGTTCACAGAAGACAGGCAGCTTTGGGGGCCACCCTTCCCACATCCACAAAGGTTCCCATGAGGATCCACCTTCCTAGGAGGGTTTCCAGGACGAGTCGTGCCCGGAGGTAGAGACAGGGTCTGAGACACTCACCCGAGGAAGTGTCGTTTGCCGTGGCGATCAGTGTGGCCGCTCCTGTAATGAGGAACTGCAGAGAGGCGGGAGGACTCATGGCCCAGGGGGAGCTGGGGTGGCTCTGCCTCCCAGTAAGACCCTTGTGCTAGAAGGTTCCCTGGGGAGTTTGCCAACTGTGAAGGACCTACCCCGAGGGTGGACATCCATGGCTCATGACAATGTGGCCAATTTAACAGGGAGGGACAGGGTTATGGCAACAGAGAAGGGCACGTGGTCTCCCGCCGGGCTCTGCAGATGGTTGGACAGAATTCTAGAAGGTGACCACTAAAGACTCCCAGGTACCCCGCCCACTACTTCTCAAATGATCTGAGCATACACGTAGCCTAGGCACTTGTTAAAACGCAGACTGATTCAGTCCGTCTGGGGTAGGGGTGAGACTCTGCATTTCTTTCTTTTCTTTTTTTTTTTTTTTTTTTAGATTTAAATTATTTATTTGACAGAGAGCGAAAGAGAGAGAGCACAAGCAGGGGGAGCAGCAGGCAGAGGGAGAGGGAGAAGCAGGCTCCCTGCTGAGCAAGGAGCCTGACACGGGGCTTGATCCCAGGACCCCAGGATCATGACCTGAGCTGAAGGCAGCCGATTAACTGACTGAGCCACCCAGGCGCCCTGACACTCTGCATGTCTAACAGGCTGCCAGGGGAGGCCTGGTCCGGGGACCACACTTTCAGGAAGGACCAGTCTCTTAGTATGACGATGGAGAGACTAGGGGAGCTTCTTCCCTTGTCTCAGCCTACGACACGGGGCTGGGGAGGGATAGATCTGGGTCTAGAAAGCAGGTGTCTGACTTGAAGTCATGGGGTGGGGGGCTTTTCCACAGCAGGGGCTCTATTTATTGACTTGTGTGCCAAATGTGGGACCCCCCCCATCCCCACCCCATGAACCTTGCCTTACTTCTTCCTTGGGCTAAACCTATTGGGTAGGGGCCCTTTTCCACAGTTCGCTTCCTCCCCCACCCACATGCAGAGAAGCACTGCAGCCCCTGACCGACCACCCCGCAGCCCAGCTACTGGCCTTGAGTCACCCAGCCCTGCATGGGAATGAGAGCTTCCCCTGGAGCCCAGGACAATTCCACGTCCTGCCTCCTCACCCCCATTTCAGACTCAAACTCTTCCCCAAGGGCCCAGGGAGGGAGCAGAGCTCCCAGGTCCCCGTAGCCCTCCCTGGCTCCACAGAAAGCCTGCCTCTGGCCACCCCCGGGCGGGGTCTCCGGGGTACTCACCAGTGCTCCGCCGGCCAGCAGGTACCAGTAAGGAGTGGGAAACTCCACGAACTTCAGGACAGCAGCCAGGATTCCCCCACCGCTGATATGAAGCAAGCTGGTAAGGATCTGCAGGGCCTGTGAGGCGGGAGCGGGGGTAAACTAAAGCCCCGGTGGTCCCTGGAAGAGCTCTTTCCAGGACTCAAATGGTGGAGCTGAGCAAATCTTGGTTCCAATGTCACTGCCCAAGTGACATCCTTCCTCATCCATCTCCTGACTTGGCACTGGAGAGAATGAATGCCTTGCTAAGATCACCCCACCAGTTAGGGGCAGACCCAGGGCCCCCCAACCCAGCTGGGCACCACCGATTTGCAGAATTCTTGAAGCCTTGGCTTTAAGACCATCTTGGGCATCCAGCCTGGTCCTCCTTCGTGAGATTCTGTCAATTAGTATGTTGGTTGCCTCCAAGGTGCCAGGCTCCGAGTGTGCTAAGCTCTCTCTATGCATCCGATCATGTAGCTATCAGAACCTGCGAGGCAGGCACCCTTGTCCCTGTGATTCAGATGGGAAGGGAGTCCCTTGCCTGACGTCTCCAAGCTGGCATCCGAGCCCAAGCACGAAATTGTGCTCCTTGCTCGCTATGTACGGCACCTGTGTAAGCTTCCTGGGTTGTGTCAACCTCGCCTTCCAGAATGCTGGGTTGACTCAGCCTAGGCTGATTGCCCCAAATTTGTGGTCATTTGTTCCAAGCTGTGACCAGCCCCTCCTAGACTTCTTTGACCCTGAGAGCAGCACTGTGACTTTGCCTTGGGGCATGCTGTGTCTCTGAGTGTCACCCAAGAGGGGTAGCTTCTCCCGGGTTCCCTCTGCTCTTTCTATCCTTCTCTGCTCTTTGGCAAGGTAAGCGAGCCTCCACTTTGGAAACAGGCTCAGAGCCCCAACCGGTGACCGCATGATTTGGGATTCACTACTCTGACATCCGAGCCAGACGGACATCCTCAGCTCACACTTGCTGACCCTTGAACAAGACCCAGTCACCCGTGGCAGGGAGGGCCACAGGCAGGTGTGGGACATCAGAAAAAGGAAAGTCAGGGAGAACCAGAGGGAAGCTGACTTCTTACCCCAGAGTGGCCCGAGGAGGATGTCACCCTGCTCACTCTGGGTTCAAGCAGCCACCCTGCAGGACGGGGTGGCAGCTCCAGCCTTTCCTAGTTTTCTTTTCTTTTCCTTTTTTTTTTTTTTAAAGATTTTATTTATTTATTTGACAGAGACAGAGACAGCCAGCGAGAGAGGGAACACAAGCAGGGGGAGTGGGAGAGGAAAGCAGGCTCCTAGCGGAGGAGCCTGATGTGGGGCTCGATCCCACAACGCCGGGATCACGCCCTGAGCCGAAGGCAGACGACTAACCGCTGTGCCACCCAGGCGCCCCCAGCCTTTCCTAGTTTTACTGAGCTGGAGGTCATGCAGGGACAGCCCTGCAGATCTGTCTTGTTTTCCTGCTGCTTTAACTTTCCCACTGGGATAGGACTTTGGTCCCATGAACCCTGCCCACTACATGGCTGCTGGGGTTGGTGGTGGCTGTTTCAGGTCTACCTCGGATTGAGTGGCCCACTTACTCCCAAAGTGGTTGGCTGTCCCTGGAAGAAGAGGTCCTCCCTGCTTGGCTGGGCAGTCTCCGGGGTCTGGGGCAGCAGGGAGGGCTCCTCTGGGCTCTGCCACGGCACCCCTGGGGTCCCGGGGACAGGGGAGATCACTGGCTGCTGCTCTCAGCTTGTCACCACTTCCGAGGGCAGCTGGGCTCGGGGCTGGGCTGCCCCCAGCTTGCCGGAGGGAGCTGGGGTCCTGGAGCCTGCCGTCTTGGACATCCTCTCCACGGAGCCCCTGGGCACACACAGGTCATCCAAGGATGAGGCAAAACATGCCTGAGCAGCTCCCCATTCCTGGGTCCCAGTTTCCCCAGCTGAAAAGTAAAGCATTGGTCACACATGGGTGAATGTGTCATTTGTAGCAGTTAAAAGCAAAGGACTACGTGTCTGCAGAGAGCAATAGGTATGCGTTGAGTAGGAACTAAAAGTCAGAAACAGAATGAGACGTCACAGTGCCATCTGCGTAAATGAAACATTGGACGCGGAACAGTACACACACTAAAACACACCGAAGTCACTGCCCGGGGCAGGGATGAGGGCCAGGGCGCAGGAACAGGTGGGGACGGGTTGTGGCCCGGGTGACCGCCCGCGCTGGGCTCCCGCTTACCAGTGAGCATTTATGGTTTGACAAACCCAATCCCCATTTCAGGAGATGGAACTAGTTTGCCTGGATCACACGGTTACTAAAGACGGCGGGAGCTGGCCTCCGAATCAGGCCAGCTGGCTACCGACCCTGAGCCTTTCCGCTTTAGGGCGGGGCTCCCATGACCTTCCACCCCGGCCCTTACCTTCCTGCTCAGCCCGGCTAGTTAATAACACCCCCAGCTCCTCAGCGCACACCTGTGTCTACAGCTCGTTGAGCACTTAACCCGCGCCTTCAAGTAGGTTCCCCTGCTTAGTTACTAAGCATCCTTTGAGTTGTGTGGGGATGGGGGTATCACATCCACTCTGCTCAGGTCAGATGGACGTAAATAGGGGGGTCTACACTTGCACCCGTGCCTTCTGACCCCCCACATCCTGTGTTCAGCCCACTGCCTCATGTTGCCTCCCTTAGCAAAAATGGGGAACGTTATAAAAAAACAACAGAAACCCAGAACACCTTGAATTACAGGTGAGCTCGGGAAAGAGAGCTGGGAGGCCCCTGGAGTCCCAAGGCCTGCAGCTCTGAGCCTATACCCGACCGTGGGACCCTCCATCGGCAGCCGGGGCGCCTCCTCACCGCACTTCCCCCCAACTTGGCCCCTTCTCTGCCCCAGCCTGCAGCCTCCCAGGGCCTGGATCCAGCTCAAGCCGTATCGACAGACCGCTCCCACGCACTGCAGCCTAGTCTTGCTCAATCACAGCGATCAGCTGGGTGCTTGCTAAAAATCACCGGCACTTGGGCCTCCCTGCTGGCCTGGCCTCCTGAATCAGCCTCTCCTGGGGAGGCTCCTGGGAATCTCAGCCTTGAGTAACCACACCCCCCCCCGCCCCTGCAGGTGATCCCTGCGCTCAGGCCACCCCTGCCGTCCTCCCGCCCCTGCTCCGTTGCTGAGGACCAACGGAGTCCCCTGGCTGTGAGCCTCGGCACTGATGTCTCAACTCCCACATCTGAGCCAGTCGTTGGCCCCTCTGCTTGCTCATCTCAAAAATGGAGGGAAATATCTGTCCCCGAGGATCCTGTGGGATGACACGTCATGCTAAATGCACAGCGCCTAGCGGTTTCCAGCTGCAAGCGTGTGCTCCTTCTTCCTGCCAGATGCAGCCTTCTAAGTCTTCGTGAGGCTTGGAAGTGTAGTCAGCCCCTGGGTCCCATAGACCTGCCTCAGGTGCCTCCCCAGATGCCCATCTGTCCTGTGGAAATGGCTGCATCCTCTATAAAAGCCTGTGAGTTTCCTTTTATAAACAGGCATCTGCCGATCGTCTGCCAGCCTCATATCTGCTCAAGGCCATGTCTGGACCTCGCAGGTGATGGTCAGGCCGGCATCCCCTCACCCCCCCACCTCCAGAGCCCCAGGTTCAGGGTCTCACCAAGTGCACTGCAAGCACCACGGTTGCCCCCCCACTAAAGGTCAACCCGGGTTCCACTTCCTTCTCTCGCTGCCACCTTCACTGTTTCTGGGTCTTTTTTGGGGGGAGGGGGAGGGATTATTTTCCTAGACTTTCTTCACCACCTCTGTGGGCCATGACCATGGAGGAGCTGTGTGGGGTGGAGGGCAGGTGTTGGAGCGGGCAGAAGGGAACATACCACAACTTCAGTGGGAGTTGGCAGGTGACGTCGAAGGAGCACTGTTGGGAGAAGGGGGGAACTGGCTTCCTCTTCGACTAAAGGTATCGACTTGCTGTTTGAGGGCAAGACCCTTCCTCCCGTGGGTCTCAGTTTCCCCATCTGGCAAATGGAGATGTTGGATGGGATAATGAGCCCCAAGGCCGCTTCCAACTCTGACATTCTTAGTCTGAAGTATACATTCCTAACATAATTGTTATTGACACAGGAAAAAATGTGTCCATTGTCCAGGTGTGTGTGACTTCCATGTCGAATGTTCCCTTTTTTTTTTTTAAAAGATTTATTTATTTATTTTAGAGAAAGCATGCAAGCAGGAGGAGGGGCAGAGGGAGAGAGAGAGAGAAGCAGAATCCCCGCTGAGTGCGGAGTTGACGCGGGGCTTGATCTCACGACCCCAAGATCATGACCTGAGCCGAAATCAAGAGCCCAGCTGCTCAAATGACTGCACCATCCAGGCGCCCCACGTCTGAGGTCCTGCCTGAATTCTGCCAATAATTCCACAGAATCTAAGTGCCATAAACTGAATGTTCGTGTCTCCCCAAAATTCATGTGTTGAAACCTGACCCCCAATGTGATGGTATTTGGAAGTGGGGCCTTTGGGAAGTGCTCTGCCCTCACGAATGGGATTAGTGCCCTTATGAGAGAGTCCCCAGCAAGCTCCCTCTCTCCTTTTGCTGAGGACACAGCAGAAGACAATCTACGAACCAGATAGAGGGCTCTTACCAGACACGGAACTGTCCAGCCCCTTGATCTTGGACTTCCAGCCTCCAGAACGGGGAGAAATAAATGTCAGTGGTTTAAGCCACTCAATCTATGGTATTTCCGTCATCGCAGACATAAACTTTCAGCAGGACTGAGGGGCTCACCCGAGTGAGCCAGTGAGCGTTCTAAGAGCCACACAGGGGTTCCAATAAATATGCTCCCTTGTGACCGGGAATGTCACCCCTCTCATGCTTGGCTTCCTCATTTGTGTGCAGGGAGGGTATCGTCATGCCCGGCCCCTGTGGGTGCTGAATCAGATCCGGCTGTCTCCCCTCTGCCCATCCAACTTGGGGAGGGGGTCCAAGCCAAACCCCAGCCATGTGGCTGTTCCCTCTGTCTGGCTTCCCCAGACACCTGCCGAGAGGAGGACAAAATCAGCAGATGTCACTTGAATTCCAGCATATTTATCAAGTGCCAGGGATACAAAGTTGGAAAAATCCCAATAGGTCCCAGTCCAGCAGAGTTAGCACCAACAAAACAGCAACTGCCCTGGTTCAGTTTAAAATCGAAGAGATTGGCCAATCTTCTTAGAAAAGGATCGGCCCCCAAAAGTGATTAATCAATGGCGTAGAGGATCCAGGAGGATCTCAGGGCAGGAGACGGTACCATGTGAGCACCGCGTGTCTGTTGTAAGGAAAGGGACAAAGACGCAGTGTTTCGGGAACCCGAGGGATGCTGACAAAGGTTCACAAAGAGGAGGAGTTGCTGGGATTTCCTTCCCGTGCTATCTTGGGAAGAACCACGGAAACATAAGCCCCCGTGTCTGGTCCCCAGGAGCTTGTTGGAGGAAAAGAATGAGTTCAAGTCTGATAATGAAGTTCAAGTCGGCTCTGCTGCTAACACTTACTTGGCTCCTGAAGGGCTGTGAGTTTGAGACCCTTAAAAACGAAGGGCCACTGTGAGAGCCAGTGTGTGGTCTGGGACGAGGAGCGTGTGTGGGTTGGGTGGGGGGTAGGCTCGTGGACGAGTATGTGGGCCTGGGAGCTTTCCAGGCAGAAGAACCAGACAGCACAGTGGAGACACAGGACATTTTGGAGGGATGCCAGATGTGGCTGGAGTGAGACAGTTCTGGAAAGGAGAGGAGGCGGGTGGGATTCTCTAACAGTCATGGCTGCAAAGAACACCCTTGGAGGGCTGATGGGTAACAGACACGCTCCCCCAGGCTTTCGCCCTCTCCTCCAGAAAGCAGCCACTCCTCTGGGGCTGTTCAGCTGTCTGAAATCAGAGGTGAGAGGGCCCCGGGTCAATGTGGCTGCTGGGGAACCCTCTGTTCCCTTCCTCCTCCCTTCCCTCTCCTCAGAGCCCCCTCAGCCACGTCCACCTGGATGAGACAGAGGGTCTGGCCCTGGGAACTCCTCTGAAGGAGTCTTTCCAGGGTTTGGAATGGAAGTGAGAACGTGGTACAGGAAGCAAGTGGCAGCGGCCACAGGACGCAGACAGGGGACAGGCCTGACCACAGGGAGGGCAGTAGGCGGGAGGAGTCAGCGGGGTTGGGGCTGGGGGGTGTTGCTCTGCCCCACGGCTGCCAGATAGGGACCTGACACAGCCCCATCACAGCGGGCCTCGGTTTCTCCTCTGTGGCACTGGAACAACGGGGATACTGAACTCAGGGCTCGCAGCCCTGACCCTGCACCCTGCTGTCTGAAGGCCACCGGCAGGGGCCAGGGCTTCCCCAAGGCCGACACGGAGAGGGAGAGGCAGAGTGGACTGCTTCTCATGCCAGGTGGACAGGGAGGATGACCTGAGGGAGAGACGGACTGTCCCCTCTATCCTCCAGACAGTATCCTCATTCCTTCCTCCTCCTGGAAAGGACAGACACATCTTCCGAGAGGTCCAGAGAGAGGTCCAGGCTCTTCTCTCTGATAGAATGAAGAGAGTGTAGTCCCGTGTTTACTTTCACCACCCAGAGCCACCCCGCAGGGGGCGCCTTTTCACCTCTGTTTCAAGGTCGCAGTTATCCAGACCGCAGTCTAGATGTTGCTGGGGAGGTGTTTCGTAGATGTGACTGAACCCATAACCGATGGACTGTAAGTAAGGGAGAGGGTCCTAGCCGGTCTGGGTGGGCTCGATTCAGTCAGTGCAAGGCTGGACGCACAGAAGTGAAGCTTCCCTCTTGGGGAAGAAACTCCAGCTGTGGACGGCAGCTGCAGACAGCACCCCGGAGCCCCAGCGTGGCCCACCGACCACCGGCTCTGTGCTTGCCTGCCCAGCCCCCATAACCGTGGAAGCCAGTTCCTCGCGGTCAGTCTCCACGTGTGTCTTGCACCGGTCCACGTGTGTCCGGCCGAGTGCTGACAGGTGACAGTGTCCAGCTCCAGCACATAGTAGGCAATTTGCTGCGGAATGCGTGCGAGGCAGCAGGAGCGCTGGGAAGGCAGTGGGGAGGCAGGGAGGAAGGGGTGGCTGCTGGGGTGGGGCGGGGAGAGCTGAGCGGTGGCTAAAGCCCATGGCCTGGGGAGAGCCCTGGTCAGCTGGGACCTGGTGCCTCAGGCCTCGAATGCCCTTCCCCGGGTCTGTGCTGGGCAGCCTTCAGGCCTCCGCTAAGACAACCTCCAAAGGAGAGGACCGACGCCCCGTATTCCCAATCGAGTCCCCATCAGTCCTCACAGCACTTCCACCAGTGACACGTTTATTGGTGTGATCCTTAGTGCCTGTCAGACCTGGCGGAGCCCAGTGACAGAGAGCCTGGGGGCTGGGTTCTGGCTGCTTGAAGCTCTGCGGATTCATCTCCACCTGCGGCAGGAAGGAAGGAAGGAAGGAAGGAAGGGAGGGAGGGAGGAAGGAAGGGAGGGAGGAAAGAAGGGAGGGAGGAAAGAAGGGAGGGAAGAAGGAAGGAAGGAAGGGAGGGAGGGTGGAAAGAAGGGAGGGAAGAAGGGAGGAAGGGAGGAAGGGAGGAAGGAAGGAAGGAAGGAAGGAAGGAAGGAAGGAAGGAAGGAAGGGTGAGCACAATGCTTTCATGCCTCCATGACCTGCCTTGAGCACAGGGAGTGGCGGGGGGGGGAGGAAGGACGGGGCTTTGAGGCTTTTCCTGATGCTCTCAGGGTAGGGATAGGGTAAGAGTTCGAGGGATTGTCCTCTAGATGGGAGGACACTGTAGGTTGGGGGAACTTGGGGGGGCGGCGTTCAGTTGGATGCAGACACCTGCTGGCCTCATCCCCCAGCCTCCCAGGGAAGGAGGGGGAGCATGTCATGGCAGTGGGGCAATGGTGCCAGACCTGGGCTCCAGCCTGACCTCAGTCTAGGCCCTGCTGGATGGCCTTTCATACACCTGGGCCTCAGTTTCTCCATCTGTCGCATGAGGGGTTAGGGAGATCATCCATAAAGATTCTTCTGGTATGAAAGTTCTATGAGACCCAGAGGTAGAATTCCGGGTTCCAGGGACCAGGTGAACTTTCAGGTCAACCACACAGTGCAAACCTGCTTCTTCCTTGTCACTGCAGTGGGGTGAGGGGTTCCACTTGCCTTGCTTCCCAGACTTCAATCATTCAAGCCTCACCCACACAATTTGTATATATCTACCTGTGTCTTGTACCATTATTTATTTATTGGGTTTCTTTAAATGGACCTTCTTTTTAAAACATTTTTTTCAATTCAATGATTTTTATATATGCACAGAGTTGTGCAATGATCACTACAATTTCAGAGCATTTTCGTCTCCGCTTGCAAAAAATCCAGGCCCATCATTTCTTTGTTTTAACTCGCACATGTCTTCTAACAGCGCACGTGTCACGATCTTAAGTGGGAAGCCAGCATCACTTGCTGTAAGTAGAAGACAGCCATAACACTGGACCCAGGACAAGGGCCAGCGTGGTTAAGTTCTGGCCTGATGCCGTGCCCGCTGCTCTCGGTGGAGAGACAGCAGCTGGCATGAGAGAGGTGTTAAAGATACAACAGTACCAAACAGAGATTTTCTCCCTAAAGAAATCCAAGAGGTTGCCGGGAATTGAAGAGGAGTTACCCCCCCACATACGTACTGATATCACTTATTACCATGTTCTCACATCCTATATCGTTCACCCCATGTCTATGCTTCAGGGAACATGGAGTCAATACTTTCACATCCGTGGTCTTCTCTGACCCCCACAACCACTCCGTGAGTCAGGAATGACCACTCCCATTCTACAGATGGGAAATGGAGGCTCATTTCTACAATGAGTCAAAGGTACAGGAAATTTTTAGTCCAACGACCTTCCAGTCCCCTGAACATTGCCTCTCCCCCACCCTGACCAGGACCCTCTGGGTGTGCTCATTTCTCGGGAGTCCACTGCCCACAAAACTGGTCCCTCCCCAGGCTTGGGGGTAGTCGGTGGTGTCCTCACCGGGGACAGAAAGGCCTTTCTATGGGAACCCAGGGGACTGAACACTCTGGTTTATTTGGCCCAAGGCCACCTGGGCACCAGCATCTTGAGGCCAGATGTGGGCTGTGACCCTCGCTCCTGTTGGCTCATTGTTGCAGAAACCTAGCCTGCTGGACCGCCCTGGGAACCTGAGGGGCATCGAGGCAGTGCCCCCCAGCCCTGAGCTCATGGATCCCTTTATGGGCTTGGTGACCCTATGACCCCTGGCAACGTTTCCAGTTACTCTTCACTTACGCGTGCATACAACAAAGAAGAAACTTCAAGTAAAAAAAAAATTGAGTTTACATCATTGTCTTCAATATAGCACATCAAATTAGTGTTCACTATATTTGAGATTTATATACTCCACATTCAGCTATTGTAGAAAAACCAATTTTGACATTTTCCTATTAAATAAGTGATGTGAACTGTTCTGTTTTCTTTTCTTTTTTAAAAAAAAGATTTTATTTATTTATTTGAGAGAGAGAGAGAGCGAGCAGGACAAGCAGACTCCCTGGGGCTCGATCCCACGACCCTGAGATCATGACCTGAGCCAAAATCAAGAGTCGGACGCTTACACCAACTGAGCCACCCAGGCGCCCCTGTTTTTTTTTTTTCTTAAAACAACAACAACAACAACAACTGTAAGAAAAGGCAGGTATAAAGACTGACGGAAGCAGTGATGAGCCGTGACAGTGACCCCCGTGTCCGGAATTACTACTGAGGGACAAGCAGGGCCTGGGGTCTGAGACGTGACGCGGTGAGAAGGCCCCAGCACCGCCATCGGGCAGTTCTCCCCAGCGTTCACCCTGTGTTGAACCAAGCCTCAGGGTCACTGCCAGGTGACAGGAAAGAGGAGGAAGGGGGGCAAGTGAAGGGCACTGAGAAGAAACAAGCAGACATTCCACAGACAACTGTTCTTTTCACAAGAAAAAGGTGGGAGGGTTGTTCTAGATTAAAAGAAAGCAAAGTGATGTGACAATCAAAGGTAATGCATGAAACTGGATTGGATCCGGGTTAAGCATTTTTGGTCCCATGGGAGAAATTTGAATATGGACAGCATATGAGTATTATGGAATTATTTTTAATTTTCTTGGTGCCATGATACTTTTGTGACTATGTAGAATGCCCATATTCTTAGAAAAAAATGCAGGTGGGAGAATATGGGGATGAAGGGTCATGGTATCTGCAACTTACTTTTACCCGGTTCGACAAACTAGTGTATATACGGATGTACGTGTGTGTATGCGCGTGCACGTGACAGGTACGGATGGAGAAAGGGAGCAAGTGTGCAAACTTGACACCTGTTTCATCACTGTACTATCCTTTTCATTGATTGACTGGTTATCCAAGCAAATCACCACCCTAGTACAACGTCCTATTTTAGAGATGAGGAAACTGAGACCCAGTGAGGCATGGGGCTGAGCCAAGGTCACTGAGTAACTGATGACCAAGCTGGAATTTGCACCCAGGTCTCCAGACAGCCAAGCTGAAGTTCTTTCCTTCATGTCCCTTGTCCTAAACATTGGCCCTAAACATTGGCGTGGCTTTTGGCTCCCTGAGGCTCCCGCGGAGCCTAGCGGCTTCTACTCTGTGTTCTGCTCCAAGGCCAGCTGCAGCCTGCAGGACTAATAGACCAGAAGCAGAGAGAAGAGGCTACGGACAGGCCAGTGATCGAAACCAGAGGTGACAGCCAGGAGTGGCAACAAGGGAGGAGACAATAGGAGAATTCAGACCACCTCAAACCCTAGGAATATTCAGAGTGCCATTGATTGGGAGGGCATCTCTACACAAAGGGATTGTCGAGGGCTGCCAGCCCGTACAACCGTGAACCTGGGCTACCACATGGCAAACAGCCTGTCTGGGAGGACGGGGTGCCCATGAGCTTGAGGGCTGACTCCGCCATGCAGACCGTGTGTAGTGCTCGGACGGGGGCAGGTCTCATCTGACCAGTGAGAGCCCAGCCCCCGCAGAGTAGGCCTATCCTATAACCATATCGGGTGCTGTCTGGAAGCAAGAACTTCAGTTTGGAGCCAGAGTGCTCAGGTCCAAATTCTGGCTCTGCCACTAACCAGCTGGGTGCCTTGGGGCAACTTGCTTAACTTCTCTGAGCCTGCGTGAAATGGGGAGTAACAGAACCTATATCACAGACGGGTGGGAGGGGCAATGCTGGTGTCATGACAGCATTAGCCCAGAGCCAGTAGCCCAATAAAGATTCACAGAGCGAGGGCTGCTATGCCCCAGGGAAGAGAGTCCGGGCAGAGGAAGTGCAAGGGGATGGCTCAGCGGCAGGGGTGGGCCTACAGCATCTGTAGAACCTCAGGGAAGCCAGGGCGTCTGGAGCAGATAAGCGAGAGGCGGAGAACCAGCAGCTGACATCATAGCAGCAGGTGGCAAGTGGGTGTTGTTTTCACCGTGTTTACACTGGTTTTGTGCATCGCTTCTTTTTATGGAAAGTTATTGGCTTCCTGTTTATTGCAGATACAAAGTACCCCTCCAAAGTGATACACTGTGAAAAAAAAATCCATTTATGGAAACACGAGAGGAATGGAGCACAGTCCACAAATAACAGAGACGGCCGACTGTCCTGGGAGCAGTGCGTGCGGGAAGGAGAGAGGCAACCTTCCGCTCTTGACTTATCGGCGGGAGCCGCCGTGGACTTGAGCCTGCAGGTTCACAACAGTGAATCCTGAACTTGCTCTATCTCAGAGGAGGGCAGATGGCTTCATCCACATGCCCCCTCATGGTACAGATGGAAACACTGAGGCCCAGGGAGGCAGGGAGATGGGTTCACAGTTTGCTGGGAAGAACTGGTCCCAGTTTTCATCTGACTCAACGCCCCAGCCGCTCCCCCACCCAGGATCCAGGGATTCGGACCCAGACTCCCCCCTGAGTCCACACGCTCCCTGTGTGCCCACCACTGACTGGAGAAAGCAGACCGGGAGGGGAGAGGGTGTGGAGTTGGGGCCGGGGGTCTTTCCTGTGCCTGAGGGGGTGGGGACCATCCCCACCTGGGCCACCAGCATGGGGCAGACCCTTCTAGCAACAGCACCGTCTGCCCCTTTCTGGCACCTGTTCCCTCGGACCTGGTCCACGTCTGCGCAAGAAGGGGCCAGGGAGTGAACTCTGACAGCCTGGGGAGCCCAGGGCTTCCGTACCTCTGCTTTTGCTCGTCTTACATGCCACCTTGAGTCACATCCTCATAGGATGGGAGAGGACTCGTCGACCACAGCCTGAATCCCACCGGAGCCTCAGCAACAACGGACAATTCGTCCTTCTGCAAAAAAGGAGCCCCCGCCCCTGCTGGTCACATTCGTGGAGCAAGTGGCCACTTACAAAGCACTGACCCACTGGCTCCCTTGTCGGCTCTCAAGGTTCCCATGGAGATGGGGAACTGGAGGCTCGGGGACGGACTTTCAGAAGTCTGCTGTGGGCCTCTCCACCTCCTGCCCCTGAGGAGGGAGCGGGGGAGAGGCTGCCCGGGAGACGGTGGACCGACCCTCATTCTGGGGCTGCCACCAGTATGCAGGGCACACTGCCCCCCAGCCCCCCATTGGATTCCCTGACGGGGTTGGGCCAGGGGCTTGGCCGGGGTCCCTCCTAGCCGGAGCACACTCTAGGGGCTTGCTCCCCATGTCCCCAGGGACTGCTGCCCTGTCCTCATCCTGGTTTGTGACGAGGCTGCTGCAAGGCCCATCACCGGCACTGTTCTCTCAGACAGAGGAGGGCACAGAGGCCTTCGGGGGAGGCCCGGCTTGGCCCCTCCCTGCTCTTGTGACTGTGGGATGTCACGCAACCCAGCTGAGCCTCCTTCTTCCTGCTCAAAGTGGGGAAGCAGAACCTGCCTCCCTGCCCCCCAGAGTGGCCGCGAGGTTCCGGGAGGTACAAGCCAGGGTGGTAGGGCCCCCAGGGATGTCTGTGTCCTCATCCCCCACCCGTGAGTACGGCAGGCCATGGCAGAGCAGACAGTGAAGGTTGAGATGGGAGATTATCCTGGATTCTCTGGGCGGGCACGCGGACCCTCCCGTGGAGCCTCCGGCTGGAGAGCAGCCCCGCCAGCAAGGCTGGATGATGTTAGCCCCGCAAGACCCGCTCAAAGTGCCAGCGTCCAGAACCGTAAGACCACACAGCTGTGTCTTTGTTGCCACGGCAACGGGAAGCCACGACAGCCTCCCTGCAGCAGTTCAGCACAGTGCCTGGAGGACAGCAGATGCTAGGAAGTGAGAGAGGCTCTTGCTAATTCCTGCAGCGGGTGGGGGGCCTCGGTCTCCCCATCCTGAGCAGTGGGAATGGCCCTGGGGACTCAAGGCCTCTTCCAGCTCTCTGACGTCTTAACAAGAATATGTCCTGCCAGACAGCCAGGCCCTGACAAGGATACCCAGCTCGGGGCCACCGCTCCTATGTGTGCCGTGCAATCTCCATGGACGGACGGCACCGACTAGAAACCAACAGGAGCGTCGAACTCGCAGGATCACGGAGAGTTTGGAGCCCGTGTTTTTATAGTGCTCTCAAGGTCAGATTCTAATAGGAACTTTTCTCTTTTACAGAAATGAGCTGAGAAAATCACATCTGGTCAGGGTCACTGGTGTGGGGAGAGGCTAGTCTATTCCAGAACGCATCTGGCCCCCACCTGCCGTTCTGCCAACCCCACGGGAGGAAGGACCTGGCCGTGGGTTAGACACACCTTGGACTGAGTCCTGGATTTCCTTATGGGCTGACTGGCCTTGGGAAGGGATGGGACCTGTCTAAGCCTCAGTGTACTTATCTGTAGGACGGGGAAGTAAGTACCCACCTTGAAGACCTGTTGAGACAATTAAGCTAAAATCAAGTTATGGGGTGGGTGAGGTGGTTGTTATTGTTGTTGTTTTTCAAGCTGTATTTTTCGAAAGTGCTCCACAGCAGGAATGCCCCATAAGCCTGAAATGCTCTGTCCCTTATGACCCCCTTCACTTGCTTCCATCACAGCCAAACCCCACAACACACCATAGCTCTCCTGGCCTTCCCTGTCCCTTCCCCAAGCCATTGTCCATGGCCTTGTGTCTGCTGGAAGTCCCTTCTCCCATCCTGTCTGCGGGTCCGAATCCTGCCTGGGGCATCCACCCATCTCCCCATGAGAGCTCCGGGGGCCTCAGGGCCGGAGAGCGGGGGCCTGCTGTTCCGAGCGCCTGGGGAGTTTTCTCTTGGGTGGCCCTGCAATTTCCACCTTGAATCGGCCTTCCCTCCCCTGGGCGTTGTCTCCCTTACCGGCCCGCCTCTGTCTGTGGCCCCACTGAGTAAATACTCACCGCAGGACAAAGGAGTGAGGGACTCGCTCCTCACGTGCCCCCGCCTGCCATCTCCCTTCCCGAGCCCTGTGTCCCCACCCATCTCTCGAGGGCTGGTGGCTCCAGGAGGGCCTCACCTCTGCGGACGCACGGTCATTCCGGCACACTGCGACGGTTGTGGAGCCCAGCAGGAAGAACTCCAGGACCGTGAAGCAGAGCAGGGCCACCTCCAGCCTCTGGATGTGGACCTGGAGGGGGTGGGGGAGACGGAGACAGGGCGAGGCCTCACTGGGTATCTGCACCCTTCAGGTGGGCACAGCAGGGGTCCAACCCAGCCAGCAGGGGGCGGTGGGGGCTTCAGCTGCAGGTGCGCGTCAGGGAGGGCAGGGGGGTCTCTGTGCAGCTGGGACCGGGTCTTTCTCAGTCGCTGCTCTACACCCCCCTGCCTGGCACCCTTGGTTCCTCAGTGAGTATTTGGAGGGCTGGAGAACCTCATGGGTCTCTGGTGAAATTGCAGGTGGCCTTCAGTGTCGTCTCAGCTAGCCCCACTTAGATGGGGACACTGAGGCTCAGAGAGAAGGAGCATCTTTTGTAGCTGGGGAGGAGCTGGGCTTAGGACCACCCTGCAGTGGGGACATTTCACACGGCCACGTGTGTGTGTGTGTGTGTGGTGGAGGCCAAGAAGGAATCACCACCCATCACGGTCAGGAACCTGGCCCAGGGACCCGCAGCTGCCACGCAGAGTGTCCGGCTCCACCTCTGCTGAAAAGGCACTGGGCTCGGAGTCGCAGGCCCGGCTTTGCGTCTTCACTGCACCCTTGACTTGCTGTGTGGCCTTGGTCTATTTATGTAGCCTCTCTGGACCTCAGTGCTCACTCCCTTAAAATGGCGGTAACAGAGTAGACTCGGCCCAGTCTGCAAGGCGGCTGTGAGGCTCGCCCATGATGGGGTCACTGGGGCTACGATGTTTAAAGAGCCTTGAACAGTTCTAGATTGTGATGCTGAATTTGCTGCCATCTTGCCGCTCAACCCCGAACAGGCCCTTCTTCCTCTCTGGTCCTCAGTTTTCCATCTATAAAAGTGGGACTGGGCTCACTGACTCGAGGCCTCGCCCAGCGCCCTAACGCTGACCAGTGAGACGCCAGCATCCCCCTCTGCACTGTGCCTCGGGAGAGACGGGGTGGGAACAGAATGCCTGGGGGTTCTGGCATCTGTGCCTGGGCTCTGGAAGGTTTCCCGAGAGCCAGGAATGTCCTCTTGGCCAAGCCCCAGGCAACACCTTCCTGGGAGCGAGAGGACCCTTGGGGCGGGGGCACTCACCGGGCTGCTGGGGTACGGAGTCCAGATCGGGAAGTCAAAGGGACTCTCCAGAAAGAGATCTTTGGCAATGACAAAGAGGCCAGCTAGCACGCAGAAGCAGCTGAGGGCATGAGCTATCAGGCAAAGCGTCTTCTACAAGCAACAGTAACAGTCACAACCATTGTCCAAAAGTTAGAGACCCACACCTAGGTCCTGTGTCTAGGCCTGCCAGATGCTTGCTCTGTGACCTCAGGAAAGACTCTGCCTGTCTCTGGGCCTGAGGCTCCTCTTTCAAACATGACTTAATCATCCTGGCATCAACTATGTCACCTGGTCAGGGACAGGACCCCCAAATGGTGCCTCACCCCTTCCCTTCCCTACAGCCCTGAAGGTGCCCCATCCTCACACACTCGGCCTCCTTCCCCACCCACCACGTTCCTGAAATGCCTCCCTTCATCACCATCTTGGGTTAAGCATTAGTCCGAGGGCCTCTCACCAAGAGCGAACCCTTGTAACGGGGAAAGGCTCTGACATACGGAACCTCTACCAGAGTGGACCTCTCGGCTGTGAGGACGTCCCATGATCAGGCACAGGGAGGGAGAGGCTTCTGGCTGTGAACGGGGCCCAGCCCAGGAGGAACGGGCAGGTCTTGGCACCCCCTGCCTCTGCTGGGCAAATGGCACAATGCTGTCCTGTTCTCTGCGCCTCCCGAGAAGGCCGGGGACAGCCAGAGCCCAGCCCAGCCTGAGGGGCACAACTGTGGGCCAGGCCAGGCCTTCCGGGGCAGAGGGTGGGCCGAGGCCATGAGGTAGGAGGCGTAAGGATGTTCTGTCTGGCCAGTCTTGTGTTGGTGTCCACTCGGGCCTACTCTGGCCGCCCAGGGCCCCTCCAGCCCGCCTGAGCTAGAGATGTTCTGACACCAGAGTGTATGGGAGAGAGACGAGGAGATGGGTAAGCTGTGGGGACAATCCTGGGGACGCAGAGGCCAGCCATGGCAGGTCAGGAAAGACTGCCAGGAGGACGGGGCGTGTATGCCGAGTTTTTAAGAATGATCAGGCGTAAATCAAAGCCGGGAGAAAAGGGCATCCGGGAGTGGGCAGGGTGCTTGGGCCAGGGACAGCACAGAGCAGGGTCGTGTCCTTCGGAGATAAGAAGCACATGGAAACCCAGCTGTGGGCCATACCGACCTGCTGATGCTGGACATGAGGACAGAACGGGGCCCCAGGAAGGGCAGGGGGTGAGGGGCAGACTTCGAGGACCTGGGGACCCTTCTACTTGGATGCCCTCTGCTGTCCAGAAGACTCGTGCCTGCTCCCAGCCAATCCTGGAGAAGTGCCTTCCGAATCCCCACCCCACAGGCACAGATGCCCGTCACAAAGCTGACCCGGGCTTGGCATGGAAGGGAGTGACCTCAGTGCCCCAACTTACCAGATAAGTCTTCGAAAACAGCTCTACCATGATCACCAAGATCCCCGAAATGAGGAACTGCAGGCCAGATTTGAAACAGTCGTAAGAGAGGGCGGGGTTCCTTGAAACCCACAAGTTTGCTTTCTTCTGCCTACTCTCTAAGAAAACCAAACCCCCGGTAGCTGGCTGATGGCAGGGCACCACTCCTCCAATGAAGGAGCTCCCCCTGCCTACCCCAGGGCCCACCCCGGCCCACTCTGGCCATGCTGGTCTTTGCACAAACCCCACACTTGGGATTCAGGGGCGCCCTGCCCTCGATGCGTTCCCGGCCCCTCCCCCCAGCCCCAGTTTGCTGGAAACCATCCCTCTGGGATCAGCTGCCCTATCTTCTCCACTCCCACTCTTTCTCCAGTCCCAAAGCCTGCAGTTTGGAGAATATTAGCTCTTCGTTCTGAGGTCCCTGGTGTATTTCTGCTATGATTCCTTCAGCCACTGGGTGCCAGTCCCTGGGGACCACAGGAGGAGCCGACACTGCATGTGGAGACAGGCCCATCACTGCACACCGAAAGCTCGGAGCTGGGGACCGTGGACTGAAGTGACAGTGGGGGGTCAGGACAACTCCCCTAGAGGGCGCCGTGGGAGCTGGGACTCGGTGTGCATGCAGGAACTGGGGGACCCAGGGTTGGGAGCCTTCAGGAAACCGTGTGCTCTGCTCTCCCGGCATCTCCCATCCTGGCAATGGCCTGGAGAGGAGCCACACCTCACATGCCTGTGTTCCCACAGACCCAGCCTGACAGCCTTAGGCACCAGCGACGGGTGGCTGGATCCGCAGGCAGCCTGGCTGCCCAGATGCCCGAGCAAGATGGAGTCGGCCTGGCTCCTGCTCGCCTTCCACCTGCTGGGTGCCCCTGCTGGATTAGGGGAGTGTGCAGAGAGCCCGGGAGTGCTCCCCTGGGATGCAGACCCCAAGGGGCCTCCTGGGAAGGATTGAGGACACAGAAGCAGAGGCGGGGGGACTGGAGAATGGGGCTTCCCTCCTAGTAGATCATTCTGACCCACCTGCCTCTGGCACCAAATGCCAGGGTGCCCCAGGCCTGCCTGCTGATCCCCACACCCGGCCCATGTTTTGGCCCCTACTCACAGAGGCAGCCCCCCAGAATGGATACCAAGACTTCAGCACCACCAGGTGAAGACTCTTGCCGGTGGAGACCAGGCAACCCCCGAAGAGCGAGTACAGCAGAGCAATGACGACATGGAAGGCCTGGGGCGGGAAGGGGACAGGGAGCCAGTGCTGGGGGCTGGGCGTCGGGGAGGAGCCCAGTCTGCTTCCCCGCTTCCAAGGGATCCTGGTGGGTCTGCAAGGAAGAACTGGCTCCTTGGAAAGGGGGATCGAGTGACTGACCCTTCCCCTGGGGTCCTGCCTGGGCCTCCCGGGGTCGGTGGGGGGTGCGGAGGGAAGAGGAGGAAAGGGGAGGGACTTCTGTTGAGGACTTCCTATGAGTGACATGGAGCCAGGGCTGGCGCAGGTGTAGATAGCCTCTCCCACCCCTCACGGCTTTTTCAATTCTAGCAGGAGCGGTAACCCCAGCCCTCCCTCTCCCGGCCTCCACTGCCGGGGTCCCAGGAAATGGGTACTCACGCCCAGCAACTTGAGAAGGTTGCGTCTCTTCCTGGGCTGCTTCTGGTACCAGGCCTGAGGCGGGAAGGCAGGCAGGCTCGGCTGCGGGGGCAGGCTTATCTGGCCAGGCTGGGTGGGGTCCTGGGCCTGCCATGGCGGGAGCTCCTGGGCCGGCCATGGTGGGAGCTCCCTCACTTCCGGTCTGGGAATCATACTGGCTGCTCCATAGGCTTCTGCTGTCAGCAAGTGGGCTAGGGACCTTGGCTGTAGGAGAAGGAGAGAGTCTGGGTCAGAGCCCATCCCATTTCTGGGGCTCGTGCCTGGGTGAGACTCAGTGACTGTCGCCTCTTCTCCCTGAGCCACGGCCTTCCAGAACAGGCTGCCCTGTCCAGTAACCCCTGAACCTGATTTGACCTAGAATAACCTGGCTTCTGGGCATGGGGTGAATTGGCTACTCGAGGCCTCTGTGGCATTGCGGGGACCTCATTCTGTCTGGGGAAGAAAAAACGGTCAAACTTCCCAGCCACTGCAAGACAGAAGACATCCAAACTGGCGAATATGGTTCCTCCTGGGTTTGGGCTGTTGGGGAAGAGGAAGGAGGGAAACTTCTGTGGAGGACCCTCCATGAGCCAACGCTGAGCCCGGAAGTCCATATTTACCAGTGAGCCAACATTTACACGCATTCTCTCTCTTCTTGGCAGTGGGATAAGCATTTTACATGCATTATCTGATGTTACCCTCCTCCCAAACCTCTGAGGTAACTACTGTGCTTGCTTCCATTTCGCAGATGAGGCCCAGAGAGGTTAAGCCACTTGCCCAAGGTCACACAGCCAGGAAATGACTGGGCTGGGACTTAAGCCTGGGTGTGTGGGTTTAGTCCTCCAGGCACTGCTGCCTCAGTGAACGAAAGGAAATGTTCTGGATGTTTTAACAGGCATGAGAAAGAGGTTGAGGGAAAACTTTGCAGGGGACAGAAAGCCCCACTTGCTGAGGGGCCAGGTCACTATGTCGTACACTGAACTGGGGCACATAGAGCTTGGGGGCTGCCTGGTGACTTCTAGTGAGAAAAGCTGACCTTTCCCAGGGGAATCGAGGTGGGATGGGGTTGGGAGGATAGGGGAGCCCGTTTATGGAAATCGAGGTAGGAGACAGTTCTTCATGGGGACGGGGTTCATGAGCAAAGTGAGTGGGCTGTCCTTACTTTTCCTGGTAAAAAGAAAGGGGGAGCATATTCCCCTCAATTTGAATTCCAACTGTATGAATTCAGGAGGTCCCATGTGAACACCCCCGTTTTGCAGTTTTCCTGCATGGAGGTGGTGACAGTAGCAGGCGAAAGAGCTTCAGGAGCCTGGGAGGGACAGGCGGCCTGCATAGTTAAAACCCAGACAAGGAGGAAAGGAAGGGACAGGGTCCGAGGGCAAAGGGCCAGACAGGGCCTCACATCTGGTGAGCACTGGCTCTGTGCTAGGCTGACCTCCCTCAATCCCCGGGAAGTTGGCTCCATTCTTTAGAAGAGGAAGTGGGTCCAGCAAGGTCCAGGGCCTTGACCAAAGTCACACGGCCAGAAGGGGCCTGGGATTTGGGACTGTGTGTGGTCTGACAAGCTGCTGGGCCCTCTGCTAAATGTTTCCACTGGCCGTAGTGACAGTCCCGATCTAGTGGGGAGGGAGGCAGAGGGGCTCCAGCAGCTGAGCCCAGAGACACATTGGTGCACGACTCTCTTTTTTGTGATGTGACCTGGCTGTGCTTGGAAGTCCGTCCTCTTAATTCCCAGCATTTCAGGGCCCCTCTGACATAGCCGCTGGACCGATGGATGCAGTTGGAGGCAGAGGCCTAACCAGGTAGCCACCGGCTGTAGCTAGTCTTCTCTGGTGCCCCTGGGAGGACAGAGCCCACCCCTGAGCCTCGACACCACCAGAAAGCACGATAGAAGGAAGACATGTGAGCAGAGGGGTCTTAGATGGAATAGGTTATCCAGGGAGATAGTGAGCACTTGGTCACTGGAGGTGTGCCATGGGCCTGGGCTTTCACTTTCCAGAATGTGACAGCGGGAAGCATTTAAATATCCACTTGGGAGCTGTAGTCAAGAATGCAGAGTAACCTTTCTCAAAGTGTGTTCCATGGAACACGGGTCCCAACAGATCAGCTGCAGGAGGGTTCCATAGTCAAATAAGTTTGGGAAACCCTGGATATCAACCCCCCCCCCCCCCCCCCCCCCCCCTTNTCTTTAGCATAGTAAAGGTCCTGAGAATTCCTGCAGAGGAGTACTCTATTTTAATATTAAGGGCATTTCCCAAACTTAATAGGCTGTGGAAGCTTTTTTTTGTTGATTCTACAGTTGTTCTGTGGGGAACGCTTTTGGGCACAGTGGCCTTAAACGAACAAACTTCTGGTTCTAGGGGTTTTTTGGCCTTCTTTGCCCTCCCTTTGGCCTTCTTTGCATATGGTGGTGGGGGTAGGGATTGGACTGTGATCTCTAGAGGCCACGTCCAACTTTAAACAACTCTCTCAGGGGACAGGGAGCTGCTGCAGAGCCGTCCTGCCACCAGAAGGGAGGGGTGCTGAGGGCGGGGCTTGGAGAACCAGAGGGACAGCCTGTCTGCCGTGAGGTTCCCACTTTCCGAGGAGGGCCTGAGCTCCAAGTCCTTAGAAGACATACCCTGTTGCCCCCGCCCTCTGTTCCTCCAGAGCCCCGGGCAGGGCTGTGTGGGGTGGAGGTGCGCTGACCCCCCCGGGGGGGGGGCCAGAGACCAAGGACAGTGGGAGGACTGTTCTTAGCCTTGGCCCCTCCCCCATCCCTCAGCCAGCCTGGCATACCCAGGGAAACCAGCCAGGGCCCAGATTCCCTTTGGTCCATCAGCTCCTGGAAGGCAGGGCCAACAGGGACTGCTCCAGCCCCCAGCAGAGTGGACGCGTCATGAGCGTTGGACACGGGCAAGGCTGGCTCAGATCCTGGCTGTGTTCCCGGGAGCTTGGACCTTGGGCAGGTTGATGACATCTCACTATCTCCTTGTCACATGGGGGGTGGGGTACTAGTGTCTCTCCCAGGCACAGGGGAGAGGGTGGGGTGTTGTAAGGATTGAGTGGGATAAGGTCTGCAATGTGCAGGTTCTGGCAGGTAGCAAATGCCCGGCAGACATCAGCCTGCCACAGGCCTGCAATGCCCCCACCCGGCCGCCACTTGGTCCTCACCCATTCCTCCCTGAAGACTTGACCCATCCTGGGCGCCTGGGTGGCTCAGTCGGTTAAGCATCTGCCTTTGGCTCAGGTCAAGATTCAAGATCCCAGAGTCTTGGGATCGAGTCCCACATTGGGCTCCCTGCACAGTGGGGAGTCTGCTTCTCTGCCCCTCCCCTGGCTCAGGCTCTCTTTCTCTCTCGCTCACTCTCTCTGTAATAAATTAATAAAATCTTTTTTAAAAAAAAAAGACTTGACCCATCCTGTCCTCATTGCCCTCAGGGGTGATCATGGGGGGGGAAGGGGTGTGAGAGTTCGGGGCTCCTGGGGAAGGAGGGAAGGTGTGGCAAGGGAGGGAGAGGACTGGGTGTACTGAGTGTACTGGCTGGTCTGAGATTCACCCGTGGAGTCTGAGCTGAACGCCACAGGGACCCAAGCAACAGCGAGTGAGATCTGACGATGGAGGTTTGTGGTCGAGCAGACAGAGGAAACGTGAGGCCCTGATCAATCTGTGCTGGGGAAGCCTAGAGGACAGGGCAGCTTCTGAGGGGGTGTGTGCATGCATGTGTGCATATGTGCGTATATGTGTATGTGTGCATGTGTGTGCACACACCAGAGTGCATGTGTATATGCATGTGCATGTGTACACGCATGCACATGTGTACATGTATGTACTTGTGCATGTGTGTATCCGTGTGTATGTGTACATGCGTGCACATGCATGCGTGCATGTGAGCACATGTGTGCATGTATGCATATGTATGCAAACATGTGTTCACGTGCATACACTGGTGTGCATGTGCGTATATGCACACATATGTGTGTGTATATATATGTGTGCATGTGTGTATTCATGTGCATGCACTGGTGTGCATGTGTGCATGCGTGCACATGCATGTACACGTCCATGTGTATTCGTGTGCATGCACTGCTGTGCATGTGTGTATATGCACACATGTGTGCATGTGTGCATGTGTGTATATGTGTGCATGTGTGTCAAACAGAGACAGGCAGGAATTGAGAGATACTGAGTCACACAATGTGACGAGGGGCTGGTGGGAGGCTGGGGGTCATTCCTAGAGGATCGGGTTTTAGTGGCTGCCAGTTGGAAAATAGGGGAGTGTGCCCCCCCCCCCAGGGGCCAGCAGGAAACAGAGGCCTCGCTCTGGGGTGGAGTCAGGAGGCCTGGACTCTAGTACTGGCCCTACGTGGTTCTGGGCAAGTCCTTTCCCCTCTTTGGGGCCTCGCTTCCGTGTGTGTGTGTGTGTGTGTGTGTGTGTGTGTGTGTGTTTCTGGGATTGGAGATTGGAATGGAAATCGCTGTGACCCCCTCCCAGCTGGCAGCAGATGGGCTCTAGGTAGTGTGTTCCTCCCTGGGGTCGATGCTCTTGGTGCCCCCACTTCCCATTTACTGGGGGGTGGGATGCCCACTGCCAGCTGCTGTAATCCTTGGTGCTAAGGGCTCCTAACTGCTCCCTCCTGGGGGTTTAGTTACAGCCCCGCCCCCCCAGCCTGCAGCCAATCACCGACTGGCACACGGCATGAATGGACAGCCCCCTAGCTACCAGATGGGACCCAGCCTGTGCTACTGAGCACCGGCTGGGCTGCTGGTGGGATCAGCGAAAGCTGGCGTCAGCTGAAACCATCTCTGTCCTTGGCTGGCTTTGCCGGCCCTGTCCTGCTTCGCGCTCTTTTTCTCTTGAGAGCACTCCCTCGCAAGCCAGTTGCCCACCACCCTCCTCTCAGGCTCTGCTCTGATAGAATCTGAGCGAAGACATGCGCCTCCTGGTTCCTGCTGTGGGGGACCACTCACCTGGCCCTGGGACCTCCACTCGGAGCTTGCAGCCATGCTCTGGCCCCTGGTTCCACCTCAGCCCCACAACGCGCACCCGAAGATCATAACATCCTTTGATGTTCGACTTTGGATCTTTTCCCTCCTGGCCCCGCCTTCTGCTTCAGGCCCAGCAGCCTGTGAGCTGAGCGGTCAGCATCTTCCCCACCCCCCAAGCCAGGCAGGTGGAAATCTTTGCACCCACTTTACAGCAGCAAATTTCCTTGGACAAACCACACCTGTCGACAATTCCATCTGTTTACAGCACCGGACAGATGACGTGAAGATGATTGCAAATCTTTCGTAGACTCCCAGGTTGAGTCTTTTAAAGTATCTTTCTAATTTTGCATCATTTCTGACATCTCCAAAAGCAGAGAGAATGGTCCAGTGAACGCCCGTGTACTTCCCCCCCGCCCCCCCCCCCCGGGGCTGCAGTGGTCAGGGGCTCACAGGGGACGTTGCACGGTCAGCTCCCACCCCTCCCCCATCGGGAGCGATACTCCTGCATCCCATGGTTTGTAAACATCGTGGTATTTATCTCTAAAAGATAAGGACTCTTTAAAAAGACCATGATCAGGGGCACCTGGGTGGGTCAGTTGGTTAAGCCTCTGCCTTCGGCTCAGGTCATGATCTCAGGGTCCTGGGATTGAGCCCTGCATCGGGCTCCCTGCTCAGTGGGGATTCTGCTTCCCCTCTGTCTCTGCTTGTGCTCTCCCTCTGTCAAATAAATAAAATCTTAAAAAAAAAAAAGACTCTGATCACGTCACAATTGCACGCTCAGCAGGGTGCCCTGCGTGCCTAGTAACTGCTCCTTTGTGGGTAGAAACGTCTCCTGCCCTCGGCTGCCACCTGCGAGGCTTCAGATACCTGGTTGGTGATCAGGTTTCTCTGATGGTCTCAGGAGCACCTTGTTACGGTTGATGTGTGGGACTCAGGAACCAGGCCCACGAATTGTGTCAGCCAATCGTGTGCAACCCGGGTACCCTGCCCCCGCTCTGTCCCAGCACGGCGCTGCGCTCTTGGGGTGTTCGGATCCTGAGGAGGTGGCTCTGGTGGCTCCCACCCGGGGCTCCTTGCCCATCTGGCTATGCCGAGGGCGGGCTGAGACGCGGGCTGAACCTGGCGGCCGCTCCTGGTGGCCACCCTGCCCACGCCGTGGTGTGCTGAGAACAGCCGCACACTTCGGGGCCGACGCTGGGTCCGGGCTGCCTGAGTGCACACCTTGATTCTACCGCTTTGTGGCTGTGAGACTTGGGGTGCATTATTGGACCTCTCAGCCTCAGTTTTCCCCTCTGCAAAGTGGGGCTAACAGTACCTCTGCGGGGAGTTGCTAGAGGGTTCCATGAGTTAGAATATTAAAATGCTTACAGCGGTGCCTGGCCTGTGTCAGCTGCTGTGTGTAAGTATTATTGTCACCGTGCACTCACGGGGGTCCCTCATGCTCAGCAGTCATGCCTGTCCCAGGTCACACACAGCCACGTGGACAGCAACTGCCCTACACTCACTCAGCTGTCACGCTCACTGCAAGGGCTGGGGAGCCCTTCTGTGAGCGGTGAGGCCGGGCCCTCAGCCGCTCTGGAAGGCGCCCTTCTCCTGGCAGCCCCCCCCCCCCCGCCCCCACTGCAGTCTCCGGGCTGGCTCGTGCCAGGTGACCTCCCGCAGGGAGCGCACTTGTCAGCAGGTGCTTTGCCCTATTCATCACGCACACCTTTAGCTCCTTAATGGTGGGATGACCATTTTTCTAGAAGCTGTGGCTTTTCACCGGGTTAGAGGCTTCCGCTTCGCCACTCAGTCGCATACAACATATAACACACATGCACGCACACACGCATGCACTCACGCACGCACCACCCTGCACCCTTGTTCGTTAACGGGCTCCCTCGTTCACAGAAGCTTTCCTGAGCACTTAGGACGGGCCAGGCACGCTGCTACATGGGGAGATCCAGGAGTGGGGGAGAGACTGCTCTGCCATTGAGGAGCTCGGACACTGTGACAGGCAGAATAATGGTCCCCAGCGATGGGTACCGACCTAGTCCTGGAAACTGTGACTTGTTACCTTCCACAGTCAAAGGAATGGCAGGCGTGATTCAGTGAAGGATCCGGAGACGGGGAGATTATCCTGGCCTACCCGGTGGCCCCCCTATAATCACAGGGTCCCCTCCGTGCCCAGGGAGGCAGGGGAAGCAGAGTCAGTGAGAGTGACCGGAAGGGGCGGGGCTGCTGGCTTGGAGGAGGGAGGACAGGGTCACACGGCAACGGATGCTGAGGTCCCTGCAGGCTGGAAAAGCAAGGAAACAGCTTCTCCCTTAGAGCTTCCAACAGGAACGCCGCCCTGCCAATACCTTGATTTTAGGACTTTCGACCTCCAGAACTGTAAGGTGATAAACGCGTTGTTGAAAACATGAAATTTGTAGTCATAACAGGAAATGGAGAGAGTCCAGCGGGGAAGACGGTCAGGGAGGCAGGCAACTGTGTGGCGGAGAAGAGACATGAACCTGGATAGGGGGGTTGGGTAAAGCCCAGCAGAGGCCACCTCACCTAGACAGTGGGGAGAAGGAAGGATGAGGATAGGGAAGGCTTCCTGGAGGAAGTGACATCTGCATTGAGGTCTGAAGGCAGCTGGGAGTTCAGTGGGACAGACAGGAGAAGGGGGGCCAGGGAGGGGGCTGCACTCCAGGGAGAAGGATTTCCCAGGTTCAGCATGGCTGCAGGTCAAGCGCAGGTGGAGGCTGGGAAGAGACAAGAGAGGTCAGCGGGCTCTGTCTCTGGGGCTTTGTAAACCTTGCGGAACATGTAGACTTTAGCCCCAGGGCAAAGGAGAGCGGGGAGGGGCCATGTCGGAGCAGTAGCACTAGGGCTTTTGTGCCTGAGGTAATTCCTTCTGGCTGTTATCTAGCCTAGCCCTGGGCAGGGCCAGCTGACAGCTGGGGACACAGGCTAGGTCAGCAGGCTGATGTCACGACACAGGGGAGAAGTGACAGTGGTCCAAAGGTGCTGGGAGGAGGTTGGAGAGAGTGGATCGAGTTGAGAAGAGCGAGGAGAACCAGTGGGGCTGATTACTTGGGAGGTTGAGTGTGGGGGACCAAGATTGGCCCTCGGATTCTGCTTTGGGCACTGACGGACATAGGGAGGAAAAACGGTTTGAGTTGGAATAGAGGCTCTGAATTCCTTTTCAGTGGGACATGAGAGCAGATGCTGAAGCAGGAGCGGTCCGGGTGGGGGGCAGATTTGGGAGCTGTCAGGGTGGTGACAGATGGCCAATGTAAGCTCCAGGAGAGCAGGGACTTTGGCTCATGCCCGGCGTCCCCAGAGCCTAGACACCCAGCGGACGCTCCATCAGCACCCGCTAAAGAGTGTGGAACGCACAGACGAGGCCAGGGTAGGTGAACGTGAGGGATAGATGGAGCTGTTATGATTCATAAAAGCTTTTTAAAAGCCCATTGATCTTAGTGACGATGAAGTCAAGGGCAGCAGCCTTGGAGAGAAAGATTTTGGCAGGGTGAGCTGGAGGGGAGGAAGCGGACTCCATCACGAGGAGAAAAGTAAGTCCTGGTGGAAGGGCTTTCTGGGGTCAAGACAGACCTTTGAAGCTGGGAGGGAGTGGAACACACTGCATTTTCACGCTCACGAAATTTAATGGGACAGAACTCTCGGCTCCAAGTCTTCCGATCTCGTCTATTGCTGTCGAGAGCCGAGGCTGGCTGTGACCCCTTCCAGCTCAGTGCCTGCACCACCTGGGAACCAGGCCTTCCTTAAAGGGGGCAGATGGCTGAATGGCGCTAGCCAACCACCTGCCCTTGGGAAGACCTCACAGAAAGGGCCACATTAAAACAGGGTTTTGAAGGAGGAGCAGGAGTTTGTTAGATGAAGAAGCGGGGGTGCTGAGAAATGCAGCCCCATCCCAGTCTTTGGGATGAAGAAGCAGGAGGAAGGAGGGGAACGGGTTGGTGGAAAGCGCTTGGTTTTGGACTTGGGGAGCCGTGTGGTGAGACACGGACTCTGATGTTAGCTGGAGCTGAGTTCAAATCCCAGCGTGGCCTGTTACTAGCTCAGTGGCCTTGGGTACTTGATTTGACCTCTTCGAGCTCCCGTGTCCTCAGTTGTAGAATAGGGTTATGGATGCCTGCTTGTTTGGGCTCAGGTGGGGACCGACCAAGTGCCAGATCACACCACACAGACCCCAGCTCCCAGAGAAGCCCCCTTTCGGTGACAGTGGGGCCCAGGTCTTCTGATCAATACTGGGCAAGCCTTCAAAACCCCTGAGGTTAAAAAGAAAAAGTCATTGCAACGAGAGCAGCTCAAACTGTAGGCCACGCTGTTTATTTCCCTCTATGGAGTGGAGGAGATGACCATCCATCCACCAGGACCTCTGACATCAGGTAGAAGTGTCCCCTTTGCCCCAGACTCAGCACGGCTGATGGTGACCTGCAGGGGCAGCTCTGCTCCCCAGGCTGGGGGGAGGGGCCACCACGGCTGTGCCTCTGTGGATGCTGACTGGGGTGCTCCGGGCTGGCTTCAGCCGTCCTTGAAACCTCCCAATCCTGGGAGATGGGCAGCGCTGGAGCCAATACTGACTCTATTTTATAGATAAGGAAAACGAGCTTTTCCAGGGCATGGGGGGATATCACCTGACTTAGAACAGGACTTCGGGGAGCCCTGGGGAGCTGGAAGGTCTTAAATGCCATCTAGTTAATGCTTCAGTTTCCAGGGAAGCTGAGGCCCATGGTACGGCAGCAGATGACAAAGCACAGAGCTGGTCCTGGTGCCTGGAGACCCGAGGTCAGGTCACGGCAGGCCGTGTGGCCTCAGCACTTGGACTCAGTACCCTTTTTCTGGAGGATTCTGGGCTCCTGAGCTTAATGATCTTCCCAAGGCCTGAGGGCAGCTATTGAACTTGTAAGCCAATGAGGCCACAGCTGCCCCCGAAAGAGCAGAGAGAACGCAGAACAGCACGTGGGGACATTCCCAGAAGGGCGACAAGGCCCAGGAAGCTGAGGGACACACACCCTTGACATCAACTAGCTCTCTTAGGGAAGACGCCACCGAGGGAGATGTGTGGGACAGACGTCCCCGGGAAACTTCACTTGGGTGCCACAATGTGCGAGGGTGGGGTGGGGGGAAGGGCTGACCCCAGATTAACGCGGTGGGGGGCAGGGAGAGGCTGGGCCCACACGGGAAAGGCTGGCTTCCACCCCGCGGAGTTGACCTCTACTCGGATGACTCCTTGGGCATATATGCCACATTGTCATAGGCGGGGGGCGGAGAGGCTGCGGGGCTGGGGATGTTGAAGTCAGTGCTGAAGGCGCTGGGCAGGAAAATCACAGGCTGCAAAGACAAGAGAGTCCCGGACCGTCGTGGAGGGCGCAGTGCCTCCCCGTGGGCATTCTGAGAACAGCGCCCTAGTAATGAATCCCGTAAGTGAATTGGCCGACTCACCGGTTCGACTAATATTTCAAAAATATTTACGGGGGGGCCAACTATGACCCAGGCGTTGCCAGTACAGCAGTGAACAAAACGGAGAGAAGTCGCATTTCTCTAGGAGCTAAAGGTCTGGCGTTCGTTCTCGCTGGGCTGCCCCAGCCCTTAAGGCGACCCCTCTGGATTGGTTTCGCTCCCTGTGAGCACGCAGTATTCCGCACAAAGCCTTTCAGTGGCCTCACCTCCAGTTTGCAGAAAGTCACCTCCCGCGCAGCACCCACACCTTATGGCCTGCATTTCCTGCCTGAGGCCGCCTTTACTCCCCAGTGCCCTCCTCCGCCTTTCTGTCTTCACCGTCCTCCAGATTTGGGGAAACTAAGCTAATTCCCCCCTGAGTTGTGCTGCCCTTTTTGCTGCTCCTGTCTGCTTCAAGGCCTGGGAACTCCTGGAGGGTCCCGCTCGTCTGTGTACAGCACTGCCCCCGGTCCCTTGAGCCCCGGCCTCCCGGCCTCCCGAGGCTCTGCATCCACGCTCTCAGAGCGGCTGCCCTCTTGGTGCTGGCGCCCCCTGTGGCCGCAAGGAGAATAGTTCCATCTTCCCCAAAGACCTCAGGGGGTCTCCGGATGTAAGAGAGTGGGGAGCGCGTCGCAGCGCAGTCCCTCCCAACTGCTGGCCCGAGGGAAGAAGCAAGAGGCTGGAAGAAGAGCCTTCCAGCCAACAGCCTTTCTCAGAGGTCCCGGTTGGGGCGGACGTGGGGAGGGGGCGGGCAGTACTCACCGTGCTGGCTTGAGCGCGGGTGGCTTGGCACCCAAAGTGGGTGGCAATGACCGCGATGAAGAACTCGAGGATGGTGAAGATGGTAAGCACGGCCAGATAGCCCCTGCCCACATCCTGGGGACACACCCAGAGTCAAGGCAAGCCCAGCGCTCTAGCGCGCGGGAGGGAAGAGCCCCAAAGGGACAGTAACTTGCCCGAGGTCACTCAGCCACCTGCTGCCCGCCCGTGCCCTCCCCATCCCTCTCCTGGGCTGCCGCTCCGGTCCCCCGGGCCAGTTCTTGGGGTAGGTCGGGGGTCCATATCCGCACCGGGTCTATCAGGACTGACAAGCCCCGCCCACACCCAGGCCCCGCGGCTCCCCGCGCTGCACGCCCCCGCCTCCCCCCACCTCCTGGATGTGGCTCTAACATGCTCCGGGTGTTCCCACTCCTGGGGGCGTCTGACAACACACCCAGTTAGTGACACCAAAATCCATGAGCAGAATGGCTGTCCCCGCGAAGGCCGCCATGGCACTGAGAATGTTTGTCCCCAGGCTGCTCCTTACCTGCAGGAGGGAGACAGGAGGGAAAGGAGGCAGCAGCCCTCCCGGCCATGGCGTCCCGTGGCCAGGGTTCAGGGCCCACCCTGCGGTGTGTGTGGTGTGCTTCCTGACCCTTCTCCCTTCTCCCCTGGTGTCTGGGGGGAAGGGGGCGGCCCTGCAGTCGCCCTTGCCTCTGGCATCTGGGAAGCTGATGAGAGAGGGCAGATCTCCGTGGCCTCTCCGGATGGACGCGGTTTGCCGCAGGCTCCTGGCCCATGCTTACCTCGCACACCCCGGCTCGGGTCGAGCGCCCTGCAGGTGCAGCTGCTCCAGGGCAGGAGTGGGGGGGGGGTTCTGCTGTGGACACTGAGGCCCAGCTGGGAGAGGGGATGGGGTCATTTCCATGAGGTGTCAGGTGGGGGTGGGCAGAGCAAGGTGCTGCAGACCGAGGGGCCGGGGGCAGGGGACAGATGGGAGGCAGGTGCAGGGGGCCCCGAGGCCAAAGCGGGACAGACCCTCACAGGGAGGCCCAGGGCCTCAGGGCAAGGGGATCTCTGGGTGGTCCAGGCGGCCACTCAGGGCTCACTCTCCCTTCGCAGCCAGAACCTAGTGCACTTTTGATCCAGTAGCGGGAACCTGTGGCTACGCAGCCCTGACCTTAAACTGGGGACCACTCGATGGGGCTGGGACTGCAGGGCCTGCTCAAGTTCAAAGATCCCTGACACCTCTTTTTCTTTTCTTTTCTTTTCTTTTCTTTTCTTTTCTTTTCTTTTCTTTTCTTTTCTTTTCTTTTCTTTTCTTTTCTTTCTTTTCTTTTCTTTTCCTTTTCTTTTCTTTTCTTTCTTTTCTTTTTCCTTTCTTTTTTTAAAATGACATCGAGGAAGTCATGGAGACCAGAGCCAGCAAAGTGGTACTGAGTTGCTGCTGCAGCCAGGCATTGTCCCAGGTGCTGTGAGCATGGAGACAAGTCGGGTCCCTGCACTCCTGGACTTCACAGCCTGGGGGTCCCGAGTCCAGTCCTGCCCGGTTATGATCCATTCTCCACCCGGTGCCCAGCACCGGACAGCTCCCAAGAATGCAAGTAGGACAAGGAAACTCCGCTTCCGTTCTCAGTGGTCTCCCTTAAATATCCCTTAAAAGAAATTCTGAAGTCCCCTCTAGGCCCTGACTCCTCTCCTTCCCTTTTCCCTCTCAGCTGTGTCCTCCCTCTCTGCCTCCTTCTGTCTCCATGCCCAGGCTGTTCCCTATGTTGTCTTCCTGCCTGGGATGTTGGTCCCCAGGCTCTTCTGTGACTGTCCCCTCTGAACAGCGAGCTTGGTGGCACCCGTCCCGGGAACTCAAACTGTCCTTGCCGAGCTGAAGGACTCTCACGTTACCCTGCATGCTTCCCTTGGGGCACGTTTCACGCTCCATAACTAGTTTGTTCGTTGGTTCTGGGCGTCTTACCCGGAGTGCAAGCTCCAGGAGGGCAGGAACTTGACTGTCACTTCTGTGTTCTCTGAGCCTGGAGCGTGCTGGAAGCGCTCCCATTCAAAGCCCCCATGGCCTCCCATTGCCCGCAGAGGGGGCAGAGCCTCCACCACACGGACCCCATGCATTTCTCCACTTGCCTCCCCAGACACCTGCCCTGGCCACATGGAGCTGAACGTGGCTTCCTCAGCAGCCCTGCCCTTGACCCCTACTTGCCTTCTTGTGCATGTCCCTCTGTATTTATAAATCCTACCCACCCACCCAGGCCCAGCTTAGCCATCTTCTCTTCCAAGAGAACTTTTTGATCTTTCCTTTCTCTGAATGACTATGAGTGCTCGGTCTGTGGACCCTCCCTTTCTGCCCTGTATTGCAAAGTGCGTCTTGGTTCCTCCTGTCCGGTGTCAGGGCTGTCTGGGTGTCCTTCGGCACCAGTCACTCAGCAGGCCCCCAGGAAAGTTTGTTGAATGAGTGAATGGATGGGAGGGGCAGAGTAGAGGGGAATCAGTCGTGGCCTCGGGCCCCTCATTCAGACTTACCAGGCAGCTGGTGTGGCTCTTCTCGGCTGCCACTGAGAGCGACCCAGAGATGACAAACTGTGTGGGGAAGAGGGGACCCTGGTGAGGCTTTGGAAGGGATGCTGGGCAGGCCACGCCATGCCTGGCCTCTGTTGAGACCAGGGAGAGGGCAGCAGTCTCTTGGCTGTCACCTCTCCTGCCTCCTGAGATCTCTCTGTAAGGGTGTCCCCTGCTTACAAGGGGCCTGTCCAGGCAACTAGGGCCATAGCCGGCAAGGTGCATGTTTTCAGTGACACCATTCATATGTCACGCATAACAGTTCCCCTAGAGGGGGAAAGTGATCGTCACCTTTTGCTGCAGAATCAAGGGTTGGTAACTAGCTCCCACATGCATTAGCTTTTGATTTCCTCAAACTCTGGGGTAGGTAGGGCCAGGACAATGCCTTTTAGATGAGGAAGCCGAGGCTGGACACTGCCTAACTTTCCCAAGGGACTCCATGGTGACACGCAGTGGCAGTGGAGCTGGGATTCAAACACCACTGGCCTCCCTCCCATACCTGTGCTCTCCTGGGGCAGCTGGGAGACGCAGGTGCAGACGGGGCTGTGTGAATGCTGAAGCGCTCTCTCTTGATGTAGGAGATTTACCACTAACCATGTGCTCCCTGATTCTGCTGCAGGGGTCACTGGGGGGGCTGGCCAGGCTGGCCAAGGTATGGGCAGAGGAATGGACTGGGGGACTTCAGAGCTGGTCAGACTCCCAGAGGACAGAGCTCTTGTGGGGCTGGGACCCACGAGGGGGAGTTGAGGGGTTTCTGCAGGCTGGGGTTTGGATGAGGGGTGAGTTTAGTATCCAGGTAATACAGGTGGTTAGTGTCCCCTGCCCCCCTCCCCAGCATCCCATCCTTTTTGGGAGCCTTCTCTGTGCCAGGCTCTTTGCTGGGAGACTTTCCCAGGCAGGAGTGGTGTCTGGCTTAAGTTTATGACTAGGGTTTGCAGTTAGGAGTTAGATTTAGACTCAGGTCCCTGCCTGGGGTGTGTGTGGGGGGTCTGTGCCCAAAAGAATGTAGGGGGGCCAGCGCAGAGGGGAGAGGTGAGCCCTAGATGGCCCGGCACTCACGCAGGCTCCTCCCCAGAAGGGGACGCCGCCTTCGATGAAGAGCATCCCCAGGTGGCCGCGGCGGACCATGAGCAGCACGCTGCCGAAACCCAGGTGGATGAGGCCAACGAGGATCTGGACGCTCTGCGGGAACGCGGAACGGCTCAGCCAGGCTGGCGGGTCGGTGCCACACCGCCCCCTGCCGGCCGCGGGGGAAACTCCCCGCCCCTCGGAAATAAACTGGATTCTGCTCTTTTGAGGAGACATCCTCACAGCAACCGTGAAAGACTGTTTTAAGAAGGAAAGCCGGCTCCCACATCCGCGAGACCCCCCCCCCCCCCCCCCTNCCCCCCGCCTATTTCCACGTCTCTAAGAGTCTGCATGTACTTTGTGCTCTGACTCAAGGATCCCCAGCCTCGCTCTGAGTTGCTACCGGGTTTTCTTAGCTCTCATTTCAGTGACATAGCAGTCCCTGCACTGAATGCCTCACCTTCCCCCGCAGCCCCCTGCAGCCTGCAGCGAATGTCCTCTTGAGCAGGTTGCTTACTTGAGCGTCTGTCTATCGCTGATGCATGCCAGCCAGCCGTGCGCTGGAGCTGTCTCCTACCAAGCTGACATCTGGGCTGCATTTCCTTTTAGACATGGTTTACCAGCACCCCACCGATCCATTCTAGAAGTAGGAGGGTTTTCCCAAGGAAGGGGACATGTGTGCTTCTGGTAAGTTCTGCCACGTGTTTCTCATGTGTTTTTGGTAACAGTTGAATTCTAGAACTGAGTGGCACATTGGAGGCCCCCACATTCATCCTCTGCCTACCCCAAGAGCCCTTTCCAGCTCCTGACTCCTTAGCAGGCCCCCTAGGTGGGGAGGTGCTCACCACCACTCAAGCCATCGTGGCCCGTCTCCGGGCAGTTGTGATGGTAAATGGCTGGAATGGTTTTCTTGGGGTCACGTGGAAGATGCATGTCTTTCTAGCATGAGTCCTGATATTTATGGCCATGACCACCCTGAATCTTCTCTCCCATTCTCTCTTGACCTGCTCGTCTTTCATCTTTCCAGCTTGCTCATGTGGCAAGGCGTCCCAGCCGCCAGCACTGCTCCCTTCTGCAGGCTCGTCTCCTGCTCCTGGACAGCCCCACTGCAGCCAGCACGGCTCATGGCTGCCTCCGCCTGCACGCCTGTCTACACCGAGCAATGTGTACTTCCTTTAATCCTAACATGATGAAGTAGGTATTATCATTCTGATTTGGAGACAAGGAAACCCAGACTCAGAGATGTTCAGTAACTTGCCCATGGTCTCCCAGCGATGGAGTGGCAGGCCAGCCAACTCCAGAGATGCTGTTCCTTTACTGGGTGACACCCCCAAACACCTATTTATAGTTCCCACTTTCTGTGTTTTCCAGCAGTTTATATGTGTCTTGTCAAAGCCCTTTGGAGATCATGGGTTCCGTGGTCTGCTCTGACGGGGACCGATGACCCCATCTCTGTTTGCTGTCTCTAGTCCCTTCATGCACCAGGGACATGGTGCTGCCTTTAGTGTGGAATCTTGAATTCCAGCGTGTTCAAGCCAGAGCTCCTGGATGCTGCAGAGCAGTGGGATTGAAATTGGAACTGCACAGTCAGGCCATCCTGGGGTGCAGGATGCCACCTGTTCCCTAATCTGTCCAGTGGGAACTGTGGTCCCTGTCTCGCAAGGTGGTGATGAGCTGTAAGGAGCCAGTGCATGCACATTCCATGGCACCATGAATGCCCCTCTCGGGGGTGCCCAACAGATGACAGCTGTGTCACCACCGTCATCATCACCATCACCACAGCCTAAGCTATGTTTACGTCTTCCATTTAGAGAAACAGGCCAAGGGACAAACTGAAGACACCATATATGTATGTATGAGGATGAATATGTGTCTGTCTACCCACCTGTCTATCTGGTATTTTCTTTCCGCCCAGAAACCCATATCTCAGCCATCTGAGATTGGCANACACCATATATGTATGTATGAGGATGAATATGTGTCTACCCACCTGTCTATCTGGTATTTTCTTTCCGCCCAGAAACCCATATCTCAGCCATCTGAGATTGGCAGAGACCTCATGTGACATCTTTCACGGACCCGCAGGAGCTGGCCCCTGCCCACCACTCCAACTTCATCTCACCTCCCTCCTTCTTTTGCTCATCACATTCCAGCCGTGTTAACCTTCCATTTCGTCCTTGAACAAGCCACACTCATTCCCACCTCAAGGCCTTTGCACTCGCTGTTCCTCCACCTGCTGAGCCCTTCCCCCCAGCTCCCCATCCACCCTTGGCTTCCGCATCCAGGTTTTAGCCTAAATGTCACCTCCCCACGGAGACCTGCCTGTCCACCTTTGCTCGCGTTGCCCTTCCCACATCCATTGTGTTCGACCTCACTACCCTGTATGGGGTCATCTTAGTCTCTGCGGGCCCCGCGGGGGATGGGTCTGTGTGACTGGTACACAGCGGGATGCTCAAGTCTTCACTAAGCATTTAGGGACCGCCTGCCCCCTCTCCAAGGTGTGCGTGAGTGCTCCCGTGCTGGGGCGCTCCCTCCCCGCCCAGCACCCCTGCACACACACATGCCTCAGGTGGCCTGGGGAGGCTCTTCTTACCCCTAAAGCTTTGGGCTCTCCGGTCAGGAATGTCTCCACCGGCCGCAGGTCGGGCGGCTGGGCGGCCCTCGGCGTCTGCGCCCCCAGCGGCGGCTCCTCGAACTGCAGCACCCCGGGAGGCTGGCACACGGAGGTGGGCAGGATGGCTGGAGGCGGGCGGAGGCCGCTGGCGTTGCTGGGCGGCATGACGACAAACACCCCATTGCTGGCGGGAGCTGCGGACATGGTGCTCGGAGGGCCTGGGAGACAAAGGCTCAGACGATGCCGCGACTGCTTACACATTCGCATAGGGCCTTTTAAAGTTTCTCAACAACATGCCTGGGTAGCCCTGCTCGCTGCAGCCCCGGAGGACGGCGCCAAAATCCCTGATTGNAGAGGGCCTGGGAGACAAAGGCTCAGACGATGCCGCGACTGCTTACACATTCGCATAGGGCCTTTTAGTTTCTCAACAACATGCCTGGGTAGCCCTGCTCGCTGCAGCCCCGGAGGACGGCGCCAAAATCCCTGATTGTCGTGGGGCAGCTTCACGCGGAGCAGTGAAGGATGTCCTAGATCAAGGGCCTCTGTTGGAACTCACCTGCCATTTCCTGTCCCTCAGCCCTTCTGAGATGCTGGTGTCAGTAATGCCCCGGGGTCATTTCTGGCTGTGGAGGCTTTCTCTTTGGCCACTCAAGCAATACTATTACTGTAGCTGAGAAATGCTTGGATTATGGGAGCACCATGTGTGGCTGGCCCTAGCAAACACCTTGGGGAAAGGCACCCAGTTAGCAGAAGATGAGCTGACTAGGACAGAGAAGAAGGACGAATGAATCTGCCAGATCAGACAATCCCATTGGCGTTAGTGGGTTCAGTGCAGGCTGTGGAGATGGAAGTCAGCATTCGAATCCTGGCCCCTCTTGCTACTGTGAGACACGGGACAAGACGCCCACCTCCCCTTGCCTCACTTTCCTTACTTATGAACTGGGGATAATGACACTGCAACCAATCTCATAGGGCCTGGCGTGAATCAGATCAAGATAATGCACAAAAACTTGATAAAAGCCAGTCTTTAGAGCGTGATTTGTTCTAATGCTACTTGCCTAAAATGTTTTCTTAAAAGTAATGTGTATAAACCAGTCACGATGAGCAGTTCATTTTTTAACTGTTTAACAGTGCATTTCCCCCTGTGCTCTGACAGCTGTCATACCCGCTTCTCGGGGGAGAGTCAGCTCGCAGACCACGCAGCAAATTCTCTATGGGTCTGCAGAGCCTCTCAGCCGACCAGGGCTCGAGCCCCCCTGTTCTGGGGAGACGATGCTCACAACATGCATGTCTTCCGGGGAGCCCCTGAGCCATTTATTTGTGTTGTGTCTGACCTACATCGGAGGATAGAGTGTTGGACTTGCTGCAAAGAAACAGAGCCAAGAGCGCCCACAGGCTGTTACGCAAGTTTTCTACGCCCAGGACTCAGCTGCGGGAACACAGGGTAAAAATGGGATGGTATTTAGGGGGTGATAGAAAGCATCTGTCATTTTGAAGGGCTTCCTAACATGGCTCCCCACAGCCTGGGAGGAGTGACAACGTGCAGGGCGGAGGACGGATCTGCACACGGATTATGCTAGGACTTCCCCATAAGGCGCCCACTCTGTTGGGGCTCTCATTTCTAGAAACTCACACAAAATGATTATTCCTAGACATGAAAACAGCTTGGAACAGGACTGGCAAAGCTCGTCTGTGAAGAGTCAGGTAGTCGATATTGGGTTCTTCTGTGGCAACTACGAGCCCCCGATAGCAGCTCGAGGCAGACGCAGGTAACACCCCCAGGTGGTACCGCTGTGCCTGTCCGGCTGCGGTTACAGAGACAACACGCGGGCTGGATTGGATCCTCGGGCTGTCGTTTGCTGACCCTGTTCTTAGAACACTGCCTGGCATGGAGCTCGGCATAGGAAATGCTCAGTAAATCTTGCCTTACAGCCTCAAATATTGTTTATATTGATTATTGGCTGCAGTTTCAGGCAGGATGTGAAACGGCACTGAGGCAGTCTACGTTCCCATAAAACGAGGATGATGATGGCTGTGCACCTGCCTCAGTTTTAGGGCGAGGTTGAAATGGGAACATGGATGAGAAAGTCTTGGAAGCTGGCCAAGTGCTGTGGGCGTGTCAGGGGTCCCTTTAGGGTTCCAGTTTCAAAGCAATGTTGGTATGATCCCATCTCATCATGAACTTCTCTGGAACTTTCTAAACAAGTTCACAGTGACTGAGCCCCACCCTGCTTCATGCTGCCAGGTACCAGGTTAACAAGGGCTTATAATAGACTTTTTTCTTTTCTTTTTTTCTTTTCTTTTTTTTGAGGACTTTCTCTTTTCCAGGCACTTCAAATATGTTATTTCTTATCCTCACAAAGATGCTTTAATAATTGCTGAAGGTTTATTTTATGGATGAGACAAACGAGGCTCTGAGCAGCAGAGGGATTGCTCGGGGTGACATGGCTGCTAGTTGGTGGAGCCAGGGTTCAAGTCCAGGTTAGCCCATCTCCAAAGCCTGCCTGTGTCCCCCTGTTGCCACCCCAGGGGTTGCTATTTGCCCATTTTTCCAGCTCTTCCATTCTGGGTGCCTTAACATTTGCCATGGACACGTGACTTGTTTTTGCTAAATAAATGTGATTGGAAGGAAATACACAGCTTCTGGGTGGGGGTAGTTAGTTGTCAGAGAACCCAGACAACACAGGGATCTTTTTCTCTCTGTCCCAGTGACTCGCAATGTCCCGGACGGAGGCTGCTCCGTCCGCCTGGGTCCCTGAGTGAGGACGATGGGGAGAAGAGGTCCCAGGGCACATGAACACGAGGAGGAGATTAACCTTCACTGTGTTAAGTCACGGAGCTGTTTGTGACAGCAGCATAACCTAGCTGCTCCTGACTGTGACACTGCCCAAAAACGAATGTAAATAGGGGTCGGACACAAGAGTCCATGTCCTCGAGGAGCCTAGAGGCTAACAGGAGGAGCAAGAGAAGTTTGCCATTCAGTCCGACAGTCGACTATCGAGCATCTCTGAGGAGCACCAAGCGTAGGGCCTGAGAATACAGAGGCGAATTAAGACCCACGTCCCGCCCTCCCCGCACCTCGCCAGGGGGAGCAGGGCCAGTGCTGGGAGAGGTCTGCAGAGCGAGCAGGAGGGATCTGACCCCGACTGGGGATCTCAGGGATGTCCCCAAGGAGGACATGGACCTAAGACAGGGGTCCTCGGAGGCGCTCCTTCTCTACTGTCACCTCCCTCACCCCACGCCAATTACTGTTCTCTTTCTCTGCTTCAGTCTCCTTCTCGTCCCCACGCCTTGGCCTCCCCCGCCCTGCCAGGCATGTTTGGGAAGCAGACAGAGTTGCTGAGGACACTGCCAATGACGTTGTGGCCTGACAGCCCAAGGCGATGGGAGAGGGAGTGAGACAGCAGGAAGACGGGGAGTTTGGGCAGAGGAGGACCCCCTGCCCCACAGGTCCTTGCTGAGTGGGCTGTGAACCCCGGATACTGAAGCCCTCTTCTTGCTCTAAGGGAGAGACAGGACAGGGCTATTAGCTGTACTTACAGATGAGGAAACAGAGTTTCAGAAAGGGTGAGGGTGTCTCCCACGGTCCCACAGCACCTCAGTGGAAGAACTGGGCTGCGTCCTGGACTCCTCCCTCCCGGGAGGAGGAGGGGGAGTGCTGACTTTAAGGACCTCACTCACTCTTGGGTTTGAACCCTGCCTTTGTCAGAGGGAGTGGGCTAGCGCTTGTGCCCCACTCCTGGGAGTAAGGGTTCTAAAATGCTCGGAGTCTGCAGAACAGCACTCAACGTGTCTGCTGACTTTCCGCCTCCGCCAGGAAGTTCATTTAAAGAGATCACTGGTGCCCTCACCGGCATCCAGAAAGGGTATGTAACACCCGAGAGGGAAGAAGGACAGAATTTTAGAGTAAAAGGACAAAGGATTTCAATGGAACAAGTGTAACTTGGTGAAAACCTCACTGCCTTGCCTGTAGAGCTGTCACTTCGCGGGGGACGGGTGGAAACTGCCCGACACCCAGGGCAGGTTGTGGCGAATTGCTGAGCATTCCCTGGGGTCCGTCCTGGAGGGGACGCAGTTGGAATTTGCAACATCTCTCCTGGGCAGGAGGTGAGAACGCGCTGTAACCAAGACCTTGCCCTCCTCCCGAGAAAACACCTATAAAAATAGGCTCTCTGCTGCTAAGGCGGGCTGGGCGGCAGCCCTGAGCACGACAGTGTGACATAGCTCCTGAGACCCACAATCTCCCCTCTCCACCCACCCCTGCAGCCAAGACAGCACCTCGGCACCCTCGGGGCGGGACCACCCCTCTGTCGCATTCTGGGGGCCATTTGGCCCATGCCGCCGGCTCTGTGACACTTGGAAAGCAAACTCTTTTTTTCCTTACCAACCAATCAGCTAAACACTAAGGCATGTGAGCCAGAGTCAGGCAGGTGGAAAAGGGGGGCAGTCATGGTCCCCTGCCTCCAGGAGTTTATAGGGCACCCACCGGCAGATTAGCTGTCTGTGACAGACGCAGAAGGCACCCAGACACCAAGATAGGCATGACTGAATGAGCAAGGGTGGTGCTGGTTCCTCATATGCACAGCACTTTACAGTTTGTAAAGAACTGTCATCTGTATGGGAACCATGGACCTTACAACAGCCCTGTGAAGCAGGTGTTATTCAGCCCATTTTGCAGACCGGTAAAGTGAGGGTTAGAAATAGCAGTGTGGATCCTAAAACTTGTATGGAACCACAAAAGACCCCCAATAGCCAAAGCAATTCAGAAAAAGTAAAACAAAGCCAGAGGCATCATGATTCTGGATTTCAAGCTGTATTACAAAGCTGTAATCATTAAGACAGTATGGTACTGGCACAAAAACAGACACCTAGATCAATGGAACAGAATAGAAGACCCAGAAATGGACCCTCAATTATATGGTCAACTAATCGACAAAGCAGGAAAGAACATCCAATGGAAAAAAGACAGTGTCTTGGACACATGATGCTGGGACAACCAGACAGTGACATGCAGAAGAATGAAACTGAACCACTTTCTTACACCATACACAAAAATAAATGCAAAACGGATGAACGACCTAAATGTGAGATAGAAAACCATCAAAATCCTAGGAGAGAACACAGAAACCTCTTTGACCTTGGCAGCAGCAACTTCTTATTAGATATGTTGCTGGAAGCAATGGACGCAAAAGCAAAAATGAACTATTGGGACTTCATCAAGATAAAAATCTTCTGACAGTAAAGGAAACAATCAACAAAACTGAAAGGCGGCCTATGGAATGGAGAAGATGTTTGCAAACAACATATCTGATAAAGGGTTAGTATCCAAAATCTATAAAGAACTTACCAAACTCAACACCTAAAAAAGAAATAATCCAGTTAAGAAATGGGCAGAAGCCATGAATAGATACTTCTCCAAAGAAGACATAGAGATGGCCGACAGACACATGGAGAGATGCACAACATCACAGGCATCAGGGAAACACAAATCAAAACTGTGATAAGCTATCACCTCACACCTGTCAGAAAGGCTCAAATTAACAACACAAGAAACAACAGTTGTTGGCGAGGATGTGGAGAAAGGGGAACCCTCTTACGCTGTTGGTGGGAATGCAAACTGGTGCAGCCCCTCTGGAGAACAGTTTGGAATTTCCTCAAAAAGTTAAAAATAGAGCTACCCTAAGATCCAGCAATTGCAGCACTAGGTATTTACCCAAAGGGTACACAAATACAGATTCAAAGGGGTACTATGGAGAGAGTCCAAATGTCCATTGACTGATGATGAAGATGTGGGCTGTGTGTGTGTGTGTGTTTGTGTATACACATCCTGCATCAGGCTCCTTGCTCAGCAGGGAGTCTGCTTGCGGATTCTCTCCCTCTGACCCTCCCCCCCCAAAACAAATAAATCTTAAAAAAACCCAACAAAACAGAGGTCTCCGCTGAGATGATGCTAGGGTGAGCTATGCCACCGATGGGCTGGGGTGAGGGGGGACTTGCAAAGCAGGGGGCTGAGGACCTACTACATAATTTGACACCCTCATCTGCAAGGTGGGGCGTGGAGATTGAGAGAGGGTTTGGGAGAGAACATTTAGAGGGATCTGGGCACTGTGTGTGTAAGGGAGGGGACACATCGCTATTTGTGAGACAAGACAGAGAGCTGGCTTTAGGGAGGCTTGGAGAAATTGATAGGCATCCCCTGCATTTTGGACCCAAGGGTGGAGCTGTGGGGTTTCCCAGGAGATGGGGGTGTCTCCATAGATCCCGTACGAGCCCTCTGCAGAGAGTGGGTCTGAGCACTGGAGGCCTCAAGGAGGGTGAAAGCAGCTTCCTGGAGCAGCGGTCAGGTGCCAGTCTCCCTGCCCCCACACCTCCTTCCCATTAACCAGATACCGCAGTTACCCAGCTGGGGGGAGGCTGGAGGAGGGGAAACTGGTGGGCCAACCAGGGGAGGCCCACCAAGTCCCTTGTTCCCTGCCCTGTGCTGGGCTGAGCACCAGTGTCCCCTAAATCTCGCTGTGACTTGACACAGGATTGACCGCTCGGGTGAGTGAACTGGGGCTGCTCGTCTCGCCTAAGAGCCGCTGGGAAAGCCATGATCCCCCCACCCCACCCCGCCAGAGTCGCTGTGAGTTTAAAAGAGAGAGTGCCCACCTAGCGCCTGGCACGGTGCCGGGCACACAGTCCATGCCGTCCAGCTTCCTCTGCTGTTAACAACCTTTCGAGGTGGGTACTATTATTCTTCCCGTCTTGCTGATCGGGAAACTGAGCTCAGAGACATTAAGTGAGGTCAAGTCACTTGGGGCAAGTCGCTTATTCTTCAAGGGTCTCAGCTTCCCTGCCTGTAAAATGGGGCAGAGGGGTGGTCCCAGTGGGTCCCTAAATCCCCTGCCAGCTCTTGGACTCTGCTGCTCTGGGGCTTGAGGTGAGGTGAACTGTGTGCCCTTCTGGGGGCTGTTTTCCAGGACCTTCCCAGACACGCAGGGGCACAGTGGCTCAGCACACTCCCTGTCAGTAGGGGACTTGCCCAGGGTCGCACAGTCAGGATGAGTCACAGAGCTGGGACACAAAACCAGGTCCTCTGACTCCACCTTTTGCTCTTCCCTTAACTTCCCACAGCCCCTCTGATCTAGGGGTCACACTGTTGGGACAAAGGGGCTGCCCCGGATGGCTTCAGGGAGCCCCAGGGCACTGACTGCACCGGCTTCCCTGGGCTGACTGAGGTCCCCTGGTCTTTGACTGCACTAACTCACGGACCTTATGCTGGGCTGAGCCCCCAGCAGCCAGGACTTGTCTTGTGAGCATCTCAGGGCATCATCTTTATTCACAAGGAGCCAGAAGCAGGTTTGCTCATTCACAGTTGGAACAGTGTGGGGAGGTGTTAGCAGCTGGAGGAGAGAGGCTCTAAGGAGGAGGTCTCGGATAAAGTGTGCAGGATCACATCGGGGGTGGGGGTGGGGGCTGCACAACCAGGAGGAGGCAGCTTTGCTTTGTGGTTAAGATCATGGGTCCCAGGGTTAGCCTGGGAAGAATGCACCTGACCACTCTATGAGCTTAATCAGCTGCATGACCTTGGGCAATTTGCTTAACCTTTCTGGGTCTCAGTTTCCCCATCTGTCAAATGGGTGGCTCTGATGTTGGTGGCACGTGAGGTGCTGTAGGCTTTCAGGGATGCCCCATCCACTTGCTCTGTCTACCAGCCATGCTTCCTGAACCCGACACTATGGACCAGGCAGGAATGTGCTCCTTCTAAGTCTCACCCTGTGACACTGCACTGCCAGGTAGCCGTCCGGATCCTCCAATCCCAGCCCTCCAGGGTGGCTGAGACCTGCCCTACTGGTCTGCAAAGGATGCCAACAGACACACAACACACGACGGAGGGGGGCAGGCCTCCCTCCCCGCTCTTCATATCCTCCAGCCCGGCCTATGCCCACTGCTTGGTCCCTCAGCAGGGTTCCACTCTGCTCTGCTGCCCACACCTCCCTGAGGGCCTGCAGGCTGGGGCAGCCCCTTCCCCTTGCTGGGCCTCCCTTTCCCCATCTATGAATGGGGGTCCAGACAATATTTTCCCCTCAACCCCTTTCCGGCTCAGTATCCCTGCATGCCCGTCTCTTTCCCTTGGAGAAGCAAAAGGGCAAGGTGCCTACATCTGGGCTGGAATCACCTTTCTGCCCCTACTTGGGGTCGGGGTCTGGGCGGAAAGGAAGACTCCGTTTCCCTGGGAGGATGATTAGGGTCCCAGGATCTCTAGAGGATACCAAGTCATCCCAGACTAGCTTTGCGGAGAGAAGACAGACGCCCCTCTTTCCCCCACCACTGGTGGGTCCTGAGCCGGCAGGTGCCTCTCAGTGGGAGGCCCTGGGAGCTGTCCTCCCCGCTTTTAGTGCCAGGTGGGGCGAGACCCCCAAGCCCCAGCATTCTTGGCCCAGTGGCCTCGTCCTCCATCCCTGCCGGATCCGATGCCCCTGCCCCCTGTCCCAGCACGCCCCAGGGACTGGAAGGGCAGTACTCACCGGGCTGCCTCCGCCGCTGTGCCCACGCCGCTCGCTCCCCGCTGCCTCTACTCGCCCACAGCTGCCTCCCCTGAGTTCACACATATTCATGTGAAAGCCTTCCTATTCGTGTGGGGCTTGGAAATCCGCTCTGCAGGAGCGGCTGCCTCTGGGAAGTTCGCAAGCCCCTCCTGGCTCTGAGGCCTCCACCCACCTGGCCCAGCCGAGGGGCTGAGGCAGCCGCTGGTGGAATTGCCCAGGAGAACACTGAGCTCCTTCCTTCAGCATACAGAAGGGGAAACCGAGGCCCAGAGAAGTGGCCTGCTGGGGTCCTACCATTAAGCACCAGAGCTGCGAGCGGAGTCCACATTGGCCTTTGCCTCCCTGCGGCAGAGGGACGCTCTGACGGTGACCAGGAGGCCGCCTGACTTCCTCCCACTGATCTTGCCCCACGTTAGAGGAGAGGGGCCCGGTGCACAGCTTTCCGATGGTGGGCAGCGCGTGTGTGAGTGTAGGAGTGAGTGTGTGTGCAGGTGTGGGCTTGGAAGTGTGAGGCCATGTGCGTGCGTGCTGGTGAGAGAACAGTGGATGTGTGTGAGGGTACGTATGTGTATGTCAGAAGCGTGTGTGAACGTGAGTGTGAGCACGCGTGGCATGCATGAGCGTATGTGTGCGAGTGTGAGCGCATGTGATGTGTGCGTGTGAACGGGCAGAAGTGACTGCATTCGAATGTGGGTGTGAGTGCGGGAATGGATGGGCGCGTGAGTGTGTGTGAGTGTCCATGGATGTAGTGAGCACGTGTGAGTGTGTTAGAGTGTGTATGTGCACGAACAGTGGTATTCAAGTAGCACCCACACAGACCACCCGTGCCTCTGTGTCGGATTCAGGTTCGCACCACTACCAGCCCGGAGGCCTCTGCCAGGGCAGGAGGACGACACGGGACTCGCGGGCTCAGGCGGGCGCGGGAGGTGGTCGGAGGGGTCCAGGCGGCCCCAGCTCTTGTCTAAACCAGCGACAGACCAGTGAAAAATGGCCCCAGTTCTCTCCGCCTTCATGCACCCACGGTGATTCTAGATCTGGAGTCTGTGTCCCCAGGCCCTTGAGTCTGGGCTGCCTGGGGACATGGTTTGCCAGCAGAATAAGACAGAAGCACCCTGGTGCCGGGTCTGACCTGAGGCCGCAGGAGGCCTTGGCTGCTTCTGTTCTGTCCTGGAAATCCTCAGCGGACACAGAACGTGTCCAGGCTAGCCTGCCGGAGGACCAGACACGCTGTCCCCACCGAGGGCCTGTGCGCGAGAGACACGGCGTCGCCGAGGCGGGCAGGGCCATCTCGCTGACCCTCCGCTGAACGCAAACGCATGCGGGAGTCTGGCCAAGCCCAGGTCCGATGAGAACTGCCCAGCTGATCCTGTGTCCCGGAGCAAAGTCCGTGCTCCTTGTGACCCATCCCTGACGTTTCAGTGCTGTTTATCAGGCAGTCCTGTTGTGAGGGCAGCGGACTGAAGCCATCCATGCCTGTTCCTGTCTCACATCAGCAACCAGAGGCCAGGGACCGAGCAAGCTGTCCCCCTGAGAACTAGGAACAGCAGGGAAAATGGCAAGTCCAGGCTGAGCCGGCCCGAAGCAGCAGCCAGTCCTTTCCCGTGGCTCCCTGCTGTCACCCCTGCTGCGGACCTGTTTCCCTTCCTGACTGGGCCGCTGTGGACAGACCACAGCGATTCCTGTCCTTGCCTTTCTTTTCTCGAATGCTCGATTTTGTTAGTTGCCAGTTTTTAGAACCGTGGGTGCGGCTTTTGGCAACCTCTAACAGGTGACCGGTTTTTAAAATATCTCGATGAGGCCACGAGTTTCCGCTGAGCTGAAATTGTTTTGTGAATCTGATTGCTTTGTCCTTATCCTTGATGAGCAAACTGTGCCTCTCTTGGCCGGTGGGAGCCCCTTCAAACCGGCTCCAGCGTCCTTCTGAGCTGGGCCCCGTGGCCGCTGGAGGTTTCCTCTTTCCGGCACGCTGTGCTCCTACACTAGGTCTGTTCTCCGAGGGGCCCTGCTTCTTTCTAGCAGGAAATACTTAGCGACCACAACCTGGGCATCAGGCATATTCACCAAAACGAGTGCTTACTGTTTCTAGTGCATTTTGAGTGGAAAGAGCTGTTTTTTCATTTTAGAAGGAGAAAAATAAAATATGCTTTTGTATTTCTAATTCAAAATTTGTTTAATATTAGAAGACAGGCTCCTTTTGAGTATTTATGCTTTCCCAGTGTTGAACCCCATTTTGAGGGTGTATAGTTGTATGTAATGGGATCACACGTGTGCATTCCTGTCCCCGTCACCACGGTCAGGACACAGAACTCTCCCACTGACAGGAAGAAGCTCCCGCATGTTGCCCTTTACCCCCACAGCCTCTTTCTCACCCTAACCCCTGACAACCACTCATCTCTTCTCCATCTTCAATCTCGTCACTTCCAGAGCGTCATATAAAGGGACTCCTCTAGGATGCACCCCTTCGGATGGGCTTTTCCCATTCATGATATGCATTTGAGACCCAAGTTGTGCGTGTCCGTGGCTTGCCCCCTTTCCTTGCTGGGAGGTATTCCGTGGGACGGACATGCCACAGAACCTCCAGGGTTCCTCCGAGGAGGCACATTTGCATTGTTTCCAGGTTTTGGTTCTTCCAAATAGAGCTGCTATGAACATGTGTGTACAGGTGTGAAAGTAAATCTCACGTTCTCTAGGATAAATGCCCAGGAGAGAGATGGCCGAGACACAGAGTAAGTGTCCGTGTAACTTTGTGATAATGGAACAGACTGTTTTCTGGAGGGTCAGTGCCCTTTACATTCCCGCCAGTGAGGCGTGGCATTTCCAGGAGCTCGGCCCCGACATTCTGCACCTGGGCCTGCATCCCAGCACTGTGTTCAGTAGCGGAGGGTGGGGCTGCTCTTTGATGGTAAATGACTTCTGGCAGCCTTTGGACTGGCCCTGGGGGGTGTCCTTTACAGAGTTTTATTGGCCTCTTATCTGCACAAAGTCTAATCTTGTTGCTTCTGCCTTCATTGCCCTGGCATCTATTGACTCCTGGTTGTCAATTTAAATTTATGAGACATAGGGGGCGCCTGGGTGGCACAGCGGTTAAGCGTCTGCCTTCGGCTCAGGGCGTGATCTCAGCGTTCTGGAATCGAGCCCCACATCAGGCTCTTCTGCTATGAGCCTGCTTCTTCCTCTCCCACTCCTCCTGCTTGTGTTCCCTCTCTAGCTGGCTGTCTCTATCTCTGTCAAATAAATAAAAAATCTTTGAAAAAAAATAAATTTATGAGACATAAAACGTATACTTGAGGGCACCTGGGTGGCTCAGTCGGTTTAATGTCTGCCTTCGGCTCAGGTCATGATCCCAGGGTCCTGGGATGGAGCCCCACAGTGGGCTGTCTGCTCTGCAGGGAGCCTGCTTCTCCCTCTCCCTCTGCTGGTCCCTCTGCATGTTCTCTCTCTCTGACAAATACATACATAAAATCTTTAAAAAAAAGTATGCTTGACTGTAGCCTCACCTGGGTGGGAAGTGGGGGGGAAGAGGAGGCCAAAGGGAATGTGAGGGACTCGGGCCTACGGGAGGCTTTGGCAGGAAATAGACGGGCTGGGACTGGGTCTTATCCAGCACTCTGTACTCAACTCCAAAGGGGAGGGTCACCCTTTTACCTTCTAGGTGATAACTTGAGGGAGTGTCTTATTGTAATTTCTACTTACTCATAGTTCATTTTCGGGCAGAGCTTCTCAACAGAGGTGTCTGAGGATGGCATGGGCGGCCTTCAGAGACACCAGCATAACAGACACCACCATATAAAGTCCTCAAAATGAGAAGGAAAAATCATTTGAGAAGATTCTGTTGAGCATTCTCAAACTTGACTGAGTATCAGAATCACCTGGCAACCTTGCTAAAACACAGAATGCTTGACCCTGCCCTCAGAGGGCCTAATTAAGCGGGTCTGGGGTAGGGCCAATAGGCTCCCAGGGGATGCCAATATTACACATATAGGGGCAATGATGGAGGGTATTCAAGCATCAAATGGAGGTTATCTTTAAGTCCTTGGCCACCTCCGGATTGGTATGCTCCTATAAGCTTTTGAGGACAATATTACTGAAATTTGGGTTTTCTCCTGAAGCTTTTTCTGACGCCAGCCTTCCCCATTCCAGTAAATGGCTGTTCACCCTGTTACTTAAGGAAGAAACCTTGGCATTGCCCTCAATTTCCCCGTCTTCCTCCCCCACTCCACACAGTCCATGAACCCTAGAGATCTCCCTGCCAAGCCATGTCTCAAACCTGCTTCTGTGTCTCCACTGTCACTACCTAGTCTGGGCATTCAGTGGATTGTTAATGGGAACCTATCTCCCCGTGCACTTCCCCTAACTGTGGTCATGTGCTTACAGCTCCCATCTTAATTGATTTCACTGGAAGAGTCTAATCACTAAGGGCAAGAGAAGGTAAGTGGGTCGTAGCCAAATCTTTCCCACCGTGAGTGAATAGCTTGGAACATCATGATTCCGGTACACAAAGGACAATAACTGTTATCGTCACCACCACCACCACCATCATCATCATCTATCTCTAGGGTCAGCACACTTTTCTGCCAAGGACCAGATGGTAAATATCTTAGGCTTTTCAGGCTGTATGGTCTCTGTCCTGCTACTGAACCCTGCTGTTGTAGCACAGAAGCAACCAGGAAACAAATGGGCCTGGCTGTGTTTCAATAAAACTTTATTTACAAAAACAAGTGGTGGGCAAGATATGGCCGGCCCACCAGCCTTAGTTGGCCAGCCCCTGTCCTGGAGTATCACTAAATCTCCTCTGGGGCCCCCTGCTTCCTGCCTTCACCCTTCTCCTATCCCTTCCCTACAAAGCAGACGGAATGATCTTTCACACTGTAAACTGCATTACATCACTCTCCTGCATAAAGCCACTAAATGACTTTTAGCCCTAGAATAAAATCCAACGCCCTCTGCGGCCCCTGCCTGCTTTTCCAGCCCCTTCTTGAGACAGTCTCCATCTCCTTCACTAGATTCCAGCTGCACTGGCTTTCTTTCCAGTTCCCTGGACACTCCAAGCTCTTTCCCACATGGATGGCTTTGCACGGCTTCTTCACTCTGCCTGGCTTGGTTTTTACTGCATTTTCTGTGTGACTAGTTATTCTTCACATCTTCTTTTTAGAGGGGTCTTCCATTCAGAAACTGCCCTCTTTCCCTTCCCCAGTAATGTCTAGATGAACAGCATGTTTGTTTCCCTATCACTTTCATCACTTAACTGATCGTGTGATGCCTGTCATGCACTCAGGCTTGAGCTCTCCAGGAGGGCAGGAACCACATCTGCTCCGATCACCACTGTGCACCCAGAACCTGGCATACAATGGGTACTTCCTATCACTGGATGATTGAGTGAGCGGGTATGTAAGGGATTCTTTTCTGGAAGCAAGAGGATACTTTTCATTCTAGGAAGTGTTCAGTGACAGCTGCTATGTGCTAAGTCTTATCCTGAGCCTGGCAAGAGAGCTAGGAGCTGCTGAAGATGTTGAAGATGGGTCTGTACCCAGGAAGACCGACTCCGTATGAATGCTGTAAACTGTGGGCAGTAGGAGTCCTGGGAAGGAAAAGTCAGGGAAGTATGGGCTATAGCATGACACTGGGGCCGGGGTCCTAGGAAACAGGTCTTTCCTTGACACGACACACCTACTGACATTGTAATGCGCCTTCCAAAGGCTGAGCATCCCTCCTGAATGGAATGTCCCAAAGTTCTTAGGGAGGTCGGAGGAGGTGTAAATGTTGCAAGTGTGAAGTCGCTACTGGCACACATAGCCACACTTCTATTTTTTTTTCAAGTATAACACAAAAATCAGATTTTTTTCAGTCAAGATAAAAAAAAAACCAACCCTCAAGGTTAAACCCTGAACATCATCACTGCCAGGTCACATCGTACACTTCCCTCTTGCTCCCGCCACAGGCCTGCTTTTCCTTGGATGCTTCTGGCCATGGGAACCTAAGACAGCTTCCCTGTGGAAGTGGCAATCGAACTTGCCCATGGAGGAGATGGGGGCAGGCATATCAACCAGGAAATAGAATGGCCTTTTTCATAAGAAATCCCCAGCTGGGGGATGATGAACTCTGGGACTCAAGGCCTGACTGGAAAGCAGTATAAACACTTTATACCACTTTCATGCACTGATCAGCATATTTGAATCTCCATCTCCCTTGAGATTTGAATCTCAGGTTCCCAGGAGATGAGCTTGAATACCTGGGCTGAGAAAAGGGGCCGAGGGCAGTGCCATATTGGAGAGCAATGCTCAAGGCCGAAGAGGAGAGAGAGGAACTCATCCAGGAGAATGAGGAGGGCATCTGGAGAAGCTGGTGCAGAACTAGCCTATTGTTTTAAGGAGAACTGCCCACAGTTTACAGCATTTGTTGGGTTAAATCCTACAGAGGTCAAGTAAGATAAGGATGGAAACAGGAGGGTATCGGTGATTTTGGGGACAGCAAAATCATCATTGGATAGGGGAGTTGGGGGAGAAAGCCAGGAGCATGGTGGCAGCTCAGGGGGCAGATACAGTGTCTCTGACTGTAATCCCCCTATTTCCTCTGATGTGTCCCTGCTTCCGCAAAGAGCCTTGGATGGGCCATGTGGGTTCTGGTTCCAGTCCTGCTTGTGCTCCTGGCTGTGATGGTGCTAAACCTCCAAAGTCTTTCCCAGTGTCTATGCTCCACTGTTTTGGGGAGGCTTGGAGTGAACGGAGTTGTGCAGATGAACAGCTTGTGGAACGGTGCAGAGCAAGGAAACTTTGCTGCCCACAGGAGGCCGTGAGCTGTCACTTCAGGCTGGTGAAGGGGCCATCTGGAATGAGCGGTCTAGCACCCAGGACTGATAGGGCAGGGGGTGGGATAGGAAAGGTACTCTGTTCCAACAAGCCCCAGAGTGATTTCAGGTGGCAAGGCAGTGGCAGGTGCCACCTATCCAGTGAAGCACCAGGTGTGCAAGAAGATACGCTCTCCAAGATGACCCGCACTGTGGGAGGTGAGACCCATCAGGAGTGTCTGAGTTAACTCACAGGTTGGAGAAGTGAGGAAGGAGACTGTGAGAACCAAGTGGGAGATCATAGTCGAGGGTTTGAGTTCTGTGGAGTGAGAAGGTGTGGAATCAGATGGAGCAGTGAGACGCAGCAGTAAGGAAGAGGGTGGAAGGAAGGTCAGACTTGCTCTGCTCATCCAGACCTTCGAGAGTGGTCCAACCGGGCCAGTCCCTTTTGCGGAGCCCAATGTATGAACATCTCAGCTTACAGAACAGATGGGTGAAGGGCTGGTCTGAAGCCAGGATATTACATGCCTCATATTACATTTTTATTTTCCATGATTTCTTTCCTAAGACCTGTTCAGTTCTAGCAAATGAAAACCCACCTGCTGTCTGGGAGCCTCAGCCATTCCTGACTAGTTGGTGCGCCTCCATAGAGTCCCTGGTCAGAGAAGATGCAGGCGCAGGAGATGGGACTCTAACAGCAAGCCATTTAGAAGAAACTTCCTGGATAAAGTCAGAGGCTAAAAATATATACAAGAGTAAAATCACGTTCTGTATTTAGTGACAACAACAACAACAACAATCCTTGCAGGACTTTTGTAGCAAAGGGAAATTTGATGGCAACTGGATGTCAGAGATCATTGCTATTATCTGCAGGGATATAACCTTTTCAAAGCCAACTGCCATTATGTATAACAATATTTAAATTACTGTGGGTAGATCTAGAAGTTACAGATATTGTCATTTCTCTTTGAATTAGTCTCTATTCTTTTATGAATAAAGATATATTAGCCTCATAACTTTGGGAGATACCTTATCTTAAGACAATGTTTATTCACAAGTACTGCTGCGTCAGTGGTGACAGCATATAAAAGGACTAATCATGGTAGTGGATGACTCACTCTCTCCCAAGATCTCTCCAACAGTGTGGTTCCTTATTGCACTAAGAAACCCTCTTTAATGCCCCACTCAAATGTTGCTTCCTCAACCAGGCTTGTTCTCTGCTTTCCCCATCACTGCCAGAATAAATCACAGCCCTCTTTGTTCTCTCTCCCCACATTCTGCCCTGTGTTAGAGAAAATTGCTTGCGTGATTGTTCTCTCAGTGAGACCAGAAGCTCCTTGAGGTCAGGAACTTTGTTTGTGTTCCCCAATGTTAACCTTTCTTGAACATATCAAATGTTCAGTACATATTTAATCAATGAATGAATGGTTGAAAGAATGAGCACTGGGTGTTATACGCATCTAACGAATCATTGAACACTACATCAAAAACTAAAGATGTACTATACGTTGGTTAAATGAGCTTAATGAAAGCAAAGCAAAGCAAAACAAAACAAAAAAACCAGCCAAAAAAAAAAAAAGACAGAACGAAGGTTGGGTTGTCTAGACATTGGCTCTTCCAACCCATGAGCTCACACAGGTAAGCACACAAGGCCCCAGGCGCGAATGTCCTAGGGAGGATCTCTTTGTTAAAAACCACTTTAAATTTGTCTCCTTTTTTTTTTTGCCTCTCACAGTCCATAGTCTCTCCTTTTTAATAGAGGAACCGCACAATTTACCATGCTGAATTGAATGAAGTCAGGATGCATGCAGTCAGAGAAACATTTCCCTTAGACTGTCAAGGAAGGGGGATCCTGGGTTTCACAAGCCCAGAAAGGGGAGGTCTTCTTTTGGTCTCTTTGAAAGATGCTTCTAGAAGCTTTGGCTTTGCTTATCTGGAGCCCTGGACCTCGCTGGAATAAGTCGGTGGCAAGTTCACTGGTTCTGGGATGACCCCTGGGTTTGCCACACAGACACTGGGGAGGACCACGCCCACCTGGACAACACGGGTGCACAGGAGGCGCACTAGTAAGGGTACAAGCAGGACCAGCCAGGCATGGAGGCCTTTACACCCTGCGAGACTTCTGCTCCTGAGAAGGAAGGGGAAGCATGGAGACCCCTCTAGTCTCCACCCTCTTTGGGGCATCTTCCCACCCACGGAGGAGCCCCTGGACTCACGTAGTTGTGTGGACAGCAGGCCAGTTGACATCCAAAGTGGGAAGAGGCACATGCCATACAGAACTCCAGGAGGCAGAAGTCGAGCAGCACGCCACAAGTAGCCATGCCAGGGGTCTGCGACCAGAGTGAGCGGGACGTCAGGAGTGCTGGTCCAGGCATCCGAGGTCTGGCTCCAAGTGGGGCTCTGCAGTGGACTGTCCCTATGACTTTGAGGAAGTCCTCTAACCTTGTCTCACCAGGTTTTTGTGAGGGTCAGGTATGTTTGTAAAAGAATTGTTACTTTTTTAATGACTTTTTTAAAAAAGATTTTATTTTATTTATTCGACAGAGATAGAGACAGCCAGCGAGAGAGGGAACACAAGCAGGGGGAGTGGGAGAGGAAGAAGCAGGCTCATAGCAGAAGAGCCTGATGTGGGGCTCGATCCCATAACGCCGGGATCACGCCCTGAGCCGAAGGCAGACGCTTAACTGCTGTGCCACCCAGGCGCCCCTTTTTAATGACTTTTTAAAAAAAATAATATTTTTTTATTATGTCATGTTAGTCACCATACAGCGAATTGTTACTTTAACACTTGCTACGGGTACGCCTCCAAGGGGAAGGGTAGTCATCCTTTAGGAAAACATCTTGATCATGTGACTGGGAATGAGAGGATGGGCTGCCGGGCAGATGGAGGGACCGAGTCTACAAGGACTTGTCTGTAGCTCCACTCACTTGTCAGTCCCAGAGTTGCAAGTCTCGTGTGGCTGTTGGGCATTTGGGAGGTGGCTAGTCCCAAAGTGAGATGTGCATGACGCACACCAGATTTCAAAGACCGAGTAGCCCAAATTATCAAATTGATAATTTTTTTTACATGGATTACATGTTGAAATGAGATTTTGGATATATTGGGTTAAATAAAATACATTATTAAAATCAATTTCACTTGTTTCTTTTTCTTCTTTTTTTTAAGGTGGTGACTAGAAAATTTAAAATCAGACATGCAACTCACATTATATTTCTATTGGTCAGCACAGGTCGGTACATTATGGTCCATGGGCCAAATCCTGGCTGCTGCCTATTTTTGTAAATAACGCTTTATCAGAACACAGCCATGCTCATAGCTTATGTATTTTCGATGGCTGCTTTCCCACTACAAGATAGGCTGAGTAGTTGCAACAGAAACCAGAGGGACTGCAAAGCCTTAAATATTTATTTTCTGGCCATTTACAGAAAACCTTTGCTGACCCCTTATCCATAGTCATGGGCAGGAAGGCGAGAATGTGAGCAGGGGTGCAGCTGGAGGCACAGGTGTGTTATAATTGCATTTAATTCTGCCAATAACGTCAGAAGGTAGGTATTGTTTTATCAAGGTAGAAACTAAGACTAAGAAAAGTCACATGCTTAAAGTAACACAGCAGTAAAGCTGTAGGTCAGGGACTTTACACACTGTTCTGATTCTTTCCTACAGTGCTGGGTGAAGAAGCTTGGTTTTGGGCCCTCTAACAATTTTGCAAACCTAGCTAAATCAGAACTCAGAGGAGCATTGGTTCAGAGGGGTACTCACCACACCCCAATAGATAAGAATTGGCATGAGTGGGGGCAAGACTCATATCCATGATGAAGAGTATGATTCCAACCACAGAACAGATTGCACTGACGATGTTCAAGCCCAAGCTGCCATTCAGCTGAAGAAGACACAGAGGGTCAGGGTGGGAGAGGGAAATTACTGTAGCTGAGATGAACAGAGATTCAACAAGTGCTTCTTAATGTGTATTCCCTAGAACCTTTGTTCTGTAGCAAGGAAAGAGATGTTCTGTGCAAAAAAGTGTGCGGGTAAATCAACTTTGAGAAAAAGCTGGGCTGAACAAAGTTAAATAGGTCTTTGCTATAGGACTTGTCAGAGCCTTTCACGAGGATTATGGATCTTCCAGAGAGAAGACTACTAAACAGAGGTTTTCCCAAGTTTACCTGCTCATCTTCACAGAGTATCTTATGGGACAAGTGTCCCTAGGACAAATCTTCGGGAAACAATCAACCTGCTTATCCCATATGAGATAAGTAGGAAGTGCTGCCCCTGTGTCTTGGGATATGACAAGCTCTGATCCTCCATGATTCTGGGCCATGTGCAGAAAGACATGTGCAGAATTTTGAGCTTCCCTTTGGAGATTTTCCAACAGATCTCATGTGGTATAGGGACCTGGCCATCCTGAGGCTCTTCACCTTAGACAACATGCTTGTGAGAGAAACAAGGGTACTTTCTTCGTCTATTGCTACGGGATCTTGTTCATGTGATTGGCAGAGCTCACCTGGTGGGATTCCTTAGGGAAGCAGGTGGCTTCCCTGCAGAACTGGCTGGAGGCCTGCTCTGTGTGCCACAGGCACTATCAATAACTGCTCTGCTGCAGTGGAGCCTAGGCCCCCAGGAGCTTTGTGTCTCCTCCTGTAGGCACCTCTTAGGGACACTGTTCTGTCTCTGCCTTAATTCAGGTGGCTGCATTGCCCTTCCCTCCCCAGAATTCTCTGGACTCCTTCCTACCATGACTCTGGCCAGGTTCATGTGGTCCTGCATGTGAGTAAGAGTGAGCATGTGTGTCAGTGCCTTGTGTCTGGTTAGATGTAAGTGCAAGGATGAGGGAGGGATTGTGTGTTAACCTTCTTTTCCCCAGAGTGTGTCTCTTATAGGTCTCTGCTGGGAGAACCTGTGTCAGGAGGTGACTCACCAGGCAAGAAGATTTTGGCTGATTTTCTGCTGACACTGAGAGGGATCCTGAAACGATGAACTGGCACAGAAGAGAGGGGATTTAGAAAGAGGCCCCCGGTTAGGGTCCCATCTTCCAGCTTCCAAGATTCTGGTCACACACATTCTCTCATACACACTAGGTTCCTGTGCTGGGGCCTCCAAGTCAACATGGGAGAAAGGAAGGAAGGAAGGGAGGGAGGAAGGAAGGAAGGGGGGTGGAAGGGAGGAAGGAAGGAAGGGAGGAAGGAAGGGAGGGAGGAAGGAAGGGAGGTTGGAAGGGAGGGAGGAAGGAAGGAAGGAAGGAAAGAAGGAAGGAAGGAAGGGAGGAAGGGAGGAAGGAAGGGAGGAAGGGAGGAAGGAAGGGAGGTTGGAAGGGAGGGAGGAAGGAAGGAAGGAAGGAAGGAAGGGAGGAAGGAAGGGAGGAAGGGAGGAAGGGAGGGAGGGTGGAGGGAGGGTGGAAGGGAGGGAAAGAAAAGAGGAAGGAAAGGGGAGGTAGAAGCAGACTGCCCGCTGAGCAGGGAGCCCAGTGTGGGGCTCGATCCCAGGATGCTGAGATCATGACCTGAGCTGAAGGCAGACGCTTAACCGACTGAGCCACCCAGGCACCCCCAGACTCTATGTTCTTAATCCTTACCCCACACACCCTCCCACTCAGGGTAGATGCATGTGCCATGGGGAGGAAATGGTTTATAGTGAAAAGTTACTCTAGCTTCTCATGCCTTTAAAGGGAATGGTATTTTTTCCTATATATGGAAAAATAAATCTCATTCTTACACCCTTCAGTTTATAGAGATGGGGAGGGAAGGGAAAAATGGGCTGGCCTTATGAGGTCCCTTTGGGTCCTTTTAAGGTGCCAAAGGAGATGGGCCTTTGTTTTGGAAGAGGACATTAATGATCTTTAGGAAATACATAGTCCTGGAGTCAAAAAGGCAACCAAGAACCCAGTATATTCACTGGGTGTCCAATCTTCTAGGCTACTGACGAATTCTGATCCAGTTTTTAAAATTTTTCTTTTTTGGAGCAGACACATAAAAAGTTTGTACAATAAGGGGCACCTGGGTGGCGCAGTGGTTGGGCGTCTGCCTTCGGCTCAGGGCGTGATCCTGGCGTTGTGGGATTGAGCCCCACATCAGGCTCCTCCGCTGTGAGCCTGCTTCTTCCTCTCCCACTCCCCCNCGAATTCTGATCCAGTTTTTAAAATTTTTCTTTTTTGGAGCAGACACATAAAAAGTTTGTACAATAAACCCTGGCACGTGCTCCACCCCATACCCAGATTCATCATGTCTCATTTGGCAGAAAAATCTAATCACCCTCCTTCTATCATTCATAGAAAACATTAGACTATACATACTCACTTTGCTCTGCCAGCGACNGTTTTACAATAAACCCTGCCACGTGCTCCACCCCATACCCAGATTCATCATGTCTCATTTGGCAGAAATATCTAATCACCCTCCTTCTATCATTCATAGAAAACATTAGACTATACATACTCACTTTGCTCTGCCAGCGACTAAGGCTCTCTTGCTCCTGTTCCCAATTCTTTGCTGTAGGTAACCTGATTTCCTGAAAGAATGAACAAACTAGGCTCGGTTGGCTGATATGTTCAGAAAGATCCAAAGTCCTTTTCACTTTTCTCCTAGGTGCAGGCCAGGTCACCAAATGCTTAGAGCTCAGTTTCCCCACCTATATTTGCTTCCCGTTTTGGCCAAGGAGCCAATTAAATGCAACTCAACTGGGCAAGTGTTTAATGGTATCTATGTGGAGAAGAAAGGGTTGTGCCTGATGCTCTGGGAGACACGGAATGAACCAGGCACTCCGGGGTGATGTAGATGGCTGTAACACAAGACAGGATGATATAAATGCTACAGTTAGAGAAACAAGGGGCCCCAAAGAAGAAGAGAAACTGATTTACTGAGTTTGAAGAAAACAGGGAAGACTTTGAACAGAAGGTGGAATTTTGAAATCAAAAAACTGCAGGAGAAAAAGAGAGTCAGAGCATGTGAAATGAGTGTTGCAATTAACTTGTCTATTTTTATCTATGCCAGAGCCTATAGAAAATCAGAAAGCACCTGCGATGTATCCAGGTGTATATCATGTGAATTGCACAGGCAAAATGAAAAAGAACTGCTGCGCAAGGCAATGAGTATCTTGATGGACTAGCCCATCACATTCACCTTTGTATTCCTACTGGCATATAATAGGCATTCAACGAGGCTTTTTGAATGAACAAATGAAGTCCGTGAGATGGCTAGAACTCTGTAAAATAGTCAACAGAAAGGACATTATTGCAGGCAGAGGGTTTGGAGGGCAAAGGATGGAGGAGAGAGGTGGAGGACATATTTTGGGTATGGCTGAGAGTGGCAGAGCATTTTGTGGGAGAAGGGCTTTGAAAGTTATAAGGATGAATAGCCAATCTGCATGTCTTTACCCATTTTTCTATCAGATTTCTGGACCTTTGTCTTTCAATTTTCATGAGTCCTTTATATATTAGGGATATTAGTGAAAACACTAATGCGAAAAGATATGTGCACTTTAATGTTTACTGTAGCATTATTTTACAATAGCCCAACTATGGATGCAGCCCAGTTGTCCATCCACAGATGGATGGATGAAGATGTGGTATATATATGCAACAGAATATTACTCATAAAAAGGAATGAAATCTTGCCATTTGCAACAACGTGGATAGGATCTAGGGGTATAATACTAAGTGAAATAAGTCAGTCGGAGAAAGACAAATACCATATGATTTCACTCACATGTGCAATTTAAGAAACAAAACAAAGGAACAAATATAAATACAGAGAACTAGTGGTTGCCAGAAGGGAAGCAGCTCCGGGGTGGGGGGGGGTGAAACAGGTGAAGGGGATTAAGAGTATACTCATTATCATGAGCACTAAGTAATGTATAGAATTGTTGAATCACTATATTGTATACCTGAAACTAGTATAGAATTATATTAAGTATATTTATATTAAGTATACTGGAATTAAAAAATAAAAAGATGAAAGATTCAGTCTCCTTACACTGATCCTACCCGTTCTGGGTATGCTGATGGCTTATGTGTGTCTTTGTTCGTACTTTTGTGCCTTGTTGTACCATATGGGGTCTCAAAAGAAAACAAAAGGCAGTCTTAAAGCGTTTAATTGTATATTAATGAAGGGACTATTTACAGAAGTGCGGGCAGAGTTATGGGAGCCAAAGAGGATGTTGACACAATTGGGAAGCTGTTACGTCCCCTAAAGCCTTAAGGGGCCAGAGGCGGGGTCTGTGTAACTGTAGCAGCAAGAGCTATAGCCAAGGGTGTGAGCTGCCTAATTTGTCACAGCTACTGCCAAAACAGAGCAGAAAAGGGGAGGGTGAACTCTGATTTCCACTTCCTCTGGACTTCCAATTTCATTGGCTGAACATCACCAGAAGACAAGAACAAGGGTGTAAAGACGATGCAGTCCACACAGGTCAGTCTCCCAGGGTGCAGAGCCAGGGAGAGGGCTGTGCTGGCTATCTCTCACCTGCCTCTCCAGATCTCCTCTTCATCCTTCTCTATTCTGTTGTGTCCCTGGTGACTAGTCTTCCTATGGATTTCATCAACAGGTACCCTTGCTCTCTGGCTTCTGATTGGTCTTAAATCATAGGACGTCCTGTTAGGAAATTGGAGGGGAGAAAAGGCAAATGATTTATTCTCTCAGTTTCCTCCCTGTGCTTTAGCCAAGGGCTGGTGGGCCCCTTGACCGTGGGTCACAACTGTCCAAGTGGCCCTCTCCACATGACTCTCTTCTCTTTGGTCTGGGGAATCACTCTTTTCACTTGTGTATTCAGGTTTCCAGGATTAGGATTTGCTCCTGATCTTAACAACTTTGGGATATTATCCTATCACTTGTGGTTTCTCTAATACCCTACCCACATTTGTAGAAAGTCCCTGTATTAAATATCCTCAAATTATTCCACTTGAATGTTCTAGCTCATCTTACCATTGACCTAATTGCTCTAAGGGCAGAAAATGGATGTGGATGGGCAAGTGGAGGCTTGTCTCCCTCTTTGGTCTCCCCCAACCCCAAAATGGAGGCAAGCATGATACCTATGACTTTACTTTTGAACTTGGAGTTCTACTCATGCAAATTAACACAAGGATCCCAGTAAATACAGGATGACCTGTCCTCTCTTGGAGAAGGCCTGGCTCATGGAAAGCTCAGAGCAATTATGTGAATATGAATTTTTTACAAAATTTAATGGATATGTTTTTTTTCCATTTTCTCTTTGGATAAAAATAAAAAAAATATGTTTTTCCATAGTTTGAGCACATTCTTTTACCTCCAGAGAAAACCTTATGGATTGAGAGCTGGGAGTGGGGAATCCAGGAGGATGCTAGGATGCCAGTAGGGACTTCAGTCTTTTGATTCAAAAGCATCATATCTGCAGGACCTGTGTATTTTCCAAGAAAAGACCATTGAAGAGAGCCAAAAGTGTGCAGAAGTTAATCAGTTAGGTTTATAGATTTCTAGAATTCTCAAGTTTAAAGAAAGGATTCCATTCTTTGCCCCTAAAGAAATGTAAGAGTTTCAAATGCTGAAGCAATGCCGCTGTAAAAGGTGCCTGTTCTTCAAGATTATGCTAGATTTATGAAGGGTGAAGAAGGAAACATCTCCTTTAGAAGGTTTCCTTTGAAGGGATTGATGGACCCTCCTTGCAGGCCATTGCAGAGTTCAGTTTGTAAAGTTTCTCAAGACGCTGGAGCTCCATTTCTATTGGTTTCAAGAAACTATTTAGCCCTTCTATGCAAAAGAGGGTAGAGGATTTCAAAAACCCCTAAGACCAAAATGGAAAAAAAATATTTAAGAAAATCTCTCCATGCTGGGATAAAATTAAAATACAGACTTTGTAGTCACTGTTTACAAAGAGAGCCAAATAGCGAACTACACTCCATAATTTGTACACATATGCTAAATAGGTTAGAAAAATTGTTGTCAAATAACTGAATCATAATGATTTTCCAGTTAGAAAAGAAACTTCCCAAGTGAAAAACTGAATAGTAAAGCTGTGGTTTGAAAGTAAAGATTACACTTGGAAATTATAAAATAAAATAATAGCTAGGGGCGCCTGGGTGGCTCAGTTGGCGAAGGGTCTGACTCTTGGTTTTACTCTAGGTTGTGATCTCAGGGTGCCGGGATCCAGCTCTGTGTTGGGCTCCATGCTTCACGAGTCTGCTTAAGTCTGCTTAAGACTCTTTAACCCTCACCCTCTACCCCTACCCACCCCATGCGTGAGTGCTCTCTCTCTCTCAAATAAATAAATAGTTTTTAATTTAAAAGAAGATTTTATTTATTTATTTGTCAGAGAGAGAGAGAGAGAGAGAATACACAAGCAGGGGGAGGGGCAGACAGAGGGAGAAGCAGGCTCCCCGCTGAGCAGGAGCCCGATGCGGTACTTGATCCCAGGACCCCGGGATCACGACCTGAACTGAAGGCAGATGTTTAACGGACTGAGCCACCCAAATAAATATTTTTTAAAATGTGTAAATACTGTATGGAATAGAAGTTTGAATAGGATTCTATTTTTAAAAGCATAAACGCTTCTTTGCCTAACTTTTTTTTTTTTAATGAGAGAAAGAGACAATTCAATATGTGATGGCTTCAGGTTCTCTCCTAGTTATAAAAAACAAACATTTGCAAATTGACAACACACTAATACTTTGTACTCATAAAAATAATTTTAAAAAAAGAAGACAAACACATACAAGTGACTGTAGTATATTCTTTATTTTTTTTTTTTTTAGTTATCGAGTATAGTTTTATTGCATGAAATTCAATCTCAAACATTGGGACATAGAGCTAAGTCAGTTGTTCATGTCCTAGAACACAAGGATGGGCATTGTCTCGCCCTGTTAATTCCCAACGATGCGCTTACAGTGGTCTCCTTCCTGTAGATCAGCTCCTTCTTTGTACATGTGTATAAGAAGTGTCAACTATTAAATACTCAGTGGTTTCTGGGGACTCCAGATGTTCCTGTGGCTTCTAATACTTTCGTCTATGTTGAATTCTTCATAAGCAAACATTACTGGAATGATTCACTCACAGCCGGGAAACACAATGTTTATATTATGGGGAGGGAAATTACCGCATCACCAAGGTGGTGAACAACACTTCTTTGAAAGTCAAGGACTGCTCACCAGTACTGTGTATTAAGAACATTAGTTAAGGGCTCCTGGGTGGCACAGTGGTTGGGTGTCTGCCTTTGGCTCAGGGCGTGATCCTGGCGTTATGGGATCGAGCCCCACATCAGGCTCCTCTNGGGGCTCCTGGGTGGCACAGTGGTTGGGTGTCTGCCTTTGGTTCAGGGCGTGATCCTGGCGTTATGGGATCGAGCCCCACATCAGGCTTCTCTGCTATGAGCCTGCTTCTTCCTCTCCCACTCCCCCTGCTTGTGTTCCCTCTCTCGCTGGCTGTCTCTATCTCTGTCAAATGAATAAATAAAATCTTTAAAAAAAAATAAGATAGGAGAAAGAAGGATAAACTGTTAATCTACCCAGGTAGATCAGGTCAAGGTCGATATCATGGTGCTGACGTAGAGTGAATGAGGAATAGTTTCATCAGCAGGCAGGGCAAACACGGTGTTGATTCCCTGTGTTATGACATGGGATGGGGAAATGTATGCACTATGAGAGATCCCACCACACGCTGAGACAAATGTTCACATGATCTCGGGTGCCATTGCTTTCAAAAGCAATGGGGTATCAAGGACAGATTGGAAGAAGAAATGGTTATAAAAGGGGTTTTGTAGAAGTTTCAGTGGAGAATTTCTGTAGATAGCATCAGAGTGCAATTGAAAACCAACAGGGAAAACCAAGTACATAACTTCAATGTGGGATGTTTACCAGAGAGACTTTTTATCATGTGTCATAAAATATTAAAATATGCATGTAGGATGACATATTAGTCAGGTTTCTCCAGAAAAGCAGAGTATATGTCTATATTTCTTTATATTTCAGACATATGTATGAAGAGATTGATTATAAGGTATTGGTTCACGTGACCATGGAGGCCAAGAAGTCCCTCATCTGCTCTCTGCAAATTGGAGCCCCAGGGAAGCTGGAGGTGTAGTTTGAAGGCCTCAGAGTCAGAGGCTAAGGGTGTAGACATCAGTCTGAGACTGAAGGCCTGAGGACTAGGAGTGCCAGGGGCAGAAGTCCGATGTCCCAGCTCAGTCAGTCAGGAAGAGAGCAGATTCAGCCTTCCGGTGCCTTCTCCTGCTATTCAAGCCCTCAGTGGCTTGGATGATGCCCACCCATACTGGGGAGGGTCGTCTGCTTCCCGCAGTTCACCAACTTGAATGCCCTTCTCATTCAGAAACACCCCTGCAAAACACCCAGCAAGGATGCTTAACCAGGTAAACATCATTTGGCCTCCCGTGGCCCACTCAAGTGAACACATAAAATTCATCACCACAGATGGCAGTAATATGAACCAATTTGAGAACAACCTTTGTTATTTTTTAAAAATAATTAAAATTAAATTAGCTCCCTGTACTTCATGTGTTTTTTCCAATTCGATGATTCATTTTATGTTACAAATGTCTTAGATCTCTTCTGTGACATGTTTGCATGAGACAGTTAGAAATGTAGGCTGATACAGGTGTGTCCTACTGGTGACTTAAACGCCACAGGTGGCCTGGCCTTTTCTTCTATAATTTCACGTGGTTAGTCACTCTTTGTGAAGTCCCAAGTAAAACAAAGTATATGGCAGCTCCATTCCTGGGAACTTTGACATAGGATAAAGCCTGAAAGTTATTAAGTTCTGGGGTTAGGTAATTATAAATAAGTTTATCTTCTTCATGAATGTCTGGTGGGACATTCAAAAGCCATGAGAGACAATTCATCATTGTCTGGGACTGTCCTGAACATGACAGAAAATCTGGCATTCTTGGATATCTTTTCTAAATGCTTTTATTGACTTGTCACCTCCTTCACTCATGTGACAAAAAATGACATGCTCAAAATTTTGCAGAAATCCCACTATGGGATGGTACTTCCTTTGCCAAAGATGGCTACGGTATGCCTTTTTCAGGATGAGGGAAGCACGCCCACGGGCAGGAACTAACATTATGACATGCAGCAAAACACTTCTGAAAGTCTATCCTAGGTTTGGACTACCCTTTACTGTTAATAGTAATCGAGGCACACACTTTATAGGAAGATGCTAAAGGAAGTTTATAAAACTGCAGAAACTCACGAATGCTTTCAACAGTGCACACCATCTAGGATCAGTGCTGGCAGTAAAGCATGCAAATGGAGTTTAAAAAAAATAACCAGTCAGAGTGTGAGCAGAACGTGAGCTAAAATGAGGCTCTGCCCTCACCCTTACTAACTTGAGATAGGTGGCAAACACTACACTTAAATTCTTCCACATGAAGTGTTAATGAGCAGGCCTGGTGGCTGCTGATTCGGAGGTCACCAACGTATTCCAAATTTTTTAGGAATACCTATTTATGTGAGGGGAGAACTCACCAAAGGGCAGAGAATCGTGACCATGCAAGGTGGTGTGAAGCTGCTATAGGAAGGCCAGGCAGTGGGGCCCGGAAAGGGCACTCAGATTCATACATTAGAATCCATGAGGATTTCTTATAGTGAGCGGAGGCCACTGGATGGGACTCCCATTTTAGTGTTTCAGTTCTGGTTATTAAGACATCCTCATTTATACTCTTAAGTCTCTGAATTGATGATTTTAAACCTTCAATTTCACATCTGAGTCCAAGTTTGCCCTCTGCCCTAAGGAAGATGGGCCAGTCTTTTGGCTCCGATGGCTCGTAGGATGGTTGGTGGGAAGGCTGAGGACCACCCTTTTCCCCATCTCATTTTTCTTTTTGTAGTGGGCACCCAGGATATACTGAACCATGACTGCTCATGGAGAGGTGACCGTCTTTCCTATTTGTTAACATGCATTACTTCCTATGCATATAATCCCACGTCAGGATATGGTCCTCTTTCTGGAGGTTCTATCTTCAATCTAGGTGGATACATGAAGGCTTCTACTGTCTACAATAACAAGGCATTCAGTTCTGAGCAGCTCTTTTAGGGGGAGGTGGCCTCTCTTGCAGCTTGTCTTCACCTTCCTGATGACGTCAGCGGCAGCATTTTATGGAAGGGCTTTGATAGGTATTGTTCTCCATGCCTCAGCAACTGTCGGGAGATCTGGGGCTTCTGGTCTCCTCTCTCTCCAGGGTCTCCATGCTGGGGGGCCTGCCAGCACGCGGTGGAGTCCTTCTTTCTGCCTTTGCCTTTGAACTCCGGGGCTGGTCCATGGCCCTCCGCTTGCTTATGTAGGTACGCCTTTCCTTAACATGGCTGACTCTGGCTCCAGGCGTTCTGGAACAGCTCAGCCAATCCCATCCAGGTCTCAAAGACTCTCAGCAGGGAATGGGATTCTTCCTGTGGACACCCACAAACCTTACAGCTGCCTCTCTGCTCCCTCAGCTTCAGAGAGTAGAGCCCTGCAAATGCCACACTCCTACTGTGGGATGCCTAGGTGAGGGTTTTCCTAACCCTAACACCCTTTAGGGAGTGGGGGCAATATAGTGCTCGCTACGGTGGAAAGGCACCTGTGCTGGTTTTCTAGGCTAGTGTAACAAAGTACCACAAAGCCCGTGGCTTAGAACAACAGAAATTTATTGTCTCCCTCTTCTGGAGGCCAGACAACCAAAAACAGGGCGTTGACAGGGTCGTGCTCCCTCTGAAACCTTTAGGAAAGGATCCGTCCTTGCCTCTTCCTCCCTTCTGGTGATTTCCATCCATCTGGCGTTTCTGGGTTTGTAGATGCAGCATCACTCCAATCCTCTTATCTTCTCATGATGTTTCCCCGAGTCTTCACATTGTCCTCCCGGTGTGTATGCGTGCCTCTGTGTCCAAATTTCCCCCTTCCCTAAGGACACCAGTCATTAGAATAGGGCCCACCCTGATGGTCTCATTTTAACTTGATTACCTCTACAAAGACCCCATTTCTGAATAAGGTCATATTCCGAAGTACTGGGGACTGGGACTCCAACCTATCTTTTTGGGGGGCACAACGTGGCCCACAACAGCACGCCCCAGCAAGCTCTCCAGTGGTTTTTTGGACTTAGAATGTTGAGCACATCTTCTGCTTTCACAGGAGGACTCTTGTCACTAATTCTTGGGAAATAAAAATTCCATCCAGCCTCCTGTATCGTTGTGCTACAGATATAATAATAAGAGCTAATAAATGACAAATAATAATAATGTATTGAGGGAGTAGCATGAACTAGGAGCTCTCTAAGTCCTTTAATGATGTATTATCATTTAGTATTTGCATCTACTCTGTGGGCTAGGAACTATTATTTCTGCTTTACAGGTGAGGAAATCAAAGCACAGTGAAATCACGAGTCTTGCAGTTGCTGCATTGACATCATGCCTGCCTCCGAAGTCAGAGTGTTTCCTTCTCTCGGATGAAGAAGTCCTTTCACTCAGGCTGATCTCCTCCAACCGGAGATAAAGTGGGCATTCAACTTTACTTTCCCATGTCCCCTGGATGGGCTGTATTCGTCTATGTTAACTCAGATTGTTTTTAAAAAGGGTAAAATCAACTTTCAAATCGCATCCTTTATTGAAGTAGGGAGAAGGTATACCAGAAAAGACTTCACTAGCGGGCCTTTTCCATGAGGCCTCTTGAAAAAAATTACAGTTCTTCACTAATTCAGTTTACGTTTTGTTCATGACTGGAGCCGCTCTGGTTCTTTGACTGGAGACTCTGGATTCCGACAGTGAAGGACCTGTGGTGAATGGGTGAGAGCAGACTGGTCACCATCGTATCAGAAAATAAGAGCCTCGCCCTGAGCCACTGAGTCAAAACAAGACAAAACAACAGCGACCACAAACAAACAAACATGTAAACCTGGAATGTGACCAGGTGAAACCACCCACCCTGTCCTGGGGCAGAGGTAGAGAGAGGTGCAAGAGACCTCTGGCCCATTGGGCGTTTCGATGAATTACAACCACCGCATCAAACTAAAATATTCGTCTTCAGGAAATGACTTTGACCTTCAGCTGGCCTGTGGTGAGTGCTAAGTTTCTTCTTGGGTCCCTCTACGTCATATTCTAGGTCAGAAGGAGAACTAGCCGAACAACCCACGGAGGGGACAACTGTCTGGCTTAGACTGCCGGAATTGGGGGAGTCCCTGCAGAAGGCATTCTAATGGGAACAGCCTATGTGAGGAGATGAAGAGAGGTGAACGGAGTAGGCATCGCTAGGTACCGTTAGGTTACTACTGACCTTCTGACCATCCGTCAGAAGGAGGGTCATCTGCTTTCAGACATGGTTGACTGAGGGTAATTGAAACCTTGGAAAACAAAACAAAAAAATAAAATAAGGGGGGAACTACTGTATATAGCCATAAAGTTTGACCAAGAAACCCTGTTGCTAGAAACCCTTTAGTAGCACCCTGGTACCTACAGGCTAACTTCCAAATTCTTTAGTAGGGTGGTTGAGCTCTATTAGGATCTGGCCTCAGTTTGCCTCTCCAGCTTCATTTTCCTTCACTTTCCTCTAAATACTATCCTACAGGAATTCTGCAAACCTGTCCTGCTGGCTCCAGGCAGAGTTTTAGGCTGACTTACCCATATGCAGGTTTTGTGGGGGGATTTAATGGGCTATTTTGGAAGAACGTAGACAAACCATATAGGTAAGGAGATAAGATTGTCATCACAATCAATCTCCTTCCATCACTAGTGATTGTTTCTATCCTTTATTCTATTCATGTAGTGTGTTATATTGATGGATTTTCTCCAATTAAAAAGCGGCGTTAAAATACACATAGTATTGATCATTTTAACAATTTTTAAATGCCCAGTTCAGTGGTATTAAATACACATATGATGTTGTGTGACCATCACCACCACATCCATCTTCACAGTTCTTTACATCTTGTAAAACTGAAACTCTAGACCCGTTAAACAGTGACTCCCTACTCCCACATCTCCAGCCCCTGGGAACCCTCATTCTCTTTTCTGTCTCTAGGATTTTGACCCCTCTAACTTTCTCATATGGAATGGAATCACACAGTGTTTGCCTTTTTGTGATGGCTTTATTTCATTTAGCATGATGTCCTCAAGGTTTATCTATACTGTTGCATATGTCAGATTTTTCTTCCTTTTAAGTCTAATATTCTATTGTATGGCTATAGCACATTTTGCTTAGCCATTCATCTATTGATGGACACTTGGGTTGCCACATTTTAGCTATTGTGAATAAAGCCACTATAAACATGGGTGTACAAATACCTCTTTGAGACCCTGCTTTCAATTCTTCAGTCCTTTTGAGGAACAACCATATTGTTTTCCATAGCAGCTGTACCATTTTACATTCTCACCAAGAGTGCACAAGTGTTCTAATTTTTCCACATTCTAGCCAATACTTGCTATTTTCTAGTTTTTTATTTTTTGATAGTAGCCATCTTAATGAGTATAAGATGGTATCTCATTGTGGTTCTGAGTTGCATTTCCCTGATAATCAGTGGTGTTGAACATTTTTGCTTACTGGTTATTTGTATACTTTATTTGGAGAAGTGTCTATTCATAAAGTCCTTTGCCCATTTTTGAATTGTTAATTTCCGTTGTTCTCTCTATATGCTGGGTATTAACCCCTTATCAGATACATGTTTTACAAATATTTATCTGATTCCATGTGTTGCCTTTTTACTCTGTGGGTATTGTCTTTTGAAGCACAAAATTTTTAATTTTCCTGAAGTCCAATCTGTCTGTTTTTACTTTCGTTGCCTGTGCTTTTGGTATCACATCCAAAAAATCATTGCCAAATCCAATGTCATGGAGTTTTGACCCATGTTCTTCTAAGAGATTTATTATTTTAGGTCTTACATTTGAGCCTTTGATCAAGTTTTTGTTAATTTTTGAATATGGTATGAGGTAGGGATCCAAATTCATTCTCTTGCATGTGGAGATCCAGTTTTCCCAGTACTATCTGTTGAAAAGTCTGTGCTTATACTGTTTTGATTATTGTAGCTTTGTAGAGCAAGACTAACATTTGGAATCTGAAAATGTTAGTCTTCCAGCTTTGTTCCTCTTTTTCAAGGTTGTTTTGGCTATTTGAGATCACTTGAGATTCCATATGAATTTTAGGATAGGTTTTTCTATTTCTGCATAAAAGGCATTGAGATTTTGATAGGGATTGCATTGAATCTGTAGATTGCTTTGAGTAGTATTGACATCTTAACAACATTAATTCTTCCCATCATAAATGTGGGATACGTTTCCATTTACTTATGTCTTTTTAAACTTTTCTCAGTAGTGTTTTTTAGTTTTCATTGTATAAGTCTTTCACCTACTTGGTTAAGTTAATTCCCAAGTATTTTATTATTTTTGATGCTATTGTAAATGGAATTGCTTTTGTAATTTCCTCTAAAGATTTATTCAGGATATATTTCTGGACTCTTGATTCTACTGCGCTGATTTTGTATCTATCCTTATGCCAGTACTACAATGTCTTGATTATTATAACTTTGTAGTAACTTTTAAAATTGGGAAGCATGAGTATTCCAACTTTGTTTTCTTTTTCTTTCTCTCTCTCTCTCTTTTTTTTTTTGTAGAACAGTTTTAGGTTTGCAACAAAATTGAGAAGAAGGTACAGAGAATTCCCATATATCCCTTGTCCCCACACATTGTTGATGTGAATCACCAGAAAGGTACATTTTTTTTTTTTACCAAGGATTAATCAGCATTGACATATCATAATCACCCAAAGTTCATAGTTCACCTTAGGGTTAACTCTTGGTGTTGTATATTCTATGGGTTTGGACAAATGTATAATGATATATATCCATCATTATAATATAGAGAGTATTTTCACTGCATTAAAAATCTCTGTGCTCTGTCTGTTTATGTCCCCTGCCCCTTGGCAACCAGTGATCTTTTTACTCCATAAAAAGTAAACATATCCATAGTTTTGCCTTTTCCAGATGTTGTATGGTTGGAATGATACAGTATGTATACTTTTCAAATTGGCTTCTTCCACTTAGCAATATGCATGTCTTTCATGGCTTGATAACTGATTTATTGTTAGCACTGAATAGTATTTCATTGTCTGGATTGACCACAGTTTATTTGTCCATTCACCTACTGATGGACATCTTGGTTGCTTCCAAGTTTTGGCAATTATGAATAAAGTTTCTGTAAACATCTGTGTGCAGGTTTTTGTGTGGACATAATTTTCAACTCTTTTGGGTAAACACCAAGGGACATGATTGCTAGATTGCATGGTAGTATGTTTAGTTTTGTAAGAAACCATCAAAACCACTGCCTTCCAAAGTGGTTTACCATTTTGCATTCCTAGCAATGCAATGTGCGAGAGTTCCTGTTGCTCCATATTCCCACCAGTATTTGGTGTTGTCAGTGTTCCAGATTTTGGTCTTTTTAATATGTGTGTAGTGGTTTGTTTTCTTTTTTAAAGATTGGTTTGGCTATTTTGTGTCATTTCCATTTTCATGTGAATATTAGGATAAGCTTATAAAAAATCAGCCAAGAATTTGGTAGGGACTGTGTTGAATTACAGATTTAATTTAGGGAGTATTACCATCTTAATATTAAATCTTCTGATCCACAAACACAGGATCTTTCCATTTGTTTAAATCTTCTTCTTTCAATAATGTGTTCTAGTTTGTGGTGGACAGGTCTTACACTCCTCTTGTTTAATTTATTCCTGAATATACATTATATAAGCATTTTATTTTTTGATGTTATTGTAATTGTGCTTTCATGCATAGAAGTAACAACTAATTTTCTTATATAGAGATCTTATATCCTACCAACTTGTTGAACTTGTTTATTAGTTCTACTAGATTTTTTTGGTGTGGATTTCTTAGCATTTTATATACACAAGATCATATTAGCTACAAAGAGAGTTACTTTTACTTTTTCCTTACCAATCAACCTGGATACTTTCATTTTTTTTTACTGCCTAATTTACCTGGCTATAACCTCTAGTACAATGTTGAATATGAGTGGCAAAAGCAGACACCCTTATCTTTTTTTTTTTTAATGATTTTTTTTATTATATTATGTTAGTCACCATACAGTACATCCCCGGATTCCGATGCAAAGTTCGATGCTTCATTAGTTGCGCATAACACCCATGCAATATGTGCCCTCCTTACTACCCATCACCAGTCTACCCCATTCCCCCACCCCCCTTCCCTCTGAAGTCTTCAGTTTGTTTCTCATAGTCCACAGTCTCTCATGTTTCATTCCCCCTTCTGATTACCCCCCTTTTCTTTATCCCTTTCTTCCCCTACCGATCATCCTAGTTCTTATGTTCCATAGATGAGAGAAATCATATGATAATTGTCTTTCTCTGCTTGACTTATTTCACTTAGCATTATCTCCTCCAGTGCCGTCCATGTTGCAGCAAATGTTGAGAATTCGTTCTTTCTGATAGCTGAGTAATATTCCATTGTATATATGGACCACAGCTTCTTAATCCAGTCATCTGTTGAAGGGCATCTCGGCTCCTTCCATGATTTGGCTATTGTGGACAATGCAGCTATGAACATTGGGGTGCATATGGCCCTTCTCTTTACTACGTCTGTATCTTTGGGGTAAACACCCAGTAGTGCAATGGCTGGGTCATAGGGTAGTTCAATTTTTAACTTTTTAAGGGACCTCCACACTGTTTTCCAGAGTGGCTGTACCAACTTGCATTCCCACCAACAATGTAGGAGGGATCCCCTTTCTCCACATCCTCTCCAACAATTGTTGTTTCTTGCCTTGTCTATTTTTGCCATTCTAACTGGCGTAAGGTGGTATCTCAGTGTGGTTTTGATTTGAATTTCCCTGATGGCTAATGATTTTGAACATTTTTTCATGTGTCTGTTAGCCATTTGTATGTCTTCATTGGAAAAGTGTCTGTTCATATCTTCTGCCCATTTTTTGATTTGTTTATTTGTTTCTCGTGTATTGAGTTTGAGAAGTTCTTTGTAGATCTTGCATACCAGTTTTATCTGTAGTGTCCTTTGCAAATATATTCTCCCATTCTGTGGGCTGCCTCTTAGTTTTTTTGACTGTTTCCTTGGTTGTGCAGAAGTTTTTATCCTGATAAAGTCCCATAAGTTCATTTTATCTTTTGTTTCTCTTGCCTTTGGAGATGCAGACACCCTTATCTTGTTCCAGATCTTAGAGCAAAAGGATTCAGTGTCTCAACATCAAGTATGATGTTAATTGTGGATTTTTCCCCCCACAACTAAATGCGCTTTTCAAGTTGAGGAAATTCCCTTCCATTCCTAGTTCATTGAATTTATTTTTAATCATGAAAGGGTGTTGGCTTTTGTTAAATGCTTTTTCTATGTCTCTTGAGATAGTCATGTGCTTTTTGGTCTCTTATTTTATCAGCATGGTATTTATCAGCATGTATTATATTTGATTTTCATGTTAAACCAGCTCTGAATTCCTAAGATAAATCCTAATTGGTCGTGATGTATGATACTTTTGTTATGTTGCTGGATTCCATTTGCTAGCATTTTTTTCTTTGAGGTTTACACATTTATACTTGTAATGGATCCTCGTCTATACTCTCCTTTTGTTTGATGTATTTGTCTGGTTTTAGTATCAGGGTAAAACTAGCCTCATAGAATGAGTCAGGAAGTATCCTCTCCTATTCTTTTCTGGAACAATTTGTAAAAGATTAGTGTTAATTCTTTAGATGTTTAGTAGAGGGGTGCCTGGGTGGCTCAGGTCATGATCTCAGGGTCTTGAGATTGAGCCCCATGTTGGGCTCTGCACTGAGGATGAAGACTGCTTAAGATTCTCTCCCTCCCTCCCTTCTGCCCCTTCCCCCACCGCACCCCACTTGCACACATGTGCACACGCTCACTCTCTCTCTCTCTCTCTCAAAAAAAAGTAGAATTTACAGTGTAGCCACCTGGGACTGGGCTTTTCTTTATGAGAAATTGTTTGCTTATTAATTCAGACTCTTAACATGTAATGAATCTATTCAGATTTTTATTACCTCTTTATTTAAATTTAAATTCAATTAGCCTACATATAGTACATCATTAGTTTTTGGTGTAGTATTCAATGATTCATTAGTTGGGTATAACACCGGTACTCATCACATCAAGTACCCTCCTTAATGCCCATCACCCAGTTACCCCATCCCCCCACTCACCTCCCTCCACAACCTTCCATTTGTTTCTAGAAATCAAGAGTCTCTCATGGTTGTCTCCCTCTCTGATTTCTTCCCATTCAGTTTTTCCTCCCTTCCCCTATGATCTTCTCCTCTATTTCTTATCTTCCACATATGAGTGAAACCATATGATAATTGTCTTTATCTGATTGACTTATTTCACTTAGCATAATCTCCTCCAGTCCCATCCATGTCGATGTAAATGGTAGGTATTCATCCTTACCGATGGCTGAGTAATATTCCATTGTATATATGTACCACATCTTCTTTATCCATTCATCTGTTGAAGGACATCTCAGCTCCTTCCACAGTTTGGCTATTGTGGACATTGCTGTTATGAACATTGGGGTGCAGGTGCCCCTTCTTTTCACTACATCTGTATCTTTGGGGTAAATACCTAGTAGTGCAATTGCTGGGTCATAGGGTAGTTCTATTTTTAACTTCTTGAGGAACCTCCATACTATTTTCCAGAGTGGATGTACCAGCTTGCATTGCCATCAACAGTATAAGAGGGTTCCATTTTCTCCACATCCTCACCAACATTTGTTGTTCCCTGCCTTGTTAATTTTAGCCATTCTAACTGGTGTAAGGTGATATCTCAATGTGGTTTTGATTTGTATTTCCCTGATGCCTAGTGATGTTGAGCATTTTATCATGTGACTGTTGGCCATTTGTATGTCTTCTTTGGACAAGTGTCTGTTTATGTCTTCTGCCCATTTCTTGACTGGATTATTTGTTTTTTTGGGTGTTGAGTTTGAGAAGTTCTTTATAGATCTTGGATACCAGCCCTTTATCTGTAATGTCATATGCAAATATCTCCTCCCATTCAGTAGGTTGCCTTTTAGTTTTTTGACTCTTTCCTTTGTTGTGCAGAAGTTTTTTATCTTGATGAAGTCCCAATAGTTCATTTTTGTTTTTGTTTCCCTTGCCTTTAGAGACTTGTCTTACAAGAAGTTGCTGCAGCCCAGGTCGAAGAAGTTGCTGCCTGTGTTCTCCTCTACGATTTTGATGAATTCTTGTCTCACACTTTGGTCTGTTTTCCATTTTGAGTTTATCTTTGTGTATGGTGTAAGACAATGGTCCAGTCTTATCCTTGAACATGTAGCTGTCCAATTTTCCCAGCACCATTTATTGAAGAGACTGTCTTTTTTCCACTGGATATTCTTTCCTGCTTTGTCGAAGATTAGTTGACCATAGAGTTGAGGGTCCACTTGTGGGTTCTCTATTCTGTTCCATTGATCTATGTGTCTGTTTTCGTGCCAGTACCATGTTGTCTTGATGATAACAGCTTTGTAATATAGCTTGAAGCCAGGCATTGTGATGCCCCCAGCTTTGGTTTTCTTTTTCAACATTCCCCTGGCTATTCAGGTTTTTTTCTCTTTCCATACAAATTTTAGGATTGTTTGTTCCAGCTTTGTGAAAAATGTTGATGGTATTTTGATAGGGATTGCATTTAAAGTGTAGATTGCTCTGGGTAGCATAGACATTTTAACAATGTTTATTCTTCCAATCCATGGGCATGGAATGTTCTTCCATCTCATTGTGTCTTCCTCATTTTCTGGCATAAGTGTTCTGTGGTTTCCAGACTACAGATCCTTTACCTCTTTGGTTTGGTTTATTCCTAGGTATCTTATGGTCTGTGGTGCAACTATAAATGGGATCAATTCCTTAATTTCTCTTTCTTTAGTCACATTGTTAGTGTATAGAAGTGCAACTGACTTCTGTGCATTGATTTTATATCCTGCAACTTTCCTGAATTCCTGTATGAGTTCTAGCAATTCTGGGGTGGAGTCTTTTGGGTTTTCCACATAAAGTATCATGTCATTTGCAAAGAGTGAGAGTTTGACTTCTTCTTTGTCAATTCGAATATGTTTTATTTCTTTTTGTTGTCTGATTGCTGAGGTTAGGACTTCTAGTACTATGTTGAACAATAGTGGTGAAAGTGGGCATCCCTGTTGTGTTCCTGTGCTTAAGGGAGAAGCTCTCAGTTTTTCTCCATTGAGAATATCATTGTGGGTTTTTTGTAGATGGCTTTTATGATATTGAGGTATGTTCCCTCTATGCCTATACTTTAAGGAGTTTTAACCAAGAAAGGATGCTGTATTTTGTCAAATGTTTTTTTCTGCATCAATTGAGAGAATCATATGGCTCTTGTCTTTTCTTTCATTAGTGTGATCTATCACGTTGATTGCTTTGTGAATGTTGACCCACACTTGCATCCCAGGAATAAATCCCACCTGGTCGTGGTGAATAATCTTTTTAATGTACTGTTGGATCCTATTGGCTAGTGTCTTGGTGAGTATTTTGGCATCCATGTTCATTAGGGATATTGGTCTGTGATTCTCCTTTTTGATAGGGGCTTTGTCTGGTTTTGGGATCAGAGCAATAACTAGTAAGGAAATTGAAGCAGTAATCAAAAACCTCCCAAAAGCAAGAGTCAAGGGTCAGATGGCTTTCCAGGGGAATTCTACCAAACATTTAAAGAAGAATTAGTACCTATTCTACTGAAGCTGTTTCAAAAAATAGAAATGGAAGGAAATCTTCCAAACTCATTTGATGAGGCCAGATTTTTATTACCTCTTGACACAGTTTCAGTAGTTTGTATTTTTGTAGGAATTTGTCCATTTTGTGTAGGTTAACTAAATTGTTGGCATATCATTATTCACAGTATCCTCTTTTAGTCTGTTTCATTTCCTTAAGGTTGTTAGTCATATTCCTCCTTTCATTCATGATTTCTGTAATCTCTTTTTTCCTTGGTCAGCATTGCTCAAGATCTGTCTTTTGCGGGGTGGGGGTTCTTTTGAAAGAATCAACTTTTGGTTTAGTTGTTTTTCTCTGTCATTGTTCTATTCTTTATTTCATTTTTTCCCCATCATAGTCTTGATTATCATTTCCAGTCTTCCTCTCACTTTGGGTTTAGTTTCTCTTCTCTTCTAGTTTACTTTTTAAATATTTATAAGTTTTAATGTTAATTCCAGTATAGTTAACATACAGTGTTATATTAGTTTCAAGTGTACATTACAGTGATTCAACAATTCTGTACAACACTCAGGGCTTGTCGTGATAGCTGTACTCTTTAATGCCCTTCACCTATTTCACCTATCTTTCTGACACCATTCTAGTTTCTATAGGTGGAAAGTTAGGTTTTTGATTTGAGACTTTTATCCTTTTTAAAAATATAGTATTTATAGCTATAAATTTCTCTCTAAACAGTACTTTAGATGCATCAAATAAGTCATGGTATGATGTATATTTGTTTTATTCATCTCAAAATGTTTTCTATTTTTCCTTTTGATTTCTTCTTTCACCTTTTGGTAATTTAAAAATGTGTTGCTTCATTTCCACATATTGGTGATATTTTAAAACTTCCTTCTTTTACTGATTTCTAATTTAATTCCATTATAATCAGAGAGCATATTTTGTATGATTTCCATCCTTTTAATTTATTGAGACCTATTTTACAAACTAAAATATGGGTCTGTCCTGGAGAATAATCTATGCGGACCTGAAAAGAACACGTACTCTGTGCCATTGGGTGAAATATTGTACAGATTTCTATTAGGTCTAATCAGTTAATAGTGTCATTTGATTTTTCCTATAGCCTTTTCCTTCTGCACAATTTTCCTGTAAATTATTGAATATGGGGTATTGAAGTTGCCAACTGTTGTTTTTTAAATTTTGTGTTTCTCCTGTCAAATCTGCCAGTTTTTGCTTCATGTATTTCAGGAATCTGTTGTTAGTGCATATATGCTTACAATTGCTATGTGCTCCTGGTGGACTGAACTTAAAAAAAAAATCATTATAAAAATGTCCTTCTTCATTTAGTGACAACTTTTGTCTTGATGTCTATTTTGTCTGACATTACTATAGCTGCTCCACCTCTCTTTTGGTTTCTGTTTATATGGCATATATTTTTACATACTTATGTTCAACCTATTTGTGTCTTTGAATCTAAGGTGTGTCTCTTGTATATAGCATTTAATTGGAATACAACTTAAAAATCCATTTTGCCAATCTCTGTCTTGTGATTAGTGTCCAATCCATATACATTCAGTATATTACAAATAAGATAGGGTTTACACCTGCTATTTTGCAGTTTTCTGTATCGTATGTCTTTGTTATTCTATTTGTCCATTACTGCTCTCTTTTATGTTACATGAATGCTTTCTTTCATTCCATTTTATTCAATTATTTTTCTTTTATACCACTTTAATTCAATTTTTATTTATTATTATTTTGAATTATTTTTAATTATCAATATTATTTTATTATTAATATTGTTATTATATTACATATAATTCTTGGTTGATGGTATTTTACTTTCAGTGCTCTGAAGATGTCATCCCACTTACTGTCTTCTGGCCTTTATGGTTTCCAATGAGGAATTTTATTGAAGATTCCCTTTTGAGGATGAATTCCTTGCCTTTGGCTGGTTTCAAGATTTTTTTCTTGGTCTTTGCCTTTTGGTATTTTGTTAGTGATGTGTCTAGGTTTGGATCTTTTTTAGTTTATCCTTTTTGGATGTGTAGAGGAATGTTTTTTATGAAATTTTTGAAGTTTTTATCCAATATACTTCCAAAAATTTTTGTGTAGCTTTCTCTTTCTCTACCTCTTCTCCTTATGTGACTTCCATTCTGCACATTTTGGTATGACTGATGGTGTTCAAAAGGGTCTGAAGCTCTGTTCATTTTTCTTCACTTGTTATCATTTTGTTCCACAGAGTAGATAATTTCAATTAACCTATCTTTAAGTTTGTGGATCATTTCTTCTGTCAGATCAAATATTCTGTTGAGAACTTGAGTGATATTTTCATTTTAGTTATTATGTGTTTTTCTGCTTTGGAATTTCTACTTGATTCTTTTTAATAGTTTCTATGTCTTTATTGATATTCTTTCTAATGAAACATTGTTCCCATATTTTCCTTTAGATTTTTTAGGCGTGGTTTCTTCAGTTCTTTGAGCATACTTACAGTAGTTGATTTAAAGTCCCCCCCCCGCCCCGCCCCGGGGCGCCTGGGTAGTGCAGTGGTTAAGTGTCTGCCTTTGGCTCAGGGCGTGATCCCAGCGTTATGGGATCGAGCCCCACATCAGGCTCCTCCACTAAGAGCCTGCTTCTTCCTCTCCCACTCCCCGTCGCTGGCTGTCTCGATCTCTGTCGAATAAATAAATAAAATCTTAAAAAAAAAAAAGCCCCCCCCCGTAAGTTCAATATCTAGGCTTCCTTTGATACAACTTTTATTGCTTTCCCCCCTCCCCCAGTGTTTAGGTCACAATTTTCTGTTTCTTTGCATATCTCATTATTCTGCTTATTTAATATAATATAATGTTGCAATGTTGGAAATCAGATCCTCCCAGAGGTTGCTTTTCGTTGTTGTTTTTGTTACTCTATTGGGTGGTTTTCCTGAACTAACTGTGTAGAGCGTTCATGTTTGTCCTGTGTGAGCACTGATGTCTCTGCTCTGTTAGCTTAGTGGTCATTAAACGATTAGACATAGATTTCCTTAATTGTTTCGAACCAAGAAACTTCTCAGTTTTTGTTGAGAAGCTCTGTGTGTGTGTGTGTGTGTGTGTGTGTGTGTGTGTGTGTGTGTGTTGTGTGTTGAAAGCCTTGGAAGACCGGTTGCAACTCTACCCTATCACTTACAGCTTGCAGACAGCTTCAGGTCAGCCAGAGGTGGGAGATTTGAGTATTGACAGGGCTTTCCTTGGCAGACACACCTCTCTGCATATGCACATGGTCTCTTTATTTCCAGGTACTGCCATAGTTTCAAGGTCCCCAGTGGACAGTTTACTCTTCAGTTTTTTCTATTAAGTTTTTTGGTAAGCCTCTTGTTTTCCCCAACTGTTATCACTGCTTTAGACAAAGGCAATGTTAAATGCCACTGATTGTTCTGACAAACATCTCAGAAAAACTTTTCACAGTTACTGAGCTTGGAGGTCAATAAGGAGGGCCTTGCCAGTGGGCATTTCCAGGGAGCTGCCAGGCAAATCAATAACGATGCTCTGGGAATGGGGCTTTTTTGGGGAACTCCAATCTCAGGTTTCCTCCTCTTGTGGTTGTTAGGTTGGTGTTTCTCACAGGCACTGTGGTTGCAAGGTTATTTCATTTAAAGGCTACTGTGGAGATAGAGCAAGGTGGAGGGGAACAGGAAAAATTATAACCACAAAACTCGCTGTTCTTACCAAAAGTCAGCCATTTTTTCTTGCATAAATGCTCCCTGGATTGTTGCAAATTTTTGAGTAATTTCCAGAGTTATGAAATATTAATTTTGACAACTTTTGCCAGTGTTCTCGTATGTATTTTATGGAGGAATAGATTTTTAGAGAGCCTTATTTTTTTTATTCCAGAAGTACTCTCTTAAGTGTCCCCTAAAATCTTTATTTTCTGAAGGGATATGAAGATCTCAAACTTTGGAAACAAAAATTTATAACTAAATTTGAATTTCAGAGTCTATAGCGTTTGGTGTTCCCATATTACTGGTATGACCCATGAAACCTCCTCAGTCTATGTATTTCCTCTATTAGTCTCCTGGTTGATGCAAGTCTAAAAGACATTGGGGTGCATATATCCCTTCAAATTAGTACTTTCGTATCCTTTGGGTAAATTCCTAGTAGTGCAATTGCAGGATCATAGGGTAGCTCTATTTTTAACTTCTTGAGGAACCTCCATACTGTTTTCCAGAGTGGCTGCACAAGTTTGCATTCCCACCAACAGTGTAAGAGGGTTCCCCTTTCTCTGCATTCTTGCCAATACCTGTTGTTTCCTGTGTTATTAATTTTAGCTGTTCTGCCTGGTGTGAGGTGGTATCTCATTTGTGGTTTTGATTTGCATTTCCCCTATGATCAGTGATGTTGAGCATCTTTCCATGTGTCTGTTGGCTATCCGTATGTCTTCTTTGGAAAAATGTCTATTCATGTCTTCTGTCCATTTTTTTTAATGTTTTTTATTATATTGTGTTAGTCACCATACAGTACATCCCTGGTTTTTGATGTAAAGTTCGATGATTCATTAGTTGCGTATAACACCCAGTGCACCATGCAATACGCGCCCTCCTTACTACCCATCACCCAGTCTATCCCATTCCCCCACCCCCCTCCCCTCTGAAGCCCTGTTTGTTTCTCATAGTCCATAGTCTCTCATGCTTCATTCCCCCTTCTGATTACCCCCCCCTTTCTTTATCCGTTTCTTCCCCTACTGATCTTCCTAGTTCTTATGTTCCATAGATGAGAGAAATCATATGATAATTGTCTTTCTCTGCTTGACTTATTTCACTTAGCATTATCTCCTCCAGTGCCGTCCATGTTGCAGCAAATGTTGAGAATTCGTTCTTTCTGATAGCTGAGTAATATTCCATTGTATATATGGACCACAGCTTCTTAATCCAGTCATCTGTTGAAGGGCATCTCGGCTCCTTCCATGATTTGGCTATTGTGGACAATGCAGCTATGAACATTGGGGTGCATATGGCCCTTCTCTTTACTACGTCTGTATCTTTGGGGTAAACACCCAGTAGTGCAATGGCTGGGTCATAGGGTAGTTCAATTTTTAACTTTTTAAGGGACCTCCACACTGTTTTCCAGAGTGGCTGTACCAACTTGCATTCCCACCAACAATGTAGGAGGGATCCCCTTTCTCCACATCCTCTCCAGAAATTGTTGTTTCTTGCCTTGTCAATTTTTGCCATTCTAACTGGCGTAAGGTGGTATCTCAGTGTGGTTTTGATTTGAATTTCCCTGATGGCTAATGATTGAACATTTTTTCATGTGTCTGTTAGCCATTTGTATGTCATCACTGGAAAAGTGTCTGTTCATATCTTCTGCCCATTTTATGATTTATTTGTTTCTCGTGTATTGAGTCTGTCCATTTTTTAACTGGATTATTTGTTTTTTGGGTGTTGAGCTTCATAAGTTCTTTATATATTTTAGATACTAACCCTTTATCAGCTATGTCACTTGCAGACAGCTCCCATTCCATAGGTTACCTTTTAGTTGTATTGATTGTTTCCTTCTCTGTGCAGAAGCTTTTTATCTTGGTGAAGGCCCAATAGTTTATTTTTTGCTTTGTTTCCCTTGCCTCAGGAGACATATCTAGTAAGAAGTTGCTATACTGATGGCAAAGAGGTTACTGCCTATGTTCTCCTCTAGGATTTTGATCGTTTCCCTGCAGTGACAGTCCTTAACAGAAGTTTTTTATCCTGATCAGCCAACCAGAAACAAAATTACTCACTCGTTTCACTGTATTCTGGATGACTCAATGCTACTGCAATCCATCTGATAGTTATGCATGCACAGATTATTTCCGTGATGGTGGTGAAGAGCAAATATTGTAAAAGCATACTACCAGCCAACTGAGTTAAAAAGAAAAGAAACATTTCCCATATTGATTTACCATTTAAAAATTATGCAAGAACAATACTTAGTAAGAGGGAATAAATACCATTCATCATGGCAGTCTCACACAACCATGATTGTGTATTTTTCATAAGAACAAAATATGTTTTAAATTTATCAAGTACTTATATATGTACCTTGTATTCTGTTAAGTACTACTTTTAGCAACAACCCGACAAGTTGGGTGCTTTTATTTCTCTTCTACACACGACAGGACTGAAAAGTAGAAAGCTTACCCTAGTACCATGGGCTGGGTGGAATTCTTCAGGGTTTGGCATTGAATGCCCGTCTTTATACTTTATCTTTTGGTAAGACTGACTGCATGATTTGTGTTTTATGCTTTTCCATTTAGCGCCCATACAATTTGCATGTTCTATTTTCTTTTGAGCCCTGTGTCGTAAGCATTGTTCCATGTATGAGGGGGAGCCATTCTCCCTCCCTTCCCACATTTCTGCCTTGGCCTGAAGCAGCAGTTTCTGCGTTAAGAGTGGCTTCTGGTGTGTCCCAGCGCTCCTTCCGTAGAATTCCCCATTGGAGAAGCCGAGATTCATCTAATTGGTGATTTCACCTTCCTGGGTTCTTTTTTCAGAATCATTTGTCTTTATGACCCCAAATTCTGAGAATTACCTGGTCCCAGCACAGGGAGACCCTCTCATTTATTTGTAACTAGGTAGATAAGTTTAATTCACAGAAGCAGGTATCAACAAGCTCATTTGGTCAAAGATTTAAAACTTGTTCTCCAACTATAATAATTACAATGAAAACGATAGTTTCTCCTACATCTGCTTGATTCTTGTATCTTATCTCAGTTGGTTCAGAACATGAAAGGAGAAAAGTGGGTGGCTATTTACTGGCTTCTATACTAGTTTCCCAGGGCTGCTGTAATAATGTATCACATCCACGAGAGACTATGGATTGTGGGAAACAAACTGAGGGCTTCAGAGGGGAGGGGAGGGAGGATCAGGATAGGCCGGTGATGGGTATTAAGGAAGGCACGTATTGCATGGAGCACTGGGTGTTATATGCAAACATGAATCATGGAACACTACATAAAAAACTAAGGATATACTGTATGGTGACTAACATAACATAATTATTATTAAAAAAATTAAAGTATCACATCTGTGTGGCTCAACATGACTGAAATATATTGTCTCACAGTTCTGGGGGGTAAGAGTCCAGAAAGAATGCATTGGCGTTGGCAAGAGAATTCTCCTTCCAAAGTCTTTAGGGGAGGACTCTTCCTTGCCTCTTTTGGCTTCTGGTAGCCTCAAGTGTTCTTGGCTTGTAGCAGCATAGCTACAGCCCCTTCTGCCAAGTTTATATGGCCAGCTTCCTTCCATGTCTGTGTCCACATTTCTTTCTTCTTATAAGCACACTAGTTATTGGATCAATGGCCCACTCTACTCTTGTATGACGTCATCTGAACGAATTACATCTGCAAAGACCCTGTTCTGAAATAATGTCATTTTCTGAGGTACTGTGGGTTAGGACATATCTTTTTGGGGGATGCAATTCAACCCATGACAATCTGTCTCTGCCTTGCCTCTAAGTTCCCGTCCCTCCCATGGACAAAATAATTCACCTGATTCCGATAGCTCCAGAAGTTTTGACCCACTTTGACATCAACTCCAATGACCTAAACGTCATCAGATCAGAAAGCCCCAAGTCTCATCTAAATTATCTTCATTAGTTATGGATGAGACTCATAGTATTGTTCATTTCAGGGTAAAATTCTTCTCGAGCTGTGGACCTGTGAAACCCAGAAACAAGCTATCTGCTTCTAAGACATAACCGGTGGGACAGGTATAGGGCAGATATTCCCATTCCAAAAGGGAGCTATAAAAGAGGAAAAAAGGGGTCATGGGCCACAAGCAAGACCCAAACCCAACAGGGCGATGGCTTAGACTTTAAGGCTTGAGAGTAATCTGTGTGGCACCATGCTCTGTCCTCAGGGCCTGCCGAGGAGGTGGCCCCACCCTCGTGGTGGTCCCTTTCTTTAGACTATTCTTATCACAGTCTGCAGCATATTGAAGATGTAACTATTCACGACTTGAATTGTGCTTCTTTTTCCTTTTTAGTTTTTGGTTTTCTTTTTTATTTATTATTTTATTTTTTTTAAAGAATATATTTACTTATTTGAGAGCAAACGAGCAAGTGAGAGAGCACAAAGGGCGGGGACGGGCAGAGGGAGAAGGAGAAGCAGACTCCCCACTGGGCAGGGAGCCCAGGACCCCTGGATCATGACCCTAGCCAAGCAAAGGCAGACGCTTAACAGATTGAGCCACCCAGGCACCCCTCTTGGTTTTCTTTTTTTGCTTTTGTAACTGATGTACTGATTCTATACTTTATGTCATTTTCCAGTGGGTTTTATGCTTATTTATTTATTTATTTATTATGCTCATTCATTTAATCTGTGATTTCTTTTTACCCATTGGGCAGGTAGAGCCCATTACTATTTTCTTTGAAATGGAGAGCTCATTGATTTAATGTTACTTTATTAAATTTTGCCTTTTCCATGTATATACATATATATATATTTTGATTTCCTTCCTTCTTTTTTTTTATTATGATACGTTAGTCACCATACAGTACATCATTAGTTTCTGATGTAGTGTTCCATGACTCATTGTTTGCATATAACACCCAGTGTTTCATACCCATCACCAGGCTAGCCCCTCCTCCACCCCCCTCCCCTCTGAAGCCCTCAGTTTGTTTCCTGGAGTCCATAGTCTCTCGTGGTTCATCTCCCCCTCTGTTTTCCCCCCTTCATTTTCCCCTTCCTTCTCTTAACGATCTCCCTGCTATTCCTTATGTTCCACAAATGAGTGAAACCACATAATAATTGTCTTTCTCTGCTTGACTTATTTCACTTAGCATAATCTCCTCCAGTCCCATCCATGTCGTTGCAAATGTTGGGTAATCATTCTTTCTGATGGCTGAGTAATATTCCATTGTATATATGGACCACATCTTTATCCATTCGTCTGTTGAAGGGTATCTTGGCTCCTTCCACCGTTGGCTATTGTGGACATTGCTGCTATGAACACTGGGGTGCATATGGCCCTTCTCTTCACTATGTCTGTATCTTTGGGGTAAATACCCAGTAGTGCAATTGCTGGGTCATAGGGTAGCTCTTTTTTTTTTTAACTTTTTGAGGACCCTCCACACCTTTTCCATATTGACTGGTAAAGTAATATCCCATAAAATAATATTTTTTGCCTATACTAGGATTTATTTCTCAACTCTCTGTTCTTCAATCAATTTTCCTTTTAGTGTATAAATACTATACCATTTTTATTATAATAGCCTAATCACATATTTTCATATCTGGTGCAGAAGATTATGTGGCTTCCAGACTTTCTTGGCACTTTTCTCACAATCTTTTTTCCATCCATACACATTTTACAGGAGTTTTATTGCATCCCCTCCCAAAACTTTGTTGGGATTCCAAATGGAATTGTATCACATTAATGAATTAATTTGCAGAATCTTGCAATTTTATGATATTGTGAATTTGCGTTCAAGACTGTAGTTTCTTGGGGCACCTGGGTGGCTCAGTTGTTAAGCGTCTGCCTTCGGCTCAGGTCATGATCCCAGCATTCTGGGATCGAGCCCCGCATTGGGCTCCCTTCTCGGCGGGAAGCCTGCTTCTCCCTCTCCCATTCCCCCTGCTTGTGTTCCCTCTCTCGTTGCCTCTCTCTCTGTCAAATAAATAAATAAAATCTTAAAGAAAAGATAAAATGTATTGGAAGCCTGGATGGCTCAGTTGGGTAAGTGTCTGACTCTTGATTTCAGCTCAGGTCATGATCTCAGGGTCATGAGATCAAGCCCCACTTTGGGCTCTCCACTGGGCATGGAGTCTGCTTAAGATTCTCTCCCTCCCCCTCCCTTTCTAAAAAAAAATGTATTCATTGTCTACATTTTTCTTTTAGCCAGATACTTTCCTAAACTGTTTTGTTTCAGTAGTTTTTTAGCTGAATCTTTGGAGTTTTCTAGGTATCCTATCACTTTATCTTCACATAATGATAGCTCTGATCTCTCTCTGATGTGTCTAGTGTTTCTTTAGTTAGACTGGAAATGATTTTTAAATATTCCCATGGCAAAAATTTGGAGAAGATACAGTTTGTTTTTATATTTCTATGCCAAGGGTGCTTGTCAAATTTGGTTGCCTTTTCCATACCTTGCCCACTGCAACGTATATCATTTACCATAGTTTTTCATTTGTATTTAAAACTTGGATCCAGTTGTTATTAAACTTGGTACTTACATGTGTCCAAATGTATTCGTTGGTGTCTGCATGATACGTGAAACACGCAATACTTAACAATATTGCACCAAGTACCGAAAAGCAGACAGCTAAGATGTTCATAACAAGGCTAGAAATAAGCTGCAAAAGACAAACAAAGAAAACTGGTCATGGGCAGTATAAACAGGTTTTGATGAAGCAATCAGTCTGTTGTCTGTTCTAGAACATTCAAGTTGGAAATTTTTTTTTTTTAAAGATTTTATTTATTTATTCGACAGAGATAGAGACAGCCAGCGAGAGAGGGAACACAAGCAGGGGGAGTGGGAGAGGAAGAAGCAGGCTCATAGCAGAAGAGCCCGATGTGGGGCTCGATCCCATAACGCCGGGATCACGCCCTGAGCTGATGGCAGACGCTTAACCGCTATGCCACCCAGGCGCCCCTCAAGTTGGAAATTTTTTATCTGATTCTCTGGAATCTTACTGTGGTTGCTATCAGGACTCTTACTCAAATTCGTCTGGAACCCAACAGGATAAAAAATTTTTTTTTCAGATGAGGGGTTTATTTATTCAACAAACAATTAAACAGTGCCTGCAACATGCTAAATGTGTTGGGGATAAACTCAGCCTTCTACGCAAGCATCTCACAATCAAATGGGGAGACAAGATGACAAACAGTTTCATTTAGTAAAATTTCATAAACGTCATGCTATGAATTAGCCTCAGGTCCAGGATTTGCCAGTGTCATTCCTACCCCAGTAAGGTGACCTTACTACTTAATACGTTTCTATAGTTCCCAACTTCCCTCAAGATAGCATCCATTCTCTTTAGAATGGCACTGTGGACCTTGCATGACTTGTGAAGAGAAACTCTGCCCCTTTGAGAAGGGACTCCATAGGTTTTGTATGTATGCATAAGGGACAGTTACATTTTAAAGAGGATTTTTTTTTTTTTTAATAATGGGAAGAAGGAGGTGATTTGATGCTGGTCAACCAAAGAAAGAACTTAAGTGGGCATAATCCAGGTGCTCTCCTCACTGGGTTAGTCTTCTTCTTAAATTTAAATTCTATTAGCCAACATATAGTACATCATTAGTTTTTGATGTATGTTCAATGATTCATTATTTGCGTTTAACACCCAGTGCACATTACATCAACGTTTAGTCTTTATGAAAGAAGTTTAAGAGACTTTACTATGACAGCCAGAAGAGGAAAGACCTACCTCCCTTTCTTTGATCTGTAGGAGGCGGAACCAGGGCATTGCCAATGAAATTCTCCTCCTAAGCGTTGTGAATCTTGAGCAAGTAACTTAAAGGTGAACAAAAGACTGGAATTCATTCCTAGAACTGCAGTTGGGATGTCATCCAGTGGGGGCACTGGGACCCCTGGGTGCTAGACAGAAGGTATGCTGTCTAGTAAAGGTAATGGCCAGATTCTCCTTGCTAAAAGACATAGCTATTGCTCTTCTGGGCTTCCTGTTTCTGGCCTCTGGAACTTTCTCAGATCCTATGTATTTTCTTTTTTTTTTTTATAATAATTTTTTATCCTGTTATGTTAGTCACTATACAGTATATCCTTAGTTTCTAATGTAGTGTTCCATGATTCATTATTTGGGTATAACACCCAGTGCACCATGCAATATGTGCCCTCCTTAATACCCATCACTGGCCTATTCCAGTCCCCCATCCCCCTCCCCTCCAAAGCCCTCAGTTTGTTTCCCAGAATCCACAGTCTCTCATGGTTCATTCCCCCTTCTGTTTACCCCCTCGTCATTCTTCTCTTCCTTCTCCTACTGATCTTTCTGCTACTTCTTATGTTCCATAAATGAGTGAAACCATATGATAATTGTCTTTCTTTGCTTGACTTATTTCACTTAGCAGAGAACTTCTCAAACTCAATACACGAGGAACAAATAATCAAATCAAAAAATGGGCAGAAGATATGAACAGACAATTTTCCAATGAGGACATACAAATGGCTAACAGACACATGAAAAAATGCTCAAAATCATTAGCCATCAGGGAAATTCAAATCAAAACCACCATTGAGACACCACCTTATGCCAGTTAGAATGGCAAAAATTGACAAGGCAGGAAACAACAAATGTTGGAGAGGATGTGGAAAGGGGATCCCTCCGACATTGTTGGTGGGAATGCAAGTTGGTACAGCCACTTTGGAAAACAGTGTGGAGGTCCCTTAAAAAGTTAAAAATTGATCTACGTTATAATCCAGCCATTGCACTACTGGGTATTTACCCCCAAAGATCCTATGTATTTTCTAAGCTCCGTCCTTCACCTCCTAGATTCTATGACCCTGGCTTCTTTCCAGTAGATCCTATCTTTCCTTGATATAGCCAGATTCAGTTCACAGTGGTGGACAAAACTGAGAAAATGTATTATGGAAGAGACAACAGTGTATACGAAATTTCAGAAGCATGGGAAAGGAGGTCTTCAGGAAATGAAGCTTTTGGTGTGGCTGGAATGCAGGGCATGAAGGGGAGTTGGTAAAATGTGGCTGGAGAAGTGGGTGGAGGATGGATTATGAGGAATCTAGCACGCTGTGCTAAGGGTTTCAATTCTCTCTTTTTGAAGTGTAAAGCTATACTGCTGAGTGTGTCGGCTAGAAAGCCTCTTCCTTAGAACAAAGCCAGGTTGTGGTATGCTCCAGCGAACGCACACTTACCATGCCTCTGTACACTTACCCTATGACCATTTATGAGGTCAGAGAGGCTTATGAACCAGGATCGCCTCTAGAAAGACATCTATGTTCCAAAAAAATCCTAATCAAGCATTTTTTTCATTTTTTTAATTTAAATTCAATTGGCCGACATACAGTACATCGTTAGTTTCAGAGGTAGAGTTCAACAATTCATCAGTTGTGTATAACAATGCTCATCACATCATGTGCCCTCCTTAATGCCCATCACCAATTACTCCATCTCCCACACACCTCCCCTCCAGCAGCTCTGAGTTTGTTTCCTATGGTTGAGAGTCTCTCATGGTTTGTCCACCTCTCTGATGACTTCCCATTCAGTTTTCCCTCCCGTCCCCTATGATCCTTGGCACTGTTTCTTACATTTCAAATATGAGTCAAGCATTTGAATTAAATATACAACGTTATTATTTTGAAGCATTCTGCTTTTGTCACGAGAGTGTGAGGAACTCCATGGATCAACTCCTCAGCCAAACTTGTGAAAATTACTAAAAAAACCTCCAATGTTTAAAATCTCTGAAAACAGTCCTTACGGCCTATGACAAATGAAGAAACATTTATTCAAGAAAATCTACTAAAACTCCATCAAAACTGTAGGGGTCTGTGGTATCTGAACCAAGATCCACGCCACTTGCCCCCTTCCCAGTGAGCAAGTCCAGTTTGGGTTGGAGTGGGATCCTTTCCCATCAGATCCCGCTCAGAGAGCTAGCTAGTGCTATTTCCCTTGGAGGAGGAGGTCATCTAATGAGCATTTCTAATCCTGCTTTCAGCTACCTGAAAGTGAGGCTAAGTTGCAGTGAGTGCAGCCAAGAGAGGTGGACTCTCTTCTTTTGCCTAGGCCCCCACCTGTGGGATGAGGGCTTGGTCTTGGTTGCAGTGCCAGCGAGAGTACTAGGCCTTGACCACACTTGCCCTTGTTTATGGGGTAGGGGTTCCACATCATGAGAGGCAAACAGAAGCCTGGGGCAGCTCCACTCTCAGCTATTAAAGTAGGGATGTCACTCAGAGAGAAGCACTCCATTGTCCCTGTGCGCCCCCCTCCCCCCCAGTCCTAGCACCAGAGCTTTGGCTCAGAGATGTTATCTGGGGGAGAAGTAGGTATCCTAGGGCGACTGTGGGTATACCTAAAGCTCCACCCACCCCTGAGAAGCAATCTAACACTGAGGGGGAGAAAGAGACTTCACTACATTATTTCCGCCAGCTCTTAAAAAAAAATCAAATAACAATAACAAGCCCTAGGGACACCTGGGCGGCTCAGTCAGTTAAGCATCTGCCTTTTGCTCAGGTCATGAACTCGGGGGCCTGGGATCAAGCCTTGCATTGGGCTCCCTGCTCAGTGAGGAGCCTGCTTTCCCCTCTGCCCCTCTCCCCTGCGCGTGCTCCCTCTCCCTCTCTCGCAAATAAACAAAATCTTTTAAAAAAGAAAAAACAATAACAAGCCGTAGGGTTGAGAATGAGTGCCCAAAGTTGCTACAGTATATTATTTGAAATGCCTAGTTTCCAACAACAAAAAATTTATGAGACAGGCAAAGCAAGAAAAGTGTATATATAGCTATACACTTTGACCTATAAACCAGGAAAAAAAGCAGGTAACAAACTGTGAGAGTGGCTGGATGTAATCTTTATTAGACAAAGATTTCAAAGTAGCATTATAAAGATGGCCAGAGAACTAAAGTAAATGATTAAACAAGTAAAGGAAGGTCTGCTGGCGATGTTGACTATGGACAACTTAATGGCAACAAGTTAGATAACCCGCATGAAATGAACAAATTCCTAGCAACGGGTCAACCACTGCAACTGACTCAAGAAGAAATAGAAAATCTGAATAGATCGATAACAAATTAAAAGATTTGAATTAATAATAAAAAAAAACCAACAAACCTTCCATGAAGAAAAGGCCCAGTTCCAGGGGTACCTGGGTGGCTCAGTCAGTTAAGTGTCTGCCTTCGGCTCAGGTCATGATCTCAGGGTCCTGGGATTGAGCCCCGCATCGGGCTCCCTGCCCCCCAGGGAGTCTGCTTCTCCTTCTCCCTCTGCCTCTCCCCTCACTCGTGCTCTCTCTCTCTCAACTAAATAAATAAAATCTTTAAAAAAAAGAAAAGGAAAAAGTCCAGTTCCAGATATAGTTACCTAAGCGGCTACAGATTTTTCCAGGTTATAATGAAAATACATAGGTATGTTTTCATAAAACAAAAGTTGTTAAACTCAAATATCTGGACCCGAGTAAGGGGGCCACATTATGCATTTCATTTTAAAAAAATAATTTAAAAAATGTTCTTGCAGAAGACATACACCCCACATTCTTTTTCTGCTTTAAATTGAAAGGATACACATGAATAAAATATAAGTAACATTGTATTCTTTAGGAAATGACATTAAACTAAGAAACTTTCTACTAAAAATATATTTTCTCCTCTTCTTAGTGTTCGGGTTGGAATGCCCTCGGGCTCGGTCCTGTTTCTCGTTTCTTCTTTGCTATGCCCTCCATTGGAGACCTTGACAAGTCTCATCGTCTTAAATATTATTTCATACCTAAGATTCCCAATTCCATCCTTCCAACTGCTCAAGACAAAAGCTTTGCTTAGTCCCTGATGCCTCTCTTTTTCTCTCACACCCTACACCAATCAGGAAATCCTGTTGGCTTCACCTTCAAATATATCCAGTAGCCAGGCACGTTTATCATCCCTTCCACCTGATCTACTCTGTCCAAACCACTGTCCTCTTCTCCCCAGCAGATTGCAAGAGCCCTGTAACCAGCCTCCCCGCCTCTACCCTGGCGCCTCTTGCACGCCGCTGTCAGAGAATTTCGGTAGGAATGATCCTTTCGAGACACAACCTTATCATGTCACCGCTCAGAATACTCTAATCTCTCCATGTTTTCCTCAGGGCGAAAGCTTGTGTAAGAGGCCCTACAGGATCAGGGCCCTATACCCTGAGCTATGCAGCTGAGGCCTCACTGGCCTCCTCGCCAGAACATACCAGACTTGCTTTCACTCTATGGCTTTTCCAATGGCTGATCCCTGTGCTGGGAATGCTGTTCCATCTGCTATCTGCATGGCTAACTTTCTCCCTCAGGCTTAGCTCCAATGCCTCCTACTTAATAATGATTCTTACTTGGATCGTCTTACTTCAACAGCCCCCAGTGGCAGCCCCTTTCATCTTTTCTTCTTTCCCCATGCTAGTTATCACCTTGTGAAGCACACTGTGTTATTTCCTTATTTGTCATGTTTATTGTCTTTATTCCCCTATTAGGATATAAGCTCCAGGGGGGTGATCAATCTTTGTCTGTGTGTTCACTGATACATCCCACACACCCAGAACATGCCTGCAAGTCAGAAAATATTTTGGATTGAGTTATTGGAATTTGAGCACCTGATACGAGGTGTGGGGGGTGCATTTTGGTACCTAAGTATAACAGAATATTGTGTTGCCACTAGAACAGTTTTTCCAAAAAAACCATTTTTTTTTCATGACTTGATAAATAATAATTTGATTTCTCCTTGTGAAGTTAAGCCACATTCGCTTGGGAATTTCCTGGACAAGTATCCCTGAGGTAGAGGGGTCAAGTGCTTCTAGAGAAGGAAATAGATTGCTCTACGTGAGACACGAAGAGGAGTTCATTTTTGCTTCTTGAACTGGAGTGAGGAGAGGGAAAGGGAGGGCAGAAAACAGAGCAATGCTAGAGGTTGGGGGGTGAATTACAGGGGGAGCCAGATCCTGGCTAGAACTTAGAAACTAGAGTCATAATCTGACCCCACCATCCCTCAAATAAAAACAAAACAAAACAAAAACAAACCCAAAAACCTTTTTTGTGAGTTTTTGGGAAAACCAAGCAAGTGGCCAATTTTGTTCACCNTATTGCATGGTGCACTGGGTGTTATACGCAACTAATGAAGCATCAAACTTTACATCAGAATCAGGGGATGTACTGTATGGTGATTAACATAATATAATAAAATAAAATTAATTATAAAAAAAAAAAATCTTAAAAAATAAATGAAGTGTGGTATAAAGTAGGTAGAAGTAACAGAAAGTTTTAGTTTGTAGCAATTTTGACAGCAACAAATAAGACTTTAAAAAAAAANTAGGATAAATTGATGTTAACAGTGGTAGATGTTAAAAAAAAAAAGGTGTAAAAACATAATGCCCATAGTTATTGCCACCAAGCTGCTGCCGAGCCCATCCTTTTGGGAGGTGGGGGGAAAGTAGGCAGACCTTTCACTGAATTATGAAACAACAGTTCTTCAGTTTCTTCTTTCCCCAGTCCCTGAGTCCCTGAAAGAACCCTGCCTTTTGGTTAGCGGAGCTAACACTTACGGAGTGCTCACTGTGTGTCGGGGGGCTGCTGCTTATTTGCTCATTTAATCCTCCCCACAATCCTTCGAGGTGGGGGTGGGGTGGGGAGGAGCCGCTTGTTTTTCAAAAGCACAGAGCAAGAAGTCACTTGCCCGAGTTCACACAGTCAGTGGTAGGGTAGTCAGAATTCGAATTCAGGCAATGGACCTCTAGAACTGTGATCCTAACCACGGTGGGAGAAGTTCTAAAGGAAAACGTGACTCCTTCGTCGGCTCTATTTTAATAATACCTCATCTGTAGTCTGGGTTTGCTGAAGGCAATTCTCTTTTCACACATTATTTTGTCTTATGCCCTTATCCCTAACCAAACACTGATATCCTAAGCTTGCCCACCTGCTTTTCCTCCCTTCTCAGGTTTGACCCCAGGTTAGTTTTGTTTGGTTATATATACCTCTTTAGATAGCTTGAAAAGATTTATTCCATCAAAATCCTCACATCTGACACCTTATAAACCTTGTTTGCACACTGCACCCTCCACAACACCCATACTTAAACGTGCATTGGAGTGCATCCTTGCAAAAATTAAATGACTTCTTTCCTATCCAAACAATTGGAAAAGTTTTAAGCCCCCCAAAAAGTTGCTTCAGAAGTAATATTTTCTTCTCTTCAGTTTATGCCAGGTAATCTCTTTATCTTTGGCATTGCTCCAAACCGTTTCAACATACCTTGTACTTTGTGGAATGCTTCTGTGCTCGTACGCTGGTGGATCCCGAGAAGATGAACTGGGGATAGAAACAGGCATTTGTAAACACCCACGCCTGCTGATAGTCCCCTAAACAAGTACTTTTGTGATGGTAACGACATCTTGAGATCTACAGTGACTTCTCAGAGGAAGGAGGTTTTAATTACTTCAGCTCTGGGATGACCACATGTAGACACTCTACAAAATGGATTCAGCATTTCTCTGTTACAGGTGTCACAGAGATGAGAAGACATTTTTAACCTCTCTAGTCATTAAGGAGCTTTTGTGCTGGCGATGGGACTCAGCGACCTCACAATGACTTTGGGGGGAATGAGCAGTAGGCAGTTCGTTTCCTTGGACTGTCATTTATTATTAAGCTCATGATATAAACTACTGCTGAGATCAGTAATCCCTACTGGCCAGTGGGGCGAGGCTCTCACTTGCCAGAACTTTCCCCACTAACAATGCAGAAGGAAGATTTCATCAATAGGAAATAGTTTCAGAAAGCATTTGCTTTGAAGAGTGACAGGTTGTCTTCCACAAACGTCATGTCCTGAGCGCGAACATCCCCTTCCTGGCAGCAGTTGAAAGAATTGTTGCTTCTGATATAACAAGAATTTATTTTCCCCGATGGTAGACCTTATACCGGCCTTCAGTCTGCCCGTGGCACTAACAGAGATGACTCATCTGAAGGGGGCTGGGAATCTTGCAGTCCAGGAAAATGAGTTCCTGTCATGTAAGCAGAGGCACCTTAGCCTGGCGCTTCACTTCTGGGTCACTTGGTAGAAGTTACATGCATTTTCCAAGTCTCGGTTTCCTAATTTGTAAAATGGGGATCAGTAAGAGTGATCACGGAGTTGCTATGGCAATGTATAGAACAGACCTGAAGCGCTTTCAGAAGGTGCCCGATACACACTAGTATGAAATTGAATAATTATTATTTGTGGCTAATTTCTGCTGTTAGCTTCTTTTCTAGATCGTGGACTTAGGATCCTTTCTCGGTGCCTTGTAATGGGTGATTCATTGTACTCTTTCAGCTTAAAGCATTTCTCTTTATGACATACAATTCTTTCCAGCATTGGTAAATGCCCTTAACTTGAGGACTCACGATTTAGGAAAGCTTCTAAGGAAATGTCTCCCATCCAGAACTCTTATTACTATGTGTCAGAGCCCTTTCACAAAAAGTTATTCATATCTTCTCTCCCTTGAAGCCCTGTTTTGGTTGAGGAGTGCAAAAGGGTGGGTCAAGAACTAATAAAACTCTTTCTCCTCCAAGGGGAAATTTGGCTTTGGGTTAACTTTCTAACTCTGTTCGGTTGGACACTTGATACAATTGGAGTACCAGTTGTGTCGCTAGGTCATGTTGCTAATGAATATAATGACCCCTGATGGATAATTTGCTTCTGGATTGGATGTAACTGTGAGCAAATAGTAACTTGTGGAAAGCCATGGCTTTGGGCTTCCCTGAGTGTAGTGCCTTATAATTGGGCATGTCCCTATTGGGCACCTCAGCAACGATGACTACGAAATTATTACAGTGTCCTTACTAGAAATACCCACTTTAGAAATCTTGGTTTCATTTCCCCAAATTCCTGTTTGCCCTCTCATGTCTTTTCTTTTTTCTTTATGTAACCTCTCTAAAAATCACTACTAAAGCCCCAGACTTTAAGTTCAGTCAGGCCTCTGCATTTTCACTCTGAAAAAAAAAAAAACACAACAAAAAACAAAACCAAGCCAAAGAAAAGCCTTGTAGTTATCCGGATAGCCGCTCTCTTTATTGCTCTTCAAGCATGCTCTCTCAAAATCTCTTCTGCATGCACACCTTACCTCCTCAAGGAACCCATCAAAACATGCAACAAACATAAAGAGACTCTTCCTAAGTATATACTCTCCACCCCCACCATTTTGTTAAGGCTGTTTCCATAGTAAAATGAGCTCCATGGAGTCAGACGCTGGGCTTTTACCCATTGCTTGATCTCTTGAGTAATTTACTGGACAAATTAGAAAACAATATAAATTCAAATCGGTAGCACCATGGTTTACTCACAAATGGCGATGACCCAAATACGTAAATTAGTGTAACAATGACAGGGATAGAACCAGTATTTTTTCTGTCCTCTTCTTCGAGAAATAATGCATAACAGAGAAACCCCAACGCATAGTAAAGCAGGCCGTTCATGATTTGCACAGCCTGTGAGAAGAGAGAGTCATCATTATTACTCAAGTAAAATCTATCACGGATGATTACAGTGTGTTGACTGAAATGTCATGGCAATACCCAGCTTATCCTGGTATTTCTCAAGCAGTGATGAAAGAACTACGTGTCGGGGAAGGACCAAGATGGATAAAGAAAGGGCAGCCACAAATGGATGGTGAGGTCTCCATGTCTATTTAAATAGGGAATATGTGCTTTTGTTTCATAGACGTCTTCAGAGATATTTCATATCTAATTTTCTAGTTGGCTCTGGTTAAATAAAAAGCAGGGCCCATTTGTCTGTTTGATTCAGGAGGACACATGACCCAAAGACAGGGCTACTGGCCTTGAGGATCACTCAGGCTCTGCCTCGACATCCTTCTCCTTTGTACCGTTGGAGCTGTGAGATCAACTCTGGCTGGCAGGTGAGTTCTCGTTCTCTACCACCAACCCAAAAGGGTACTTTTGGATCTTGCCTTCATTCTTCATCCTCTCTTGTCTGAGAGTTGAGCTTCGGTTTCCTTTTGCTCTGCCCACTCTCATTCTCTGTGCTGACTTTTGTAACTATACTCTGGACCAGAGCCCTAGGCTTTGTTCAAAAAAAACATGAAGGAAGACTCTCCAATAACCCCTGACTTTCCATAATTCTTATGTGAAGTCTTCTCGGGGGTTTTGTGTGGAGTTGGGCCTTATTCTCCAGATGGAGTAGAGCCATGGTCACACACCAGTGACAAGGGTACCTGCAAGCGCCGAAGCAGGCAGGGGGAAGGTCAGCCTTTTGTTCCAGCCAGGCCTTCACCTGATTGGATGAGGCACATCCACAGTATGGAAGGCAATCTGCCTTACTCAAAGTTCACTGATTTACATGTTAACCTCCTCTAAAAACACCTTCACAGGAGGGGGTGGGGAAATGGGCAAAATGGACCAAAGGGAGTGGGAGACACAGGCTTCCAGTTATGGATGAATAAGTCACAGGAATAAAAGGTACAGCATAAGGAATATAGTCAGTGGTATTATAATAGTATTGCAGGGTGACAGGTGGTAGCTCCATTTGCAGTGAGAATAGCATAAGGTCTAGACTTGTCCAGTCACCGTGTTGTACACTTGAGACTAATGTAGCATTGTGTGTCAACTGCACATCAATAAAAATAAATAAATAAATAAATAAATAAATAAATAAATAAATAAATAAATAAAATAAAGATGCATTCACAAAAACACCCCAAATAATTGGACCAATGATCTGGGCACCCTATGGCCCATGTGACCAACGATCTGGGCACCCCTTGGCCCAAGTAAGTTGACACATAAAATGAATTGTCACAGAAAGTCAAGAAGTGGCTATTGGGTGATGAGATTCCTCTCCCTTGAAGTTTACACTGAGACAACACAAAAGCATGCATTTATTGGTTACTCATGCCTTGATCTGGCACATGGGGGATGGCCATTGGGATGGGATCAAAGGACTTGCCCACTATTGTCACACTCTTCAGAATCAACCCCTTTCTGGGCCATGAATCCACTGACTTACTCTGAGTTCAGTGGAGGACTCAGGAGGATTTAGTAGGAGGAACTCAGTAGAAGATCCTAAACCCTTCATCCTCTTTGAGGTGGTGGATCTCACTGGTAGGCCAGTGATGGCCAGTGACAGGCCTATCCCTTCTCACACACATTGCCATGACTGCTGTCCAGGCCAGATAAAGAGACAAGGAGCAAGCAATCCAGCTGTAAAACCCCATGGCGATGGGGGATGAGGTAGAGAAAGCCAAAAAGGCAAAATGGACCTTCTCATTGCTTACAAGATTCATAATGAATCTCAGAGTGTATTTGTTAAAATCCTGGGTAGACTGTGATGCTTTTGAACTATTCAGAAATGGTTTGTGGATCCATAATTTGTGTCCAATTACCTATGGCCTCAGAATACTTTAACCAACTTTTCTTCCTTTGGGGAGTTCATTGTAGATGTAGGCAATGTCTTCCCTTTTATGTTAGGAAGATGCAATACTCATCATTTATTAACCTAAATAGCACTTAGTTCTTACCCCCAATGCTCTGGTCTCCAATCTTAGGGTATAACTTCTTGGCATTTTAATTAAGATATGGTATAGAAACTGTAGAGAATGAATGGACTCCTTTTCTGTAGACAAATACAGAGAAAAGTTAAACTATTATTTTTTAGATAAGACACTTCATATTGCAGCCTCTGGTTTTCTACTACTTTCCTTGAAAGAAGATTTGAATCAACTCATTGATATTAGTCTCTGTTACATACCTAATAACCAAGAGATACTTCTCAGGTTTCATGTTGTCATCATGGTCTTTAAATGAGACTGAGAAGTTTATTTTTTGATATAAGTGCCCCACTCCCATTATTTTCACCTTTTCTAAGAATTACATCCTCCCATAAATCCCTAGGGTCACCCAAGTTTGGGATCCTGGTTGCCATGTTTGGTCTTCACAAGAATATCTCTCAATCTAGCCACAATTGCTTTGATAAGTTGTGGACACCTTACTGTAATTGAGCCAATCATAGCTCCCTTCCCAGGAAATTATATTTAGCACTAAGACAATATAGTCCCAACCTGGGCTTGGAAAGAAGAGTGAAGGAACCCCTAGAGTAAAGAGATGGAAGGAGAGTATTACCTAAAGATTCTGATGGTTCTCACTTCCCTGATTCTGATTGCTTTTTTAGACCTATCTTTGAGCCACATCTGCCTGCATCTTTAAGACAAATTCCTCTTTATTTTAGTTAAAACTAGTGTAAGAGGATGTACATCAAGTGAGAATTTTTCATAATGTTCCAGAAAAATGGCTAGGTACTAAAAAAACTTGGGACAACAGGCAGTATTTTGCATCTTAGGTTGATTAAACTGCCAGAGGTTGTGCCTAGCAGCTTTCTCCAAGGGCTTATTGGTAGGTGATGGTTCAGAGAAGTAGCCACGGTCAATTGAATTATTGTCCCTAATTATTGTTTCCCTTTTCTCTGTTACAGAGTCCTACACTTTCACATGCTGCCTTGTAACTTGCAGTGTCCACCCTTCACTCCATGGAAGGAATATATCTCTATACTTTGCTGATATTGGATGTGACCCTGGACCATGTTTTGACCATGCTGATCCAGTGTGAGGGACATGACACATGCCAAGCTTGAGCCAAAAACCTGCTGAGGTATTGTAAGTTTCTATCATTTCCCTCTGTTGTGAGGTTAACATTTCTGAGGATTTTGCTGCATTTTAGTGTAGATCCCAGAATGAAGACACATGGAGGCAGGCCCACAGCTGACCTGCAGCATCGAACAAAACCCCAGAAAGTGAAAAATTAACATTTGTTCTTATAAGACTGAAATTATGTGGTTATTATATCTACAACCCTGGCACCAACCAACACCTCTGGTTTGATAAGAGGAGGAGAGGGGAGAGAAGACAGAATTTTTGGAAATGAAGTGTTGGTAAAGCTTCACATTCAGAATAGGGGGTCTTTCAAGATTGTGAGACTAGCTTTAACTTCTCTGTTGGTGTCTGTTTTCCAGGAGATGCAGTGGCTTGCCCTTGTGTTGGCTAAACAAAGGAAGAGACAATTGGAGAGAAATTACACAGAGGGAGTGACTGCTTAAAAAGAGAAGACCAGAGGGTGCCTGGGTGGCTCAGTTGGCTAAGCGTCTATCTTTGGCTTAGGTCATGATCCCAGGTACCTGGGATTGAGCCCCATGTCTGCTTAGCAGGGAGTCTGCTTCTCCTTCTCCCTCTGCTGCCGCTACCCCTGCTTGTGCTCTCTCTCTCTGTCAAATAAATAAATTAAATCTTAAAAAAAAAAAAGAAGGCCAGGACCAAGCCATCCCTCTACAATGCAGTTGCAGGCATAAAGTTTTAGGAGAAAGATCTCTCTGGTGGCCCTGGGCTGACATGAGATTGGGGCTACAATTTTGCAGAGAATACTATTAGTATGAGGGGGAAGGATGGCTGGCAAAGACAACAAAAGAGGGGCTTACTTCCAGGGAATATGGCTGGATTCCATGAATTTAGATGTAATTAATAGGGTAGAGAGTTTTGATAGTTAATAAAGTCTAAACCGTAAGAATACATGTGACTCAGACCCCTCCAAAATAAATGTTTCTAGCTTGGTTCCCCAAATTTGCCCAACAGAAGAAGTAGAGCTTTTGCTCACTGTTTAATCTCCTGTGTAACCCTAGCGCTCATGCTCGGTTCTCTAATTGTCTTTTCTTTCACAAGGAATCAGGAGGGGAGTTACTGCAGAAAAGCATAATGTGTCTGGACATTCTCTTCTTGAAAGAGAACAAGGATGCTGTCGAGAATGTTAGAGACAGTGCACAAAGGACAAAGAAACCAGGTTAATGGGGCCTTCACTGGCTGAGTTGAGACAATTTGAACAACCAAAGAAGAATAAAAATCATGACCATTTAAAATGATCTGTCTGCAAAAGGCCATGAATTCATCATGATACACAAAAGGGAACTTGAGGTGTTAATAAAGGTGATTATAATGCCTATGAAATGTGAACATGTTAGGATGTATTTCATTTTTCATTGATTTGAGGAGTAGGAAGGTGTAAATATGCACACGCGTATTTCACTTCTTCCTTTAAGGGGATATCCATTCGTAAAGCACAAATGAATGCATATAGATATAGATATTTACGTGAATAAATAGGAAAGATAGACTCGAATATTACGAGTAAGCTCTATGGTCCACTGGTGGCTATTTCTGATATAAGGGGCAGCCAAGAGTTGATTAACACCACAGGTTTCCTTCATTTCCCAGGTAGAAAAGATGGGCAGTGATTACCAATGAATGTTATTTGCGAACGATCGCTAATTTAAAGATAGGTCCACACTACATTTCAAGATGACCAATTAGCCAAACGTCCCATAGAAGAGAATTAACTGCTCAGACTCAGTCTGCCATCGCTTATTCACTGTAAACCCCATTACACTGAAAGTTTAAGGGGGCATTCATGCATTGTGATAAACACTGATCATACAAAATAGCTGAAATCCAGACTCAAGAATATCTCGTGCGGAGATTTGAAGCATTAGGATAAAAAGAGAAAACAAACGGTTTCAAATGGGAACCCAGATCGGGTGGATGCTGAGAACTGCAGGCCTGGGTTTATAACGGTGCTGCAACTCACAAGGTCATCTCTCGCTTCGGCGATTACTTACTTCAGCTATACAAGGTTCTCCCAGGCAATGCTTGGTAAGCCACCTAGCCGTCCGAATGGGGCTGAAACGCGTAGGATGAGCATGGATCTTCTCCACTCAAGTATTGTTACCGGTAAAACATTCCTAGCGATGGGGGAACCCAGGACGAGGCAGTCCAGGGAGCCAGGGCCTGGCAACCTCTGCTTCAGGGTGACAGGGTTTGAGTCCTAGAGGCAACCCGCCAAGGCTCCCTACATGGATGTCATGCCCTGATCACAGGGCCAGAGGAGGGTGATCCTGCAGGGGGCGCTCTCAATTCCTCAATTCGGGGCCTTCCAGCCCGGGGAGCCGGGTGGGCGCTGCTTCCTCGGTTGTGGCCCTCATCCCCTGCCTCGTGAGTGTGGTTCCAACGCTGCGGTTGTGGCCAAGAGTGCGGCTGCGGGGGCGGGGGGCGCTGCGGGAGGCGCTGCGCGAGGAGCCGCGCGAGGAGCCCCGCGCGGGCCCCCGGGGGCGTGGTGAGACCCCCGCAGTTCCGTGGAGCCGGCAAGCTCCCATGATGAGGGTGGGGCAGTGAATAGGCTAAGAGCGATGCCACCCTTAACTGGTTGTGTCAGCATCATACTCTGTCCTTGGGCTTGGGAACACCCAGGGGGAGGAGGCCATGCTGGACTTCACCCTCTGGCTGGGTAACTCTGCAGAGACACCCCGTTGAAGAGGCGACATCATGGAAGCTCCCGGACACCAAGAATCTTCTACGTCCCTCCTTTCCCCTAACCCTTGGCAATCAGCTGTTACGAGTACAGCGCTGTTGTCTAGCGTGTAGTAAGAATGAATGAATGAATGAATGAACCATAGAACCATCCGTTTATTTAAAGATTCTCTTTTATACTTGGGCTCTGCCTAAAAAGTTTAAATGGCTTGCATGGGAGGACTATTAAAAACACCGGTAGGAGTAAGGATTTGTTGTGCTTTGCATATTAATTAGTTAATTAACAGGTATTTATATGTACCTACATGTGTTGATACGGTCCTTGATACTGGGAATGCAGCAGTAAGAAAATATATAAAGACCCCTGACCTCAGTTGAACTTACATTCTAGAGGCAGTGGACTGATGAAAATAAACAAGATCTACAAGTGAAATACGTAGTATGCGACCAAAGAAAAGTGCTATGATGGACAATAAAATAAGAAAAATAGGGAGGGTGTGATTGTGTGGTTGCATTTTTAAATGATGCTGGTAGGGGAGGCCTCATTGCAGATGTGATATTTGAGCAAAAACCTGAAGGAGATAGTGGTTAGAGCATTTCAGAAATCTGGAAAAAATAAGCATCAGGCACAGGGCAGAACTAATGAAGACACAGCTTCACAGGTCTTCTGAAATCAAAGAGGGCTCTGGGAGCGATACAACTGACAAGAACTTTTCAGAAATAAAACCATAAATCCATTGAAAGCTTTGCCTTTAAGGAATTGAAAATACAAGAGATGACAAAATCCGCTAATAAGAGGAGGAAATGTCATTGTGGGAAGTAATAAGGATACAGGTGGTCTTCATGGGTTGGGGGGACTTGCAGCACATTTTGAAATGAAGGAAGGATTTTGGAATGAACCAGTGGAGATTCTGGAATTTCTACATGGGAGGCGCTTGCAGAGACAGACTGGTACAAAAAGACTGGAGGAAGAGGGGTGTGGCAGGCTCCTGGTAGAACTGTCCTGAGGCTCATTTGCTTATCAACACCTTGATTAACTGATCAGAATGCGATCCACTTAGTGCTTCTGCCCAAGTTCTGTGACTGGTCTAAGAATGGGCATATCCAAGAACCCTTTCTGGAATCTAGGAGTTTAATGGAAAACGGCCTTAGACTTTGCACATTCTTAGAAACCTTGGGGTGGATGCAGGGGGGAAAGAGTATAGATTATTTTGGGGTGGAATAGACTCCCTAATGCATAATTTTCCAAGAAAAGAAGGACAGAACGAATGCATGCAGGTAAAGCACTTACCCAGCACAGAGTTAATGCCCAATAAGGGGTGTTTCTGGAAAACTAAAGGCTACACCTGCTGTTAAGAGGTTTGGTGTTAATCCTGGGGCGCCTGGGTGGCACAANTTGCACATTCTTAGAAACCTTGGGGTGGATGCAGGGGGGAAAGAGTATAGATTATTTTGGGGTGGAATAGACTCCCTAATGCATAATTTTCCAAGAAAAGAAGGACAGAACGAATGCATGCAGGTAAAGCACTTACCCAGCACAGAGTTAATGCCCAATAAGGGGTGTTTCTGGAAAACTAAAGGCTACACTGTTGTTAAGAGGTTTGGTGTTAATCCAGTTGGCACTAATTTATACAATCTCAGTAAAGATATGGATAATTGAAACATGCCTTCTCCCTAGTAGTAAGCTGGGCAAATTTCAGGTGTTCGTTGAGGAGAAATCACACAGAAATAATGTATTTAGAATGCAATATGTTTAGCACTATTGTGGACCCCAAAAAAGACTACTCAGGCTATGGATGCTTATACTTTATGCTAAGTTTACTCTTAACAATGAAATAATGATTTCCTTAAGTCAGGATTTAGAATATTACCCCATCAACATTGTCCTTCCTCCCTGCCTCAATCTTGTTATGATTAAGCCTACTTTGGAGAATTTATCCCTATCCCTCCCTCCCCTCCCTCCCTCCCTCCCTCCTTCTCTCCCTCCCTCCACCTCTCTTTCCTTCCCTCCCTCTCTCCCTCATTTCCTCCCTCCCTTCCTTTCTCCCCTTTTTTTCATGTGGAATTTGAGCACACGTTATTACTCCATATTCAGGCAAGCCTCATTGCAATAATTCCTCTGTCTGAGGTTTAAGAACTTTATTTCTTTACAACTTATTTCTGGAAAACAGAATAAGGTACTGCTAGCCCTAGGTTTTCATTCTGACCTGGTGTTTGTAGAAGCCACCGTGTGAGCCACTAAAGGATTGATATTGTTGCCACCTTCTTTGCAGCCTGAAGAAAGTCTTTTCAAGGGGATTGGCTATATCAGTGCTTTTTCCCCCCAGTCCCTCTGGTCACGAGTGTGTGTGACACTTGGGATCACCAGTGGATCTATAAATTCCTGAATACTAAGTAAAACAGACTCTGGACTCTTTCCATAGGCAGCACAACCCACAGGAAGGAAAATGTTTCTTTGGCCCCCCAGTTTGGAGAAAAACCATTGTTTCCTGTACTGATTTTCATAACCATAAACGAGAGAAGTACTACTAAGATTCTCTTCCTGTTTGGAGATCAGTGTGTCTTTAAGCTCTGAAACTTCTTTTTCTGTATCATGGTTTAAGCACAGATTCTCCACAACTCAGATTTGCAACTTGTAAAATACAATTCTGTTAATTGATCCTTTCGCTTAAGGGATGTTAGATATGATCTTGGGATTTGGGGAAGATATTGGCAAGACAGGACTGGCTCCTCCCTTGGTGTATATTAGTCTAAGAAGAGAAGAATGAATTAATAAGGTAAATGCCTACGAAGCATTAAATTCACATCCATGTAAACATGAACACGCCCAATACTCTACTGGGGGAATGACTTCAAGCTAGAAGTTTTTGTTCCAAATGTTTATTTTCCTCCAAATTCATGGTGTTCTCTGTAATGTGGTGAAAAGTCTTTGTTTCCCTTTTCCCAAGTGTTAAGATTCAAAAAGCCAGCCCTCAACCATAGACTAATCTTCATCTCTTCAATGTCTTATACGTCAATTTAGTTTTGTATGTATTTATATTAATGTTCCTTAGATGTTTACATTTTTTATCTTTATTTTATCACTTGAAAATCCAGCTGTGTGTTTTATACAACTGTGTTGTGGTCAAGATTATCTGCAAGAGCAAGTGGGTTTCTGGAGAAATCTTGTTTGGTGGGTGAAGGATCCGTTGAGGGTTTCTCATGAGTTTTTTTTAAACCTGTATTCTGATCCATTAAACCTAAACTTGGAAATGGAAAAGCTTTGATGTCACCACCAGCCACAGGGACTACAGAAATCTTCGCTGGTTGCATTCCCATTTTTCTTTTAAAGAGCTTTTTAAGGAGCTGAGAAAGCCCCCTTTCTGGTCTTACCTGGGGTTTTGATTGCTGAAAGATATTTGTTCACTTTCTCTTTCTTCCTCTGGACAGAATCTGGTGGGGTCTTCTAAATGCATTTCTTCCAAACAGGTCTGCTTTTCTCTTTGGGACTCCTGTTGGGGGAAGGTCCTGGACACACCTTGGGCAGCGGCCCCTTGGGTTTTCTTGAAATAAAGAAGTAAAATAATTCCTTAACTCAAGACAACCAGATCCAAATGGAGAAAACTTTACACTCAATGTCCCCCATACAGAAAATATAACCAGAGTCATTCATTTTAATTTTTATTTACAGAACTGGGAAAAAGAAACATTGGGACAAACTTTACTAAAATGTGTTTCTAGAAAGTTGCTTGAACAAAATGATGATGCTCTTCCTTCATTCACCATTAAAATTTTTCATTCTGGGCTGAGGCCATGATGGTTCTGTTCTTTAATATGTAATAAAAGGATTCTCTTGTATCATGAACCTGAGATAAGTGGAGTGTTAGTAAATTGATCATTAATGCATTTTAAAAAGTGGTCTTATTCTATGTCATTGAATTTTTCTACTAAATGACTTTCCAAAATCTTCCCAATTAAAGGCCTACTCTGACTTGGTAGATGGACTCAGAGACATAGTGTGCAGGGACTCAGAAAAAGGACACAATCAGGCTGAAATAAACATTACTCATTTTGGCATATTTTCTTCTCTACTCTTCTCTCAGGTTATTCTTATTTTTTTTTAAAGATTTTATTTATTTATTTGAGAGAGAGAGAGAGATGGGGGGGAGATCACAGAGGGAGAGGGAGAAGCAGGCTCCTTGCTGAGCAAGGAGCCCAACATGGGGCTTGATCCCAGGAACTTGAGATCATGACCCAAGGAGAAGTCAGCCACTTAACCAGCTGAGCTACCCAGATGCCCCTCTCAGGTTATTCTTGAATGAGAATATTAATTCTTGGACTCTGAGAAACACCACACCTCTTCTTGAGTCATCTCTTCTTTGCGCAGACAAGTCATATCTGAAAAACTGATCAGAGAGGACTGTCTATGTCAGACCACAGGATTTTTAGTGGACATTTTGGAAGGGATGTTAATAGGAATATTCTCACCATTCAGGACCCTCCTCCCACTATTTTTTCCCCCCAGGAATCAACAACACATTTGCTTTTGGTGTTTTCTTTTTCTTTTTTTTTAGTTTAGAAACTAATGACCATGCTTCATAAACACTAAACACCTAGACTAAACACACATGAATGCTTAGTTTTCTAGTGAAACTAATAAAATTAATTAATTAATGCTATGCTTAATGGTTATTATGTGATGAAAGAATTTAGCATACATTTAAAGCAGGTTATTACCTCATTATAGTTAACATAAAATTGTATTTTATCCAGTGTCATTTGTTATGGTGTAACTGTTAAGTGATACACAAAACACAATTTCACATTCAAAGTTTTCTTGATGCCTCTCTTCTCCCTCATTTCCCACATCCCATTCTCTATTGGTCCTCTCCTTCCAGAAGGTCAACCCTTCAGCAAAGGGTCAAGACAGAGGGCCAAGGGGACGCCTGGGTGGCTCAGTAGTTAAGTGTCTGCCTTCAGCTCAGGGTGTGATCCCGGTGTTCTGGGATGAGCCCCACATCAGGCTCCTCTGCTGGGAGCCTGCTTCTTCCTCTCCCACTNGCGCCTGGGTGGCTCAGTAGTTAAGTGTCTGCCTTCAGCTCAGGGTGTGATCCCGGCATTCTGGGATCTAGCCCCACATCAGGCTCCTCCACTGGGAGCCTGCTTCTTCCTCTCCCACTCCTCCTGCTTGTGTTCCCTCTCNTGCTGGCTGTCTCTCTCTGTCAAATAAATAAATAATATCTTTAAAAAAAAAAGACAGAGGGTCAAGACTAAAATTACCTGGCAGACTTGGGCATTTGTTGTTGCTGTGTATATGCTGTTTGTTTTGGTTTTGGCAAGAGCATGATTTCTGTCTTTGACTGTTTGAGTGATGATTATAGAGACTACCNAAGACAGAGGGTCAAGACTAAAGTTACCTGGCAGACTTGGGCATTTGTTGTTGCTGTGTATATGCTGTTTGTTTTGGTTTTGGCAAGAGCATGATTTCTGTCTTTGACTGTTTGAGTGATGATTATAGAGACTACCTCTTAATCATTCCAGCCACAAAAAAGAAAAGATAATTATGTGATATGAAATAGAGGTGCTAATTTTTGCTTCAATGGCAATCATATTACACTACCTAAATATATTAAATCAACATGTTGTACACCTACATTTACAAAATGTTATATGTCAACCATGTTTTAATTAAAAGAAAGAGCACCATCACCCATCACTTGATTTCTCTGGCCAGGGAGTTGAAAGTTACTTTCAAATTGAAATGACCAGAGAATCCTTTTGATACAATATCCTAAACATTTTTCAATTATGTCTTCCCTTTCTCCATCCCATCCCCCCCCCCCCCCCGCCCAGTCTAGTTGAGGCAGGTTATCATGGATAGTGTGAGAGCCTGGTATACTAGCACAACATGTGGCTACTCGGACTCATTTCCTCTCACTCATTCCCTCCAAACACTGGGATTCGGCCTCAATAAGCCCCTTACCTGGTTTAGATTTTCATCTCCTCATCAACACTTTAAAAATTAAATCATTTCCATCTTGAATTAACCTGATATATTTGGTAAATGTAGGTAGGGAAATAAAATGATCAGATGTTAACATTTGTTTCTTGGGTAGGGACTCAGCTATTTTCCCCTTTTCCTTGACGTTTGGAGGCCTTATCTTCACTTACACAGTGAAAAATACTTTCTCATCTCAGAATGTGTGGATTGAATTTCATTCCAGAGGACATGGAGCTTTAAGATCCAAGATCTCTTGCTCACTGATGGCTTTTAAATTGTTACCTAAATCTTTATCCTCATTGTTAATGATTTTTACAGTCTTATGCTAAGTGTCCCTTTGAGAGGTTTTCCTTTCTATCAGATTATTTTAATATGCATCAGTCAAAGTCCAGAGGTCTTGGGTGGGTTTGGTAAATGCTGAGAACCCAGAGTTTACTCCTGCTATTCCAGCCACCCGTACACACCTCTGACCTAAGGCTCCCTGCAGTTCTCTCGTTTCGTCACCCAATTTCAGTTCTTATTTCCATTCCTTCTCTCCTCTCAGATCAAAAGTTAACCTACTTTCAGTCAGTTGTGAGTGAGTTTTAATGCCAAGGCTGCTATTGGCCTATTTCCCAGGACATGCTTGGAAAATTATTTGGGCATCACTGATTTCTTCCAGGACCAGTGGTGTTTGATAATAGGACCTGTCATGACCCATTTCTCCTTCCTCCCAACATGCTTGATCTTCCTGCGGCTCCAAGGCTCCTAGATCTGAGGGATCTAAGCTTTACTTGGTAACTAGAGGCCAGAGATCTAGTGAATTGATCTCCATAGGATTATCCTTCAAATGACACAGACCTGATCCAGAATGATATATCTCCTACTGTATTTTCTCATGAGGATATGGACACATACCCCTTTAATCCTAAAATTTTATCTTGAGAGAATTATCTACATTTGCACATAGGCATATGCTGTCTAGACTGTTTGAGCTCATATTCAGGGTGTAGAGGCAACACTAAAAACAATTACTACTGAAACTTTAATCTCTTTAGCAGGGGTTCATAACAGAAGCCAATACGGTACTTCCTAATTTATCAGAGAAATTAAATACTTACATTATATGCGATTATTGCCATGATAAAATGCTTGGTTCCCCCAACTAATCACTGTATTTGCCAGGAAGAACTCCAACATGGAGAATATCCACAAATACATAGAAAGCATCATTCCACTTTGCTAAATACAAAAAGAAAATCTACATTCTTCACAGATCTTTATACTTCTAAAATTTTTAGCATCATAAAGATTATATAAAATTGCAAACTGTTTAGAAAATAGAAAACTTTATCTATAATATCCCATTATCTTAATAATACAATTGTGATGATTTTTACTTGTTTACATGATAATAATTGTAACAATAGGCATTTAGTGAGCACTTACTACATGGCTAGGCATCTGTGCTAAATGTTTTATATACATTATCTTATTGAGTCCACTCAACGACATTTTGTGGCAGCTGGCATTCTTATTCTTATCTCAGAGCAGAGAAAAATGTACTTGGGAGGGTAAAAATAACAAAGTTTGTATTATGAACGTTAGAGTTGCTCAGAACTTGCTTCCAGGTCCCTCTTCTTCTCTTACTCCACTCTTGGTCTTGGACTCTTGGGGGTCTTCCATTTGAATTCTGACAGTCTCCCAGCTTCATGATCTCTGTTTTCCCCATATGTGTTTCTATAATACTGTTATATTTGTAAAAGGTATATTCTATTCATCTCATTTAAAATCAAGTGTCAAACAAAATTAACGTGTAAGTCTGTAATTGTGAAAAATTATAAAATCTTGTACTTACCTCTACCCATACAATTTTTTCTCGTTTTGTTAAAAAGAACATAACTTCAAATGCAATTAGAAATAGGCCAGTTACTGCCAGGGCAGAACTGTAGGTACTTGTCCTTATGGTGCACTTCAACTGGAATAGATACAAAATGTCAACCAGTCATATGTGGAACAAACAAGTTGGAATGAAGTTAGTTTGCCTTACTGCCAAGTATGTTAAAGTGGACGATTTATTTTAATTTCTAACCTTTCCAGAATCTTAGGTTACTCTATGGGTTCCCTAAACTCCAAAGTTACCAGGATCCAAATAAGACTCAATGTTTTTTTGATGTTGCATTCATGCATTTCAATTCATTCCTTCAATACAAAATTCTTAAATGTTAAAGCATAATAGTGATTGGTAATTTGATATTTGTCTAGACAATGCAAAGGCCTTAGACCATTTCCCCCTACCTCTATTTCAGTGTTTTTCAGTTTCTTTGTTT